>NC_056741.1:632129268-632286768 GCF_019279795.1 Protopterus annectens
TGATAGTTTTGGGGGAATGTTTATGCAATTGCTTATAAAACATCATAAGGATAAATGTATTTTGTTGGGAGAACAACTTGAAAATATGTATGAGATTATTGTTGGTGATGTTGAATATGATTTATGGAGGGATATGTTCAAAAACCAGTTCACTGTGGCCGACAGTAAAGTTAGAAACATTTATGATAGAAAATGTAAAAAGTTTGATAGAGACTTGAATTTATACAAAACCGAACAGGTGTATGTTTGGCCCAAGTATCAGGACAAATTGAAGTTTAATGAAAGAGGACAGGGTAGGGTAAATTCTAGATACCCTGTTCGGGATTTTCAGAGGGAACAATCCCCAGTTATTCAACATCTCGATTGGCACAGTCGTCCACACAGGAGGTAGATAAGGTGATGTGCTCCCATGTCAGTGGTAGTAATGAGGAAGAATTTCTTCACTCTCAAGCTGTACTTACATCCCCTAATAAGGTTAATGACACGTTAGAGAGTACTGCCATGAACATCAGTGTCCAGCCCCCTGGGCCTGGGTGTGTTTTCCATTCTTATGATGGCTTTAGTGTCTACAACTACACTGACATGGAGGTAAATGGGCATTTTATTCAAGTTATGAGCAAGGGTATGAAATTCATACCTACGGTACGTAGTAATATAGTGGACAACATCAAACAAATTAAGTTTTACTGTCGGGATTTAAATTTAGCAGTTCAGTTTGACAACCAGGTGATTTCTGAGGGAGACTATGTGGGCAAAATGTTGAAGAAGAAGAGTGCATATATTCCGGTAGCCCATCCGGGTATAGCTAATTTTGAAAAACTGGTTTGTCAAGATCTTTATAGGGTGCATAGGGATATATCCAAACTTCAGTCCCTGTACCCCACAAGTCAGAATAATCTTACTCGAGCTGAGAGAGACTGCTTGAAGCAAATTGTCCACAACAGGGATATCCGTATTATGAAACCTGATAAGGGCGGAGGGATAGTCCTTTTTCCAACAGATGATTATGTGGCTAGGATACATGACATTTTACAACAGACTGAGGTATATGAGACAGTTTCTCTCAACCAAATCAATATAGGACATCACCGCATAGATTTGGTTATAGAAGAATACCTCATTGATGGTAGAATTACTAATGAGACCTACACATATCTAAAGAATGACCATCCGGTTTTGGCGAAGATCGTGGGGATTCCCAAAATCCATAAATCTGTGGACAACCCACCCTTTAGACCTATAATTTCTGGGTCTAGGTCCAAAACCTTTAAGGTGGGTAAATGGATTGACCATCAGCTCAAGCATATCTACGGAGTTATTCCACAGATTTTGAAGGATTCTTGGAGTTTTCTAGGAAAACTAACCCATGACCACTGGAAGAACAACCTCACCCTAGTCACCATAGATGTAGTGGACCTGTTTTCGTGTATTCCCAACCAGCTAGGATTGGAATATTTTTCCAACAGCCTACGCAAATATTCAGGGCTTAGCTGGGATGGGATTGGTTTATTATGCGACATGATGGGTCTGGTCTTGGAGCACAATTACATCACGTTCCAAGGGGAATTTTTTAAACAGATCAAGGGAGTGGCCATGGGTTCCTCATGTGCACCGATATTCGCTAACCTAGTCATGGTCGAGTGGGAGGAGGAGATTTTATTCCGAAGCCCTTATTACACGGATATTCACTTTTACGGGAGATATCTGGATGATATCTTTATTTTGTGGAAAGATTCAGCCGATAAGCTTAATGAATTCATGGCTTTTCTCAATTCTTCTTCCACTTTTTTGAAATTTACCCACAGTATTAGTAGTAGTGATATTCCCTTTTTGGATGTCCTTATTGGATTGGGGACCAGTGGGTTTACATCTCAATTGCACCGCAAACCTACTTTTTCAAATGATTATTTGTATTTCTCTAGTTGTCATCCAACTCATATTTTCTCTAATATAGTTAAGGGACAATGTATTCGTGTTGCGAGGATGTCATCAACCAGGGAGGTTATGATTACGGAAATAGCTAATGTTAAACAGCTATTTCTGGATAGAGGGTACCCGTTACAAATGGTTAACAACATTACCAAATATGTGCAAAACGAATGGGGTAATAAGTACCCCCCGTTATTAGGAAAATATCTTGTTAGTCCAGAAATAGAAGCAAAGAATGATCAAAAGTACCGAAGGGTGTGTGTATTGACATACACCCCCCACACGAATGTCATTATAGACATACTAAAGCAGCATTGGGAAATTATCTTAGCTTCCAAACTTGAAGGCATAGTTGGACTAGAGCCAAAAGTAGTGTACAAAACAGGAGCTAATTTAAAGAGGATTATAGAAAGTAGTACATACGTTAATGATCGGAGGCCCACTCTTACAGGCACCACTAAATGTGGTTCCTGTAATCAGTGTAGGCACATAAATGAGGCAAAAAGTATTAGGTTAAGGGATAGTAACAACACTATTATTAAGTTTAGAAAAGGTAACTGTAACTCCACTAAAGTGGTATATTTAGCCACATGTAGCCTATGCCCTGCTTATTATGTGGGCAAAACGGAAAGGAATTTAAAGAAGCGTGTGTATGAACATTTTTACCGAATTAGGAAAAAAGATAATAGAAATGCATTGTATAGGCATTTGCTTGAACATGGAGATACTCACACCTTCCGTTTTGCCATTATTGATCAACTGCAAAGTTCATTGTTTAGTGGAAATTGGAAAATGCAGTTATCAGCGTTAGAAAGTAAATGGCAAATAATATTAGATGCTACGAGGGCTCCGGGATTAAATGATTCTATTAGTATTAAACCTTTTCTGGTTTTAGCTCAATAATATTAATAGTGTAATGTAGTTTATGGGGTATGCCACTATTATTATTATCTATTTAATAGTGAAGTTTTACATAAGTATGTTATATTTTTAAATGATATACAGATGTTTTTTAATGTTATATTTGTTATATGTTATATATTTATATATGCATATTACATGTGTTTTTTTTTTTTTTTTTTTTTTTTTTGTGTTTTTATATGTATTTGAAGCAGTACACCTTTAAAGGTTTTGGCGCCATTTTTAAATTACAAGTGTATATAAATTGGTTTGGTATGGATTTGTATGGTTCTGATGAAGGCTAGTTTTAGTAGCTGAAAGCGCTTAACCGAGTGGAATAAACAGTTATCCTGTGTACGAGGTTTGCTGATTTTCTTAGTTCCTATCATTGGTTATTAGTTGCTGTTTCGAGTATTGCAAACAGAATCTTTGTTACTCAAAGGAAAATAAACACTTGGTGCAAATAAACTTCCAGAACAGGAAGCAATTTGATCAGAAACAGGTTTTAGAAACAGTAGGCCTGTTAATTTCCTCCCACAGAAATCAGCATGGAAGGATGGACTGAAAGAAGTAAAATGGGGAAGTAGAAGCATCTATGTAAACATGACACATTTTCCTGTTTTTGTTTCTTAGAGAAGAATTAAGAACATTTGTCCAGAAATACTGTTTTTGCTTTGAGTTACTTTTGCATCTGGTATTGCATGCACATTTGCTACAAATTTTCTGATGATTATTTTGGATGAAATGCAATATGTTATGTTCAGTAATATTGTACTTTTATCATTCAGGTTGCTTTTACCAAGAATAAATTTGTCCAGCGGCAACCAGAAAAATTACTCAGCTATGACAATATTATTTCTGTGTAGCATATTCTACAGGTCGGTTTAACTTTCACTCTCAGAGCCTCCTTCTTGGGATCTCAAACACAGAGACTCATACATACCAGTGAAGACATGCGTGAGCTTGTGTGATAATGTATACAAAACTGACTTTTTAGAACATTCTTTTAATAACAAATGCCAGATGTTCCCATTCTAGCTACAGACATACGTCTTGGAATACAGAATATTCTTAATAAAGACTTTCAAATTACTGTATTACATAAAGCTACATAACGCTATGCACAATTACTTTACTAAATAAATGTGCAAAAAGAGTGTTAATTAGAAATCAGGAACAAGGCAGGTGCACAGGCACAAATAGCATTGTGGAATGGAATGAAGTGAGAGGTAGTGGTAGTGAGAGGTCCCCAACCATGTCCCAAGACTCACACTCCATGTTCCTAACCACCCTGGAGAATATTAAGGTCCAACCTAACACTTTCATACTGGGTGACTTCAACTACCCTGCCATTAACTGGGAAAACTACTCATGTACCGATAGACTTTCCCAACGTTTTCTGGAATTCATTAATTCCAATGACCTGGACCAGCTCGTTCTTACCCCCACTAGAGGTAGCAACATCCTTGACCTGGTCATTACTAACATGGGCGACCATTGCTCTACACCAATAGTCATCTTCTCCCTGGTTAGATCCGACCACAAAATAATCACCTTGGAAATCCACATCCCTCCCATCCCCCTGCAAAGGTAACCACCATGAAAAACTTCTCCAAAGTTAACTTTGGGCTCCTAAAAACAGAGGTGGCTAACTTCACTGCACCCATGCAAATGGAGATCAGTTGCATGACTACCAAATCATACAGCAATGCACTGTACGAACACGTACACAAATGCATGGATCTTGCCATACCCAATAGAACCAATACGCTCTCCTCCAAAAAAAGGAAGCCAATCTGGTGGTTCCCTGCCATAAACAAACTCTATAACAGAAGGAGGAAACTGATGCAGGATAAGGTAAAGTCCCAAGACTTGAAACACTCCCTTATCAGCCTCAACAAAAAGTTGAGATCCCTCATCAAATCCTCTAAAGCTAGCTATGAAAACAGAATTGCAGCAGATAGTAAAGACAACCACAAGGTCTTCTATAGTTATGTAAAAAATCTCCACGGTAATACCCAGATTTGCTCTGAGCTACTGCACAATGGTACCTCCTATACCGAGTCAACAGATATTGCCAATATACTGGCCGACAGATTCAGTGCCAACTCCACCCCCTCTCTTCCCCCCAAGGGACCAGTCACAATACCAGTAGATTGCCAAGCAGACAGTATTACTGCTGCACAGGTTAAAACAGCACTGTCCAAGGCCAATAATACAGTTTCTATGGGACCTGACAATATCCCTGGCTGTGTTCTACATGAACTACAGAGTGAACTGGCACCTCACCTGTGTTCCCTGTTCATTCACAGCCTCACCTCAGGCTTTGTCCCTACCAAATGGCGCACTGCTACAGTCATCCCTCTCCACAAAGGAGGAGTGACTACAGACCCTGGAAACTATCGCCTCATTAGCCTGACGAGTCTGATATGCAAAGCTATGGAATGCATCATCATGGACCTGATAAACAAGGATATAGGGAATCTCCAAACTCTGGATCCCACACAGTTTGGTTTTGTGAAGGGTAGATCATGCCTGCTCAACTTGGTCAACTTCTTTGAGTCAGTCACCAGAGCTGTGGATGAAGGCAAGGTGGTTCATGCAGCCTACCTTGATCTGGCCAAGGCCTTTGATACTATTCCCCACTCAGGAATCATAGAAAAACTCAATAATCTAGGCATCAACCCCTATATAACTAGGTGGGTTGCAAACTGGCTCACAGGTAGAACTCACAGTGTGAAAGTAGCTGAATCCAAGTCAGACTGCCGACCAGTCATGAGTGGAGTCCCATAGGGTTCGGTCCTGGGTCCTCTCCTGTTTGGTATCTACTTCTTTGAAGTCCAGGCCAACATGAAGGGACTCTGGCTGACAAAGTTCGCAGACGATTGCATGTTGGGAGCTATTATTAACTCCCCAAGTGATGTTGACATCCTAGAGAAAGGCCTCATTTGACTGGTGTCAGAACCATGGCCTTAAGCTCAATGCCAAAAAATGTGTCATCATCCCCTTTGGGAAAAACCCAGCTCCCATGAATTACCGCATCAATGGTAGTCCACTGAACACAGAAGGTGTTATAAGACATCTGGGAATACATAAATACAGCCTCTCTTTTGACCACCACATTGCCACTGTGGTCAGAAAGTCCTTCTGTGTGGCACATCTCATTACTAAGGGTTTTGCATCCAGGAAGAAAAAGGTCATTGTCTCCCTCTACTCTTCCCTCATTAGGCCAATCATTGAGTACAATGCCCCATTTGACATGTACCTCACTAAACACCTGCAACAACAAACAGGCTTTAAACTTTTGTCCTATATGGACAGACTTAAAAAAACTCCGACTATTCTCTGTCTCATATCGTTCACTTAGAGGCCATCTCTGCTTGACTTACAAAGCGATGTCTGACCTAGATCTGTTAGAAATGCTACATCTGAAGAATTCCCAATCCCTCCACACCACATGCTCCAGAGACCTCAACCTCATTACCACAATCAACAGAACATGCTGGAGGGACAGGTTCATAACCCAGAGACTTACCATGCTATGAAATAGACTTCCCATACATGTCAAGTAGAGCACTTCACTGGCCCTCTTCAAGAGAAATCTTGATGAGTAGATGGAAAACAGAAAATTCACCTCAGGGATCACTCCAGTGGCTTTACTCAATACAGGTACTGGGAACTAAGGTCGGGTGGCACAATGCCAGGGTAATCTTATGGGCTAGGCTTGTAAAGGCTTGTATATATATATATAGAGAGAGAGAGAAAGCAGGAGAGAGGATGTAGCACATGGAAATGAAATGATTACCGTTGCTGTTGTCCTAATGTCAATGTGTACTACAAACCAGTGGAACATCTGCAAATTACTGATAGTGTCATAGTGTCTCAACTACCACAGGAGACTTGCAGAATATGAATAAGGAGTGGGACTCATAAGAACAGGTGCTGTAAAGCTATCTTCATCTAGACTGAAGATCTAGAGGGCTGGGTTTAATAAAACTGTGCAGATTCTTCAGATGAACAATGTTATGCATCTCAAACAGTAAAATCCCTCTGAGTTGCAGTACTTCCATTCACAGCACTTTTCTCAAAACAGAAGTTAAAGCATAATACCAGTCATCTCAGCAAGATCAATTTGCACACTTTCCTTGGGGGAAGAGATTTCTGTCACAGATCAGAAAGAGATGAACTTTATATCCTTTCACTAACTATCCTATGAGGTAGTTTTGGACCCGTTTAACATCCAAGAAATGTAGCCACCTTTCCCCACAAGATGGATAATCCATTAAGAAGTTGAGTGAAGATGTTTATTGCTTGATGTGAATTACAAGACAATAATTTAAGAAATCAGGCCAGTGTTTTTGTGTAGCTCTCAGAATGGTTTGGCAGTTGCGTAGTATCTAGGAGCTGCTATAAATCATCTTGGCCAAAGCTCTCAACTTCTTTGTTCAATAAACAGGGACAGCACTAAAATTAATGGGTAGAAAAAATATTACTGTTACTCATACCTCTCAAGTGCACCTCATTATGAGCAATGTTCCTCATTCAGAGTCTTAAAGCGTCCATGTTTCTCACTGTTCCACATTTGAAAGACATGTTACAGTGTTAAACTTTTTCTAATTAATGTCACGGACAGCCGAGAGATCTGCGCAGTAATAATGAAAAGCATTTTACTTTTATCATCTTTAGTAGCATTAAAAGTTTCAGGTGATAATGGAGAACACTGGACTTTGTGTAATCACGTAATTCGGTATTCTCAGTTTGCACTTGTGTGCAGGCTAGCGTTCTCCATTGTCGCCAGGACTTCTATCTGCAGAAGTCAAAGACTGAAATGTGGATCTAGTAAAGCTGCTGAATAACTGACTATAACCCAGATAAACAGGACTTCATCCTGAGGAAAAGCAAGTGCAAACTATTAGCAATTCATCCGAGGCCTGACTCAGTGTGGCAAAGAGATGGATTCCGGTACCAAAGTGGCAAATCTGTAGTAGGAGCCCCTGTATAACTTTACTGAAGGAACTTTGATTAAGATAAGGGAGACAAAAAATGACTGAGTCATGAGCTAAATGGTAGATGTGTAGAAACTGCCATTGTATTAGCTTTACTGTAGAAACTCTGATTCCTATGTCTAAATTGTACATGAGATCAACCAATATCATATCCAGAGGGATAAAAAGAGAAGCAAACTTTATTCTTTACACCAGAAGACACCTATATTCCACAGTGCTTCAAACAGACACAGGACATTGCCTCTTTGATTAGATAAGGAGTTGCTGGACTGAAACAAGAATCCCTGTGACTGGATGTTTATAAAATGAAGGGACACGACCTACTTTTCAGATGTTTTGAGTCTGGATATTAAATCCAACTTTCCTCCTTAGTAGAACATGCCAGCCATGTATCAGAGAAAGCAAAAGAGAAAAACAAAGATCTTCTGATCACTCTTAAGATATAGGAATAATTGTTTTCTCCATCAAAAGTATATTGAGAATATTTTCCTTTGAAGACAAGGAAAAAAGTATGTTGCCATTTCCTTTCCATTGTTTAGACTGGTAAATTCACCAGAGCCAGAAGAGTCTTCAGCAAAACACTAGTAGCTGGCAATTTCTATGATATATATATATATATATATATATATATATATATATATATATATATATATATATATATATATATATAAACTGGGCTACTGCTGGCCAAAGGAGAAGAAGAGGGGGAAGGTATGCCCGAAAGCAGAAAGAGAGGAGGAAAGTTAGGACTGTAGTAGTGAGGGTAGGAACTTTGAATGTTGACAGTATGACTGGTATAGGGAGAGAGCTTGCTGATATGATGGAGAGAAGGAAGGTTAATATATTGTGTGTGCAAGAGACTAGATGGAAGAGAAGTAAGGCCAGGTGTATAGGAGGTGGGTTCAAATTGTTCTATCATGGTGTGAATGGGAGGAGAAATGGGGTAGGGGTTATCCTGAAGGAATAGTATGCCAAGAGTGTTTTGGAGGTGAAAAGAGTGTCGGATAGAGTGATGTTTATGAAGCTGGAAATTGATGGTGTAATGATGAATGTTATTAGTGCATATGCTCCGCAAGTTGGGTATGCGATGGATGAGAAAGAAAAAGTTTGGAGTGAGTCGGATGAAGTGGTGGTGAGTGTACCCAAGGGTGAGAGACTGGTGATTGGAGTGGATTTCAATGGACATATTGGTGAAGGGAACAGAGGGGATGAGAAAGTGATGGGCAGCTATGGTGTTAAGGAGAGGAATGCAGAAGGTCAGATGGTAGTGGATTTTGCGAAAAGGATGGACATGGCTGTGGTGAATACGTATTTTAAGAAGAGGGAGGAGCATAGGGTATGTACAAGAGTGGAGGAAGATGCACTCAGGTGGATTATATCCTATGCAGGAGGGCCAGTCTGATGGAGATTGGAGACTGTAAAGTGGTGACAGGGGAAAGTGTAGTTAGGCAGCATAGAACGGTGGTCTGTAGGATGACGTTGGTGATCAAGAAGAGGAGGACAAGTGTGAGAGCAAGTGCCAAGGATCAAATGGTGGATGTTGAAAAAGGGTGATTGTGAGGTGGAGTTCAGGGAAGAGTTAAAACAGGCACTGGGGGCAGTGAAGAGTTACTGAATAGCTGGGCAACTACAGCAGAGATGGACAGCTAGAAAGGTGCTTGCTGTGACATCTGGACAGAGGAAGGAGGACAAGGAGACCTGGTGGTGGAATGAGGAAGTACAGGAGAGTATACAGAGGAAGAGACTGGCAAAGAAGAAGTAGGATTGCCAGAGAGATGAAGAAAGAAACCAAGAGTATAAGGAGATGAGGAGCATGGCAAAGAGAGAGGTGGCGGAGGCTAAGGATAAGGCCTATGGAGAGTTGCATGAAAGGTTGGACACTAAAGAGGGAGAAAAGGACCTGTACCAATTGGCTAGACAGAGGGACCGAGCTGGGAAAGATGTGCAGCAGGTAAGGGTGATAAAGGATAGTGAGGGAAATGTACTCACAAGCGAGGAGTGTGTGTTGAGCAGATGGAATGAGTACTTTGAGGGGCTGATGAATAAAGAGAATGAGAGAGAAGGTTGGATGATGTGGGGATAGTGAATCAGGAAGTGAAACAGATTAGCAAGGAGGAATTACAGACAGCTATGAAGATGATGAAGAATGGAAAGGCTGTTGGTCCAGATGACATACTAGTGGAAGCATGGAGGTGCTTAGGAGAAATGGCAGTGGAGTTTTTAACCAGATTGTTTAATGAAATCTTGGAAAGTCAGAGGATGCCCGAGAAGTGGAGAAAAAGTGTTTTGGTACCTATTTTTAAGAATAAGGGTGATGTGCAGAGCCTTAGTAACTACAGAGGGATAAAACTGATCAGTCTCAGCTTGAAGTTATGGGAAAGAGTGGTGGAAGCTAGGTTAAGAAGGGAGGTGATGACTAGTGATCAGCAGTATGGTTTCATGCCAGGAAAGAGCACTACAGATGCGATGTTTGATCTGAGAGTGTTGATGGAGAAATATAGAGAAGGTCAGAAGGCATTGCATTGTGCCTTTGTGGACTTGGAGAAAGCATATGATAGAGTGCTTAGAGGGGAGTTGTGGTATTGTATGAGGAAGTCAGGAGTGGCAGAGAAATATGTAAGAGTGGTACAGGATATGTACAAGGGTAGTGTGACAGTGGTGAAGTCTGCAGTGGGAGTGACAGATGCATTTAAGGTGGGGATGGAATTACATCAAGGATCAGCTCTGAGCCCTTTCTTATTTGCAATGGTGATGGACAGGTTGACAAATGAGATCAGACAGGAGGCCCCATGGACTATGATGTTTGCAGATAACATTGTGATCTGTAGTGAGAGTAGGGACCAGGTTGAGGAGACCCTGGAGAGGTGGAGATATGCTCTAAAGTGGAGAGGAATGAAGGTCAGCAGGACTAAGACAGAATATGTGTGTGTGAATGCGAGGGAGGATGGAGGAAAGGGGAGACTTGGCGAAGGTGGATGAGTTTAAGTACTTGGGATCAACAATTCAGAGTAATGGTGAGTGTGGAAGAGAGGTGAAGAAGAGAGTACAGGCAGGGTGGACTGGGTGTAGAAGAGTCTCAGGAGTGATTTGTGACAGACGGGTACCAGTAAGAGTGAAAGGGAAGGTCTACAAGAGGGTAGTGAGACCAGCTATGGTGTATGGGTTGGAGACGGTGGCATTGACAATAAGGCAGGAGTCAGAGCTGGAAGTGGCAGAATTAAAGATGTTAAGATTTGCACTGGGTGTGACAAGGATGGACAGGATTAGGAATCAGTATATTAGAGGGTCAGCTCAGGTTGGACGGTTTGGAGTCAAAGTCAGAGAAGCGAGATTGCATTGGTTTGGACATGTGTTGAGGAGGGATGCTGGGTATATTGGGAAAAGGATGCTAAGGATGGAGCTGCCAGGTAAGAGAAAAAGAGGAAGGCCTAAGATAAGGTTTATGGATGTGGTGAGAGAGGACATGCAGGTGGTTGGTGTGACAGAGCAATATGCAGAGGACAGGAAGAAATGGAAACAGATGATTTGGCAAAACTGAAACTGAAATATGGCAAAACTGCTTGAAACTGAAACCATCTATTTTTTCAAACGTTCACTTTCTGTGATACTTTTAGCTGAAAAATGCTGTACCTCATTTGGACTCAACATCACAGACATAAATTAAGAGATTATGAAAAGAAGAAAAACACTCAGATTACAGAAAATGGGAATACTCACTTGGACACCTTACAGTAAAGAGAAAAACTGAGTTTGGTCTGTCATCAGATTGTATTTCTGATACCGTCATTTCTTAAACATCCAGACTCAGACTAGAATTTACTTTTCTGTGAATTTGTACAGCTGTTGTTTGGAATTACAAGTCAGAGATAGATAGAAAATCTTGTATATAGTTAATGATAATGATAAATCCAAATAAATTGTTAATGTTTTTCCATATAACATCTGTCAGCTTAAACACGTTTATTTCTGTTTGTATAGTTGATCTTACAAAGTACAGTATTTAATTTTATTTATTTCAAGAAAAGATTTTTATTATTAAATTTGAAATTCTTGTGGCAGTTGGTTTATTAACTTATGAGTCCGTGTACTGCCCAATATATTGTTAACTTTTGAGTACCTCCTTCCAAAGGGTTACTGTTCAAGCTATTGCTACTATGCATATATTTAATGGTTGGTTTATGTTAAGGGCAAATAATAACTGGGGTCTGATATACTAAGTCTAGCTAGTGGCAGCATTAATGTAAAGGCAGAAATGGAGAAGTTGGTATTGGGGCGATATCACTAACCCCTCTTGAAAAATACTGTGTGAGTGTTTCTGTGAAAAAATATCTCAGACAACCTTTAAATTCTGTTGGTAAGATTACACTGAAAGACACTGGGCTCAGTCTAATGTAGGGGAAATCCTGGAAAACCAGTGAATATAACACTGCTTGTGAGTTATACAGTGTAAAGCTTATTTAGGTGTGGCAGCTGTTGAGTATTACCCAAGGCAGTCATGTGCATTTGTCATATGCTCTTAAGGCAAGATGCCCCTTGCATATTATTTGGTGGTCAGTGGGGTGGAGCTAGAGAATCTAGCTGTTGTCCATCACAGATTAAACTGGTGGAAGGCAGTGGTATTTGACACTTGTTCATCACAGATACTAGTGAGAAGCCAGCAAAGGATGTAGCAGTTTGTTACAAAGTTTTTATTGGCTTATAAGTTTGTATGTTAATACTAGGCTAGTGATCCAGATAAGTATTTGCAGCATAACCTATTCATCCAGAGGAACATTTGCAGCCTAGGTACAAGACCACAGATCATGAATACCCACAGATATGAATAATTAATACCCTACTACAACCCACTTCAATGAGGGATTCAAAGGCAAACCTAGGGTGCACTTAATATGTAATTCCTTTTAATGAGGGCTTGAGAAGCCAGATCTGGGATATATTTACAACTGCCCATCCATATATCCAGGCTATGCTTTAATATGGAGCTACTTAGATCTACATCCAAAGGGATTCTATTCCAGAAAAGAGGGATTCTCTGAGAGAGATATCTACCTCACCAACAGGGCCTATTTCAGTGATTGTTTAGGGTGTTACTTGTTACATAGGACTGGATCCTTTCAAGCTCTATAGGCCATACAGAGGTCCCCTCTCAAGAGTATGTAGGAAACAGGAACAAGACACAGAGAGAGAGAGAGAGAGAGACAGAGAGACAGAGAGATGGAGAGAGAGAGAGAGAGAGAGAGAGAGAGAGAGAGCACTTTGAGGTGATTAGTGTAGCTCAAGCAGGACATGACCTTGATTGTTTTGGTTTAGAAACACTACAGTCTCTCAAGCAGAAGCATATGCTTAGACAATTGCATGCAAAATGAGGACATTATACTCATTTACAGGTCTAATGAGAGAGGGGTAGATAGGGATGATAACTTTCTTGGACCTTGAAAATATACCCCTGGTGATCAGTCTGAGTAAATAAAAGGAGTTCTGTAAAACAGTGGATATGATGTGACCAAAGGATAGTTTATTAACAACAAAAGTGCCCAGTTTCCTGAAGTCTGAGTCAGTTTTCAAGGGGGTGTCACCTTTGTAGAGGGTAAATGGGTGCCCTTGTTTGCTGAAGGATGTAATGCTGTATCTCTTGGCATTTAATTTAAGGCCATGGTCCAGGCACCATTTGTTGTTGCATGTTAAGCCCACCTGGGGAATCTGGAAGTCAGATGAGAAGTTTATGGCTGCTTTGAATTTATAGCCATCCACAGACATAGTCAGCCTTGGGCCCTTGATATTAGCTTTGATATCAGAAGAGCCCACCTTCTGCCTCTCAGTAGTCATCTTGAGAATAGTACTTCTGTTTTAAGAGCGCACCATCTGCCTCTCAGCAGCCATCTTGAGAATAGTACTTCTGTTTTGCTCCTCATGAGATGAGCAGCATAAGGACATTATTTCCTAGAGACTGCTGATCACCAGAAAACCTGATAATTGCTTCATCAGTGCTAGCTTGGAATTTGTACTTCTACTTAGTTTCTGGTGAGAGAAGGAAAAGAGGACATTGATTCCTATCTGTCTGTGGGCAGTAAGTGTCTGCATGGGACAACCTGACTGGTCTGGTTAATTTTCAAGGCATCTACCAGCAAAAGGCTACAACAGGCCTACAGACTTCTGCATCATCTGGGGCAAGACTGTTGATCAACAAAGAGCCTGCCCCTGCTTATCATCTTGGGATTAGTGCTGCTGTTTTGCTTCTGGTAAGGGAAGAAGCAAAGGAGCATTGTACTCCAACAGCATGAAGATGTGTTGAGGCCAGTACTGGTAGTAACCAGGTAGTAACCAATTAGGTCAATCCCCACTATTCATCATTCTTGACAAAGCTAATTCTTTTTTTTCAGTAAGTACTGCTTGATTTGTTACTGTCTAACCTAATCCAGAATGTCTCCCTAAATACTTCATTCATAAATCTTCAGGGTCTACTTTAATAGTCTCCTCTCAAATGTTTGGCAGCATATTGTATAGATGCATGCTTTACAGATTCTTTATAGATTCCATTTCCCCTTCCAGTTCTCCGAGTTACACTCAGTTAGGGAGGAACACTGCTTCACCTGCATGGGGAGCCTACTCCAGAGAAGGGGCTTGTCTGTGGAATGCATACCTTTTTCTCTGGCAGGTTCTACTGATATCACAGGCAAGGTTTAAATACCTTTCTCTCTGGCAGGTTCTAGTGATATCACAAGCAAGGTTTAAGTTCATAGAAAGGTAATTCTGGTGCTGTTTGTTTTTCATACATACAGAAGGTCCATTACAGTGGGGTCCAAAGATGTCTTGCAGGCCAAGTATAGATCTCCAATCAACAACCTTTAGGAGACAGAATATAGGGATAAGGCTTTGAGGTAGTCTGCATAGGACATGCTGTTTTTGCCCTTTTTTTCTTTTAGTGAGGAATGTCTGTGGATATTCCAATTGTTGGATGTGCCTAGGTAGGTACATACCAAAGGGGACATTGTATCCATTGATAGGTCTAATGAGTGCTGAATACAGTGAAACAATGAGCTCCTTGGACCCAGGTGCTATACCTATGTTTATACATTGTGCAACATAGAATGATTTCCTCACTACAGTAGACACATGATGGTCAAAAGCTAGATTAATGTCTATGTGCGTCCCCAGGTCTCTGACTACTGAGTATTCTTAAGGATGTGTTGTCAATATGGCATTTACCTGGAGTGGCCAACTTCCCAAAGGATACTATTATGTATTTATTGACACTTAGTTTTAGCCCATGGCTCTGACACCAGTTATTTGTCTGTGTCGGCTCTTCTTGGAGAATATTGGTTTTGGTGGGCAATTCTATGATTTCTCCTAATTTGCAATCATCTGCAAATTTGGTCACCCAGGGGTCCTTGACATTGGCCTAGACTAGAAGTAGGGGCAAAAAAAGGAGCAATCCCAAGACCGATCCCTGATAGCCTCTGCTGGTGAATGTCCCCATGGTTGAGGTAGACTCTCCAATTCTAATTTCCTGGGTCCTGTCTGTGAACCAGCTGGCTAGCCACTGAGAGACATAAGGCTTTATAACTAACCAATTGAGTTTGTCAACAGTGCCTGAGTGGGATATTGTGTCAATGCCTTGGACAGGTCAAGGTAGGCAGTTTGAACAGTTTTGCTCTCATCAATTGTTTTGGTGACCTTCTCAAAGAAGTCCACAAGGTTGAGTAGGCATGATCTACCCTTGACAAAACCAAGCTGGGTTGGGTGTAGTTTCTAAATGTCTACTATGTTATTGATGATCATTTACATGTTAATTATTTTCATATAATGAAGCTTCCAAAGAACTGGACTTGCCAACTGTATATGACAACATGCCAACATTTGACTCACATCCCCACATGGACATATTAGGAGCCTAGTAAGAGATATTCACTCCTTTAAAGAAGCTTCAATACTAAACTATTTTAGAAAAAATTAAAAAAAAAAAATCCATCCCTTGTGGTTTGTGGTGAATATGCAAATGACAAGGTAGCATTTACACTCTTGCATATAAGGCTGGATACAATTCAGTGATATCATAATTTATATACTAAAGTTCAAAATACTTCAGTTATAATTTCATTGCAAAAAACAAAGCTGACACTATTTTAATTGTGGTTATGGGTCCAGCAGTCACACAACCTGTGATACTATGGCCAAGATACAGAAAGCAAACATTCAGACAGCACTGATGTTGTACCTGGGTACAGTATACAACATGCATTGCCTGTAAACATGTCAACATATACAATATGGATGCAGTAACTCTTGTCAACCACATGATGCAGGGTACTATTAAATGCAGACAGATGTTGAGAAGGAAAAGGTCACTTTATATTAGGAAGGTTAGATGCTGAGGTTAATAAGAACCAGAAAAAGATGAGCCCAGCCTTTTACTTAACAATATCGCCTTGAGTTTGCTACCAGCCACTATTCCTGCTTTCTTGGGTCCACAGGACTAGCAACTGGGATTAGATTTTAGAATGACATCCAAGAGATTTCAACAGAAGAAGCTTTCCTAGATTAACCTCACATTTTTTGGACTTCTTGTGAATGCACATTAAGAGCAAATGTTCGAAGTTTTGAGAAAATAATTTTATTCATAGCTTTTTTCTATGTTTGCAAACATGAGTTGTAATGCAATATGCTGGCTCAGTCTGTCTGAGCATATAACAGTAGTTAGCAACTGAGATAAAATGATTCTACTACAAGGGGTGCAATTCATGCTGGCCTCAAGATCAAAGCTCAAGAGGGTAGCATGAATCATCTGAAAAGCAGGAAAAGAATTATTTATCAGACTCAGTTGCTTTGACCACTGTTGTTTATAGAGGATGGCAGAAGAGCTAAGGTATTTAATGCAAATTACTCTACAGGTCTGAAGCTGCTTGCTTTACCACTTCCAGCTGTTTCTTTGATTAGAGCCATGATGAAGAACATGCACAATAACTGTGAGCTTAATGAACACAAAATTCTGAGAAGGGATACAGTTATTTGTGATTTCTTATGCCATTCAGTATATATATTTATAAAAAAAGAAGTGGAAATGTAATTTGATGTCTCAAGTAGCAAATTACAGTTTAGCCTTCTTGATGCTTGTATTAAGTAAGATAAATGATATTTAAGTATATATTCAGTATAAATAGCAAACTACTAATGTTTATGCAATGAAAATTTTCAGCATGGGTTCATAACTTTACACATTACACACTTCTAGTCTGTTTTTGAAGAAAGTATGTTTGGGGGATTCTCCACACCGAGAAACAGTGGCTTGTTACTAAAACTATAGAGTGAGGCTGAAGGACAACAGTGTACAGGAATAGACTGGAAAGTTTAGTATACAACAATGTCTTCTGGTGTGTAGTGTTTATCAAAATGAACAAGGTAGCATTTGCACACATGCACAAAAGGTTAGGTACAATTTGGAGATGTTATTAAAATATCAAAGTTCAAAATACTTCAGTTGGGATTGTAGTGAAGAAAGAAAGGCCTACTAACATGAAGCAGACATTGTTCTTCATTGTGGGTACGAGTGCAGCAGTCCCATAACCAGATGTGCCAGCTCTAAGACACAGAGAGCAAATATTCAGACAGCGTTAATGTTGTGCCTTGGTGCATTAAACAGCACTCAGTGCCTGCGAGCATGTCAACACATACCATGCTGATGCAGTAACATTTGACCAGCTATGTCACATATGCCATGATGTGGATTCATATATTGTCCCAGGATGCCCATTACCATGGAAAACCAAAATAATGACAGCAGTCAGCATATTAGCCAGCGGGGTATGTCAGATGTTCATTTGAGATGCCACCTGCATATATCAAATATGCACAAACAGATTTTGCACAATTTTCTTGATTGCAGAGAAATACATCCATGTGTCCCAATATATCACCAAGAGGATCAATGTAATGCATAGATTTCACTGCACAACAGACATTCCATGTAGCATTGGAGTCAAAAATTGTGCCCATGTTTAATCTATGTACCAAGTAGAGATAATGCTACCACCAATTAAAATACATATGGATTCCACTCAATCATAGTACTTGCACAAGAATGTGTCTATCATGGCCATACAGTGAACATGTGCACCCAATTTCCTGACAACTCACACAACTACCACAGCTGTTTTGGTGGTGTCATACAGCATGCATTTAACAGTGGATGCGAAGCACATGTCCATCTGTTGGGTGTTGCAACATACCCATTATAGCTTAGGATTCAAAGAATCCACTACAGGTTAGGATATTCACACTAATACAAAGATCCACATGCAATGCAGACGAGGAAGGTAACAGAGCATATCAGCAGACATATAACATGTTTGCTTCTCAGAAATATTTCTACTGTCTACATCTTTCTACTGGTGTGCTTAGTGTAGTGTGTACCTGCCAAAGTCTGTTCCTTGGCTCTGCTCTGTTTCAGATGTAACACGACCAGGGCTGGAACATCCCTCGGTTCACTGATCTTTTTCAGCATTACAGGATTAGCCTACAGGGTCAGGGGTCACCAGCTCCACTAGCTGGCAGTGCATGTGCTGTACAAGTCAGTAGGCCATAGTACTGCCACAGATGCTCTCAAAAGGGCTGTTCCTTATTTTTGCAAGTTATGGCACTATGTGTGCTTGTGGGCTTAGTAGAGATGTGCAGTGAAACTCTTGTGAGGGACCCCCACCTCTTCAAATGACACTGTCATAAGTTCCATTCACCATCACTGAGGTACCTTGGCAGTCTCCAGCCTCTATCAAGCATCTTTCACCAGGAAGAACCCAACGCGTTTACTATTGATCATTCCCTACAGAAATATGAGCATCATCATTCCTTTGCACCCCATGCCAGTCTCCTGTTGGTGCCCAGGCCCATACCTCTCAATTGTTCAGATTTTTGCCTCATATGCAACTTATAAACAAAGGTATGGCATCCTAGTCCAAGAAAGCCATTGTTCCACTGTAATCAGCATTCATCACACCTATCATTGAGTACAATGCTCTCTTTGGCATATCCAACAACTGGAATGTCCACAGAGGTTCCTCACTAAAAGAATATAGGGCATAAGTAAAATGTTCTATGCACACCACCTCAGGGCCCAATCCCTGTAGTCTGTTTCCTACACGCTATTGAGGGGAGATCTATGCCTGGCATTGTTAGACCCCACTCTGATGGACCTCCTGCATATCCACAAAACAAACAGCACCAGAGTTACCCATTCTAAAAACTTAAACCTTGCCTGTGATATAAATAGGACCTGATGGAGAAACAGATATGTATCTCATAGACTGCCCATTCTTTGGAACAGGCTCCCCATCCATGTGAAATAGAGTTCCTCCCTAACCCAATTCAAGTGTAACATGGACAGCTGGATGGGAAACAGGAAATGTATCCTTGGTTTGGGAACTATGTCTCTAATGGAACCACACAACCTGTAAATGGTTCATCTCCAAGGCCCCTGTTTGTAACTGTTTCATCCCCCAAGCCCATGCTTACATTCATCAAGGGTACCAGAACTTGCCAGAGATTTAGGATGCATGGATAAGCTTAAAAAGGCCCTTGTGGTCATTAGCCTAGTCAACAACTATGAACCTAAGAACCTATATTTTTGGTCTGTTCTCATAAAGTGTGTGGTCTAAGTTTATAAAAGCAATATTCAAAAGTTGTCCCTATTTTTGGAGCTTTGCTCCCCCATTATCGGCTTTGTCCACAATACTTGCATTAAGAGACAGGCAAGTGACCACAAATAAAACTTTGGTCATCTGCCTATAGTCAGGGCTTTATCCCTCCATACCAATGAATCTCATCCCAAAGCATGCCAGCTTTAGTATTGTATCTTGAAAGCCTGGAAAACTAACATCTGTTTCACAATGTCACCCACTTTCATGTGTCCCCTATATGAAACAAAACTGGGGTAGACAACAGGTTCGTTTGGCAAAACAGTAACAACAATACTGACTGAATATTGCTTCTGGCCTTTCATAAAGTTGGACATTCCTACTGTGATTTAAAAAAAATATGATTAATATCAAAGTCTATCAGTACATCATTTCCACCATTGTCTTTGAACTCAGACTTTGTGGGTTTGAGTCACATAAGCTGGTGTCTGTTTTACTGTCATCATGGCATTCCTTTAGGTCTGTTTCTCAAAAAGGCTGTCTCTCTTCACCATTTTATCTTTCTTCAGCCCCGGTGGATGGGCTGCATAACCAGGACAGTCCCTCCACATTTAAATGGCTACAGCCCAGAAGATGGATAGTACTAAAATTATAACTTAATCTTAAATCTATAGATCTATAATTATAGATCTATAGATGGGAAACAGAAAGTTTACCCCAGGACTGGCCCCTATACTACTAATGAACAGAGGCAGCTCCTAAATCCTTTATCCCATCCACCGGTCCCTTCAAATTATCTATGGTATGATCCCAGTTATGCTCACTGAGGCAATATAGAATTATCAACCATGGGACAGGTAAGGGTAATCTATCACCAAATGAGATTATTTCAAGCACAAAAAGAGAAGCTATCTAGGCTTAAAATGGCCTGCAAGGGTGGTTAACCTATTACTTACCTATGAACCTATGAACCAATAAGGCTGACTGGTCAGTGTATAATGTGACAATTAAACTTACTGTCTTTTTATCTGTTAAACCATTGAAGTGTTTCATAGTCTTGTTACAAATATAAATTCCCTTCCTTGCAAGCAGTATCTGAGTGTGGTAAGGGTCCATTCAATTGCCTGATGCCCCCTTTCTGTTGCTGAATGCAATTTCTCAGTGTTGTTTGACTTTGGCTGATGTAACACATAATATGTTCCTCTTCTTCCTCTACCATTTAGAAGAGCACTGCAGTAATGCCCACTTCAGATGCATCAGTGCCTAGCAGGAACTTTTTGGAGAAGTTGGGATCTATTAAGAAAGGTTCCAACCATAGCAAACATTTTAGTTTCCTAAAGGCTCAATAGGCTTCCTCTGTCCATTCAAGTTTCAGCTGAGCATTTATTAGGTCCATCAGGGAAAAAGCAATTATAGCAAAACCCAGGATGAGTTAGTAATAATAGCTTGTCAAGCCTAAAAATGCCTCAAATGGCCCTTTTTGTGGTTGATGTGGCTCAAATCTAAACTGCTTCAACTTTTTGCCTGTAGTTTCACTACCAGTCTGCCTATTATGTAGCCCCAAATAGTGGACTTCTTCATGCTTAAAGTTTATTTAGCTAAGTTAGTTATCAATTCAGCTTCACAAGGAATTTACATCAAAGGGCATTTTGAGGAGATGATTTCCTCAGTCCTCAGAAGATATTACTGCATCATCTCATCCAAGTAGTCTGCTGCATGTATAGTGTACGGTTTAAGAATTTTGTCCATCAGACTCTAAAATACACTAAATGCTCTGTAGAGAACAAAAAGCTGGACGTGTTAGAGAAAAAGTCTATCTAGTGTGGAAAATGCTGGTTTCCTTGCCTTCTGGGGTTAATGAAATTTGAGAATAGCCTTTGGTTAAGTCGAAAATTGAAAGAAACCTAGCCTTGCCTAATTTTTCATTCAATTTATCCATTAGGGGCATTTAATATGAATCAAACATAGCAATGCTATTTGACTTTTTGAAGTAATTCCAAACCCTTATAGATTAATCAGGCTTGAGGATCACTACAATGGGACTGCTCCACTCTCTGGCTTCCTGCTATGACCCTATGTTTAAGCACATTCTGTACCTCTACTCTAACACGGTTGCCAAATGCATGATAATAGTTTTAAAGGAGGTGTTCTTATCATCCATGGTTTCTTTTGCTATATCTAGCAGGCTTAGGGAATATCTACCATACAGTTCTAAAACTGATATGAATCGGTTTGAGGTTTGAAGAACTTCTCTTATAGAACAGAAAAGAAAAGCTATGAGAGTTTTCTCCTGTCCAGATTTACAGCATCTTGTAACATGGATTTTAAAGTTAAATTAAAATGGCTTCCATCCCATCTGTTGGATGGTGGTATACACATATCTTTAGCTGTTTCATTTAAAACAATGGCAGAATTCATGCAGTACTCTGTACATGAATATGGTGCCTTTGTCAGTAAGAATTTTTTTAATGATTTCCAACCCTAGAAACAAAGCAGTACTAGCTCTTTTGCTACCAACTTTGCACTAACTCCATGTAAGGGTACTGCTTCATCAATTATTGTGCATAATCGATAAAACAGAATGTACTATTGTCCCTTAGTTTTACAAGTGGAGCCACAAAATTCTTTGCTAATCATTCAAATGGGACATTTATAATGGGTAAGGGTATTAAAGGGTTCCCAAATCTTATGTTAGGTGTTATCCACTGAGAATCTGGATGCACAAATGTTCTCTGTGTCCTTCATAATGCCAGACATGTAAAATCTAGCCAAAACTCTATTTTTTCTTATCCGTCCATAAATGACCACTCAAAATGTGATTATGTGCAAATTTCATTGCAAGTATTCTAAAGGGTCTTTGAACTAATAATTATCTCAGTATCTATTCTTTATTTTTAGTTATTCTATATAGAGAGAATCATTTTTTATCTCAGGGTAAAGAATTTGTGTTCCCTGCCTACTCTTTCTATTTTCTGTCTAGTTTTGCTTAGTGTATTGCCTTCCCCATTGGGTCTTTATGAAATTGACATAGCGTTTCTGTAAATCTGCCAAGTCAGTATTACTTTAATCACTATTTTAATATGAAACAGAGATCATGGCCTCTTCCCCTATAAACACAGCTACAGAATCTCCCCTTTGGCTAATTTATATTCTAAGAAAAGGTAACTCAGAAATGTATTTTTTAACACACTTGTTGTTACTTTCCCTTTCTCTGCTTCAGTATTTTCCTGTTTTCTTTACCCATTGAGTTCTGCTTCTGTTTCTGACATGCTCTTTGCTTTGATGCATCATGAAGATCCTATAATTCTGTTCAAGTCCCCCCTTCCCTTTTCTCCAGTATGAGGTTCATCTCTATCAGTCTCCATGCTGACTTCTTTTACTTCTTTAATTATTTTAACTACTGAAATCTTTTGAAAAATTCACCTACTCTGTCAGTCTCCACAGTTATTACTTTCATTATTTTAACAACAAGAAGCTTTTGGAAAAAAAACTCACTTTCAGATTTATCTAACCCTTCCACCCCGAACCAAATATTAGTTACTTTTGTGTCTTCTAGTATTACACCCTTTTCTTTACTCATGTTATATATTTCTGGCAGTAGTACATCTGGCTGGCAATTTTCATTCCATAACTCTTTAGGTTCATGGGATCATAGGTAGGTAAGTATTATGTTAACTGCCCGTGTTGGCCATTTTAAGCCTAGACAATTTTTTTATGAGAATTATATCTTGTACCTTGTGTCTTTGAGGAGAAAGCTTTAACAATTATGCCATTATGCCACCCCTCCCCCCTTAAGTCTGAAGAAAGTCTTCACCAATTATCAGATGTGACAAGTTAAGCACTGGAGCTACAGGGAGTCACAATTTATCCATGTGAGTCTACATTACTGCTTGTGTTATAGGATATTACCTCTTAACTCTATGAATACATATAACTTCAATTTTCTACTTACTAGCTGTTTTATGTTTGCACACATATTGTGATTAATTAGTATAATCAGGTTCCCCGAGTCCAGCATCCTCTGTATTTCTTTTCTCTCAACCACAGTATTACATTTGGCAAAGTTAAGTACTATCACAATGACAGAAGCATACTCTACACTTCTAGTAGTTAAAAAGATCAGCATTGTAACATGTCATAGGTTCTCATTTCATAGGCATGCTTTTAAGTACTCCTTGCTGGTTATCATTATCAGTTTTTACAGGCACAGTATTGTTGTCACTGCCTATGAAGTAGTTGGTATATGTCCAGTTCTAGAATATTTAAACAATCCAGATGCTGAGAAACTGTTTTTTTTCTTGTTTGTAGGCAAAGCAGCATACTTAAGTGAAGACTTGTTAGCAGCACTTAAAGCATGCAAGTCAAAGTTGGGATTTACATATTCAATTAACAATAACAGTCTTTATAAAACAACTTCCTGCTCAGAAGACATAGGGTCACGTTGGAATACCCAATCAGTAGCTACCACTATTCCATAATATCATTAATAATGTTGTGACACTCAAGCACATGGCAGGAAAATTGATAGTTGTAGACTATTTTATATATTTAACATGTAACTCAAAGTAGACCCATACATAGAGCATGTCAGCATGTGTTCAAACACAACTATATTCAAATCGCATGCCAAAGCACAATGGCATTTGCAATCGGGTGTTGGCAATCCTGAATTACTGAATCTAAGGCGAGAAGCAGAAAACCATGTTTGCACATGAAAATGAAACAATTATATCTAAAAGCATAACTTTTCATGCATGAGCGCAGGTGAGGAAGGAGACCTATCAATAGGTCTTTGCTTATGGTACATGGACCTTCTATTTTAGAATATGTCAACTGAAGGCAACTGCTCTCAAATCTGGGTGGCTATAGAGAAATCCTTGATAGAGGCAAGTGGCATAGCCCACACAGAAAAACAGTATTAGAGAAAAGTATCTGCCCTTTCCAAGGAGGACTGTAGTCACCTGCATACCGTGATAGCATGGGTCATGGCCCATTCTCTCAGGGCACTAGCAAAGCTCAGTATGGTGAATTCTATCATTGCATGTCTGTGTTGTGGCTGACATAGAATGCATGTTTGTGTATTGCAACACTTGCTGGAGGTGTGTGTCAAGAGCACAGTGTAGATATATTGTAGTTCCTGAGCTTGCATATACACAGCATACTCACAGTGTTCTTTAAGCAAAACTTGTAGCTGTGCACCAGAAGTATTCTGTACTTCTGTTATTCATTCAGAGATGTGTCGATGCATGTTATTTTAATATTGTCCACTGAAGCTGTTCTGCCAGTGACTCTTGTATGAGTTATGTATGTATGAATATGTTCCTATCTTTCTATTATATTCAGAATGTAAGTATTCTGCAGAAAATAATTTGCAGCTACTTGCCACATTGACAGAGATGACGGACGAGAGCTGTGCACCCAGCCATTGCCCAGACATATGCAGAACATAGATCTGATGCCACATATGCAGTAGAAACCTAAATGTACAGACCTCCTTGCAGGTGCCAGTTGCTTACTTCAGAGTTACCATACAGTTTTCCATAAATGTACCATTCTGCGTGTCAGAATCTGTGTTGATATGTGTCATATAGGTTTGATATTAGGTGAAATACATGACCACTGTAAATTATGCATAATGAATGCACACAATAAACATTCCATAGGTGTGCATTTCTCCAGTTGAAAGATACCATTGTAAAGCAGTGTTGTATATTCACAGAAGGAATTCCAATGTCTGTATATTTGTAATAAAAAATCTTATGGGCAGCATAGTAATGATTAGGATGAGGTCTTACAATGTCCACCATATGTTTGTTTGGTATATGTGACTGAATGACATTGATATTCAAAACTATGATATTTCCTTGCTTAACTACAGTGTACATGATTTGAATATTATTTCTGAAGTAGAACAAAGGTATGAGGTGGCACATGCCCAGATGGAAGACAAGGTCGGTAATCCAAGGTCAGAGACAGGACTCAGTGATTGCCAAGACCACCAACTTGTACACACTAGCACAGACCTCTAACACTGGAAGCTTTCTATGGATAAACCTGATGTTAAGATGCAACATTGATAAGCCTTCTGCTTATGTTGAGCCACTGTCTATTTTGTTATTCATCGCTGCATTTGAAGTTTGATTTAATAAAGTTAGGATCACTGCATCTGGCAAACAGCATTAGTAGGAAAAACATAGTGTGGGTTCTGTCAATAAGCCAGTTGACAACATAGGCAGCATAAGCCTGACAACCCTTCACAAGTCATAGCAAGTTTACCTGTCTGGCCTTTCAGGTGATAGCCAGTGAGAAACTATTCTATTGTTATGGTTATATGATAGGATACTGAATTTGTGTTTTACTATGTTGAAATCTGTGCCATATGACTTATGCAAGGTAACCCATGGGTCATTCAGCTGGAAATAAAATTATGTCAGTGTAAGCACCAGGACTTGTTGATGTTAGAAGTAGTTGCACACAGACAGCTGGATGAAGGAATAGTAAATCCCTGTAAATACTTAAGTTATCCTAAAGATTTCTCAGAAAAAAAATAAGTATTTCATAATCTGTTATGTGTCTTAGCGACACCCACACTGTCCTAGCACTTACTGCTGATAACATGTCTTATGCACACTTTGCATCTTCTGTTTTCTGAAATTGAAATATATTTGCAATTATTTTTCTAAGATATTTTATATTTAACTTAATAATATCTAGAGCATCACCATCTACCCAGCAGATTGTGTTGCTCAGTACAAAGAAAATGCTGTTAGTTAATACTGTAGATGCGTGTGTGTGTCTGTGTGTGTGTGTGTGTGTGTGTGTGTGTGTGTGTGTGTGTGTGTGTGTGTGTGTGTGTGTGTGTGTGTGTGTGTGTGTGTCTGCACGCATCTGAGTGCAATTGTAACACTAAGACTAATTTTAGTATCTCAGATTTTAAACTTCATCACAAATTGTAAATAACTGTTCTCTGCTACCATAAAAATGCTGTTGTGAAATTTCATAGGGGATCCAAATAGCTAGTCGAAGAAAACACCTTTCTTCCATTTAATTAAGATTTAATACACTCAGAATCATGTAAGAACTAAAAGAGTATCTAACAACTGTATAAATTTGTTAAGACTAGGGTCTATTCATCTTAGAGGTGGTTCCATTACCTTTAGGTATCTGCCTTTATGTAAAGAATAAATAAATGTATTTGATACAGAGTGAGCTGTATGCATCACTATTCTTACAAGCCATTACCAACAGTGTAGCCATTTCATTATAAAAAGTCAGGCATGTCCAGCTTCTAGGTGAACTCCCAGTTTACAAATGTCATATAGATGACAACCAAATAGTTCACATCCGATACTTCTATTAATCTATAAGACCTACAATAAAAGTTAATGACTGGTATTCTGACGTGAAATAGAATTTTCAACTCCTTTATTATTCAAAGGTCGATAGCTGATTACTATACTAGTGACCCAGGGGGTCTTTCTAAGCCTAGCCATGCTTCCCTTCAGGTGATGCCTTTTACTCCGATTAGATACTTACTAAGCTAAGCAGTCTTCTGATCATCATAATCATCATCAGCCCCCTTTCTCCCACTTTTTTTTTCTACATGGTGTCGGGGTATTGTGTTAACTGTCATCAACTCTCTCAATTCAGTGCCACACTCCTGCCTTCTTCGGCACTCTTGCCTGACTGTTCCAGATCTTCTTTCACACAATCCATCCACCTCTTTGCTGGATGTCCTCGCTTCCTCTTACCTTCTTCCTGTCTGCCTCAAATCTTCCTTACCAGATTGTCTTCTGCTTTTCTACACATGTCCAAACCACTGTAATCTGTTCTCTTTGATCTTTTCTGCAATTGGAGCTACTTTGGCTTCTGCTCTTATGTCCTCATTTCTTCATCTGTCCCACAGTGTGCATCCTACCACCTTTCTCAGACACTTCATTTCCATCACCTCTAGCTTCTTCAACTGTTCTGCTTTTAATGCCCAGGTTCTGTACCATATAGTAGTACTGGTCGCACCACTGTCTTAAATACCTTACTTTTCAGCTTCTTTGGCATTCTGCTGTCATAGACTACACCTGATACTCTATAACAGTTGGCTGCAGCCTCTCTGATTCTAGCTTTGCCCTCTTCATTCAGACTACCTTTCTCCTCAACCACCCTTCCCAGATACTTGAAGCTGTTTACCTGTTCCACTCTTCTCTTTTATCTCTATTCTCAGCTTCTTCTGATTTCCTCAGTTTGCTGCCATTACCACCATCTTATCTGTGCTTGGTTTCATCCCATGTGCCTTCAGATTTTCATTCCATTCCTCTGTCCTCTGCTGAAGTTCTAGCTCAGAGTCTGCCTGTACTACCACATTGTCTGCATACAGCAGCTTTGTTGATCTGTCCCCTCCAACCTGTTTGCTAATGTAGTCCATCACCAGTATGTACAGCAGTGGGCTCGGAACTGAACCCTGATGTAGACCCACTTCCACTGGGAACCCTTCTGTGAGGCCAAACACTGTTCATACTTGAGTCACTGGGTCCTTGTACATAGCCTGCACTAATTCTACTATTGTTTCCGGGACTTCAAACCACCACAGTACTGCCCAGATTAGCTTTCTTGGGACCGTGTCATATGCTTTCTCCAAATCTAGAAATGCCCAGTTGGATTCTCTCCTCATCTCTAGCTTCTTCTCAAGTATCTGTCGCAATGCAAACATCGGGTCAGTTGTGCTGCATCCTGATCTGAATCCAAACTGCTCATCTCCCTTCTTACATTCTACTACTCTGCATATCCGTTTATCAATCACCCTCTCCAGAACATTCATGCAATGTGGTAGGTGTTTGAGCCCTCTGTACTGCCCACAGTTGTGGATGTCACCTTTGTTCTTGTACACTGGCATGAGTATACTTATTCTCCAGTCATCTGGGATACACCTTTCTCTCCACACTGCTATTAGTACCCTCAAGATCCATTTCTCCCCTATCTCACCCAGCATCTTTATCATATCTGCTGTGACCTCAGCTGAGCCTGCTGCTTTCCTTGACTTCATCTTCCTTAGTGCTGTTCTTACTTCTTCTAAGATGGGCTCCTCTTCTTCTCTCATTGTAGGCTGTTTCTGGGGTAGTACAGCTTCTGTGGCGTTTTCTTCATTCAGAAGCTGCTGGAAATACTCCTTCCATCTGCCTTTGATGTCCTGTGGACTGGTGAGCAGGTTGTTGCTGGAATCCCTTATGAAGGGTGTCGGACTATCTTCTTTATCTTTTTGTCTTTGCCTTGCAACCTGATAAAGTTTCTTTGTGCCCCTTACTGAGTCACTTTCCAGAAGTTGGTAGAGTGCCTCTGATGCCCCATTCTTTGCTATTGCAACTTCTTTCTTAGCTTCTTTTTTAGCCAACCAGTAGTCCTTCCTAGCCTGGTCAGTCTTTTCCATCTCCCATTTCTTCCTGCACTCCTTCTTTCTTTTGATGACTTTCTGGACTTCTGCATTCCACCACCAGCTTTCCTTATGTACCTTATTTTCATACCTGGCTTGGCCACATATCTTTTCTGTAGTCCTAACACATGCTGTTTTTAGGCACTGCCACTCTTTTTCAACTCCACCTATTTCTTCCTCTTCTTGGGGTGCTAGAACCCTTAGTAATTCCTTGAACTGCTGTACTTTCTCTCCAGTCAACTTCCAGTTCTTCAGCCTGGTCTCTGTTGACCTTAGAGCCTTCTCTGACCACTGCTTACAGCTCATTGTGGCAACTAATGGTTTATGCTGTGGGCCAATTGTTTCACTGGGGATGACTTTGCAATCATGGATTCTACCCCAGTGTCTTTTCCTTACTAGGAGGAAGTCTACCTGAGTTGCATGATGGCTACTCTTGTATGTGATCCTGTGACTGTCTCTCTTTCTGAACCATGTGTTGACTACTATCAAGCCATTTGCCAGACAGAAGTCTAAAATGGCTTCTCCTTCTTTATTCCTGTTACCCCACCCATCTGGACCCAGGCAGTCCTCATATCCAGTTCTGTCTGTCCCAATATGTGCATTCAAGTCACCCATTATCAACACCAATTCACGTTGTCCTGCTTTATTTAGTAGGTCCTGCAACTGCTGTCTGAATGCACTCTTTTCCTCACTATCACAACCCTGCTGTGGGGCATATGCTGAGATACACTGGAGTCTGATTGCCATGAGTCTGTCATTACTTCTGATGATATTCATCACTGCCGTCTGAAGCCTCTCTCTCACCACAATTCCTACGCCATTTCTAGCCTGTCCCCCACCTGAGTAGTTGAGTCTGGATCCCAAGCCAAGTGGCTTTGCTGCACTGCCCTTCCATCTTGTCTCTTGGATACATATGATGTCCAGTCTCCTCCGTATCATCATGTCATCCACTTCCAAGCTGCGTCCAGCATCCTGTCAGTGAACCTACATTAAGCGTAGCAATTCTCAGTTCATGTTTGGCAGGTTGGATGGATTTCCGTCCAGCTTTTGCTCAACAGAGCTATCCCAGGAAACCCAGGCTGGGCAACTGGACACCGACCAGCCAGTAGCTTATTGGCCCAGGGCTGCTGGGCTTTATGTCAGGCACGCACTGGCCAATAGAGGCACATATACCCCTCTCACCATTAGCAAGGGTCGCTGGAGTGAGTGAGAGTATGCCGGGTCCTCAATCCACTTATCACTGGTAACTACCCATGCCCATTTTTGGCGACATTAGTCAATATGACCAAATCACCTAGAGCTATATTTTACACCATCAAGTGGCTAGCCCTGCCACGGTGTGCAGATTGTGGTCCGTGTTCTCCTACCTTGAGGATACTGCGCATCACAGTAGATGCCCAAAGCAGTAGTTTTTGTACAACTCTTCCCCCTATAGGGCACCATATAGAGTCTGTACTGCTGCCCACAGCACCATTCATTGGTGAGTTTGAGATGGAAACCCCATGGAGACACAGTAAGAACATACAAACTCCAAACAGGCATTGGTCGGAGGTCAGGATCGAACCTTGTACCTTGCGCATGGGAGGCGAAGACCTTAAACATTAAGCCATCAGGTCTCTCTGATGCATTAAGTAAACACTTTCTGGCCACCAAAAAAGTATCATCACTGATGGTTTTATTATAACTTCCAATTAGAGCTCAGTGACCTCTTCCTTATTACCAGTCAAAAAGACCGTACATTTCTACAGTGCAATGCCAAACAGACATAGTCAGCATCAAGGAGGGATTTCCTTTAGACTTTAATTTGCCTGATTGGGAAAATAAAATGTAATAGTAAGTGGATTAAAAGTAAGGGTAGAGAAACAATGGGGAAAAAACTGTCACACAATTAATAAGCTTTTTTAGAAAGCAGTTACACAATCCAAACTAAAATAAAATGCCAGCAAGAATAAACACCGAATAAGTGGCTAAACTGATAAATGGTTCACTATAAAGAAAAGTTTGAGAGATTGGTGATTATCACAGAATTATGAAAGTATAATGAGCCATAAAAGGCATACTACTAATTTTAAAACAGAAAGACTTAAAGCCTGCTTATCCAACCTTTTTACACCAGGAGACAGAAGTGGATTTCTGGGGGCTAAGGAAAAAAATAAAAGCATAACATTTATCGTTTACAAACAAAAAATCCTTGTTTGCATATCCCTGATTAGCAGCACCACCCTTCTCTATGACCTGCTGTGATTAGACAAGGTACATGCATACAAACCACACTCAAGAATGCCATTTCACCCTAAATATTCCACTGCATCTCAGTCTGAGTCAGAGTGCACTGTGCTGACATGAGCATCAGACATCACCCTGCTGCAGTAGCAAAACTCTTTCCTTGACTGCTGAAATATTTATTATTATTTTATAATTCTAATGAAACAAAAACAGAATAAAGATGCACTCTGAATATGGGGTGCATTTCACCACTCTGAGCAAAAGTTGCACATTCAGATATAGCGGAAACTCTATGCATTGCAGCTCATCAGCATAATACTTTCTAATCACCAGATAAACTTATTGGTGTAGATTATCAATACAGAATTAAATCCCTGAAACTGTTTGATATTTTCTAATATGTTTGGACAGCATATCTGGATACATAGTTAGAAACCATAGCTATATTGTTCTTCTAGGTACAGAAGTAATATAGCAGCTGCACATTGATTTCTGAGTGCCAAATCACAATGTCCAGTAATATTTTCTCTTTTGTCTCAGTAATAACACTTGAAATGCTGGAAACATCTATCCAGATGCTATAAAAACAAAATATATATATCATTTATTGAATTACATATTTGCCTACTGTAAGAACAAGTGAAAATGTATTGCTTGTTGTGAACTGACTCAGACAATATTTATGTTATGAAGGCTGTGACATTATAACAACAGTGTCAGCTTAAAAGCCAAACTGTAGGTTATGACTTCATACTGTTTCAAAATAAACAAAGCAAACTCAAACATCGACTCCTTTCACACAGATACTTTTACAGAAGAATGAGCCATTTCGGAGTGGGTACACCAACCTTGACTGTAAAGACGTAACAGCTATAATGGTCATAATAATGTACTCAGCTTGATAATCTAAGAAACATCCAATGAACCCACAAAACACACATACCTACACACGCACACACACACACACACACACACACACACACACACACACACACACACACACACACACACACACACACACACACACACACACACACACACACACACACGCACACACGCACACACGCACACACACATGACATAGCAATGACTATTTAACAGTGATTCTATAATTACCTTTTAGTTTAACATACAGTCTGCCCACCTCAAAAAGCCATAAAGCCATATTCTGTACATGTGTGATGTTTCATTTAGAAAATTAAAGACATATCACAAAAGAGTACTTCAACTTGTTGCTATCAGACACCTACACTGCCCTAACAAGTCATATGGTCATCATTCAACAGTAATCATGTAACCACCCTATGCTTCTACACATAGCATGCCTCTTCACCCCTACCCCCAAAGATAGCTACCTAATATATATACCTCTAAGGTTTGATTAAAAAAGTAAAAGAAATAATTACATGTATTACAACTGGTTGCACATAGATACATAGTATGCCTCACTGACAAGCCATATCAATAATCATCCAACAATATCCCTATGTACTTTCACACACAGCCTGCCTAGTTACACCAAAAGACATTTTTTTGAGGAAAGTGAAAGAAAAAGCAAAAGAAAAAATGGCCACAGTAATATATCCCAACTTGCTGCTACTGCCTCCTAATACTACCATATCACCATAATAAATTATAAAAAAAAATAATTGAATACTATGGTTAGTATATACTGATATCACTGCCATAAATAATCTCTAGCTGACGGATATGGAAAAAAAATTGTATCCAAGAATTCCAAACATTTATTTCTGCTCCATGAGTGCCTTACTGAGGCATACTAACCCTAACCCTGCCCTTAATCTAGCTGTACAGGAACAGCCAAGGTAGACAGCAATGGTACTTCTTGTTGTTTGAACAGGGTTGAAAGAATCTGGATGTTGTTGGCTCTTGTCTCCTGAACCTGATTAACTTCTTTGAATCAGTCTCCAGAGCCATGGACAAGGGTAAGGTGGTCCACACAGCCTATCTAGACCTTGCCAAGGCCTTTGACACCACCCCCCACTCTGGAATCATAGATAAACTTACTAAGTTGGGCATTAATCCCTATGTCACCCAATGGGTTGCTAAATGGCTTACTGATAGAACCCACACTATAAAAGTAGCTGACTCCAAATCCAGCTCCAGACAAGTGACAAGTGGAGTACCTCAGGGTTCAGTCCTGGGGCCACTCTTGTTTAGCATCTACTTCTCTGAAGTACAGGTCAACACTAAGGGACTCTGGCTAACAAAGTTTGCAGATGACTGCAAACTGGGAGCCATTATTGAATCCCAAATGATGTGGATACTCTACAAAAGGGCCTTACAGAAACAGATGCTTGGTGCCAGAGCCATGGGCTCAAGCTCAATGCCAAGAAATGTATTGTTATCCCTTTGGGAAAAACATGTATCCATGAATTACCATATAGGTGGCAGTACACTAAACACAGAAAGTGTGATAAGAGACTTAGGGACACAGGTGGACAGTGGTCTCACGTTCGATAACCACATCGCCACAACAGTCAGGAAATCCTTCTATGTGGCACACCTCATCACGAAGGGCTTTTCATCCAGAAAAAAGGAGGTCATTGTCCCACTGTACTCATCCCTAATTAGACCCATTATAGAATACAACGCCCCATTTGGTATGTACCTCTCAAGACATCTGCAACAACTGGAAAGGCCTCAGAAATACCTCACTAAAAGAATCACAGGCCTAAAGCAGATGCCCTACGTTGACCGCCTTAAAAACTCCAGCTATACTCTGTCGCATATCGTCTACTCAGAGGCGATCTCTGCTTAACATACAAGGCCATGTCAAACCCAGAGCTGTTGGACATGCTACACTTAAAGACATCCCAATCCCTCAGAGCTACACGCTCCAGGGATCTAAACCTTGTCATCACAATAAACAAAACATGCTGGAGGGATAGGTTCCTGACTCAGAGACTCCCCAGACTCTGGAATAGATTGCCCATACATGTCAAGCAGAGTGCCTCTTTGGACCTCTTCAAAAGGAACCTTGACGACTGGATGGGAGAAAGGAAATTCACCCCAGGGATCACGTCAGTCGCCCTGCTAGACAGGGGTCCAGGAAAGTAAATAATGTGGGAAGAAATAGCCAGGGAATTGTTATGGCTAGGCTTGTATAGGCCTTAGGGCTGATAGCCTAGTACCAACCTATGAACCTATGAACCTATGAACCTATGGTAATCTGGGGTAGACAGCAGAACAATGGGAAGCAATACTTTTTTTATCACAGTCTACTTCATTGTAACTCACCAAATTTCTATCCTCTGAAAACAGTCATTTCACTGCATGGTGTCTTTGATAGGATGGGTTGCATCGTTAAACATACACTTGCAGCTTTTTTCTTTTTCTGTTATGACACGGGTAAAGTTTCATGATTACATGGAACAGAAAGTAATAATTTTTTCATAGCACTGATTTTAATTTTCCCTTTTTTTCATAGTTGTATTATCCTTGGGTTAGTTCATGGAAGTATAAAGGGATATGACTGGTGAAACCACAAAATAAAGGATGCAGAAGAGCCCCCCCCCCCAAAAAAAACACTTTTATTTTTCATTGTCATTAATTAGTATCTTTTAAGTTTACAAAATATGATGACTTCTTAGTGCAGCATTGTACTCAGAAGAATTTATTTGATGGCTTACTCATTGTTAAGTTGCCCTAGTTATGGTATTTGGATATGCAGGGATATGTTAGCAATTCACTGAAATGATGATTGGCATATTTTACGTAAAGAAAGCTGCCTTTATTGAATCACACCATTTTCATTAACTACAGCAGAACTATAGTTATCAGTTTGACATCTGATCTAAAACATACTGTTTCTGTGCGAAAGGGTACCTTTGTGTAATGATTATGTGCATGCGTGTATTAGAGAAGGGAGTATCTCAACACAGTTTTTTTCTTCAAAGATGCGGTTACCTTGAAGTTAATTAAAATAAGTGGGGGGAAAATTAATGAAGGCCTCTACCCCTCCTATATAAAACATTTATATTTCTGCTTTCAGTTTTTCCAAGATGCCATTTCAGTCACTTTTGTTCATTGTGTAGCTTTTCTGAAGTGTATTGCAAACGCAAATATTACACCTTTGTATAGAGGGTGCCCTGAGGGCAAGGAAAAGTTATAAAACATACAAAGGAAAGAGGCCAGAGATGATGTTTACCCTGACAGAATTGTATATCCAAAAGAAGGATGGAGGGTTAAGGACAATTAGTTGTTTTCCCCTTTATTTAAAGTACTAGATAAATAATTTTCCATTGCCATGTAACCAGGGTCATATAATCATATATAGCATTTCTAACAAATAAATAACACTTACATTTATTGTCTTAAACATAGCCCTAATGACTCAACACAATCCTATATATGTATATATAAAAGACATGTCTGTGGCTAGCCACTCGATGCTGTGAACCTTGGCTCTAGATGATTGACACTGTTGTAATGACATCCTGACCCTATGTGCAAAAATGGGAAAAAAGGGATTGTGGATGGATGGATGGATATAAAGTATGAGGTTTACTTCAAATAGTCAAAAGGCCATAACATTGACTTGCATATGGCCGAGATGAAAACATTGTTTTTTCACAACATCAAACCCAAGATAAATAAAAAAAAAATTGTCTTTTTTTTGCTGCAGCTGGGGGCTATGCCCCCCTGTGCCCCCCACACCCCCTGCTACTTAAATATACCAACTTCGAGATTGCACTTAAATTGAAGTGAATGAGAATTTTTCCCTACAGCAATCTCCATGCAATGGATTGATGATGTGAAGAAACAATGTTTTCATCTTGGCCATATATGGTCCGACGTTATGGCCGTTGTGGCCGTTCGACTATCTGAAGGGAACCCAAGACATGCAAAACCATCTGTTCATGGGAGGTGTAATATAAGCATGGTTTTTAGTGTTTTGGCATGACCATTTATGGAAAATGGGGGAAACGTCAGGAATGAGTTGAATAACTTAGAATGTAAGATGATTATAAATTTTAGAACACTTCAACCCAGGGGCATGAACATCGACAGTAATTTAACCTTATAACACATAATATTGAGTGTTACATGAGTTTGTTTTGATATTACATGTCTGAATCATAAGGTGTTATGGTTAGTTGGTAAAAGTGGTAGGGTTAATATTATAACAATAACAACATCACAATTAATGGTATTAATATATATGCATTTTAAAATAATCATTTAATAGTGACTGATCATAAATGTGTGTTGCATAGATAGGGCTTTTTATTATGCGTCCTTAAAAATAATGTGCTTATAAAATATATGTTTCTGAAATAATGAGCATTTAAAACAATGTGTTCTTAAAATTATGTACATTTAAAATAATATGCAATATAAAAACAATATGCAATTCAAAATAATATGCAGTTTAAATGATGTCTTTAAAAACAATGTGCCTTTAGAATCTGTGTTTACAACAAATGCAGTTTAAGAATGTGTTAGTGATGCTATTGATGTTCTATTACAGTGGGTCAATTGAATTAATTAATTGACTTTAATTGCATTTGGATGATTATATGACTGTATAAAACATGAGGTGTGGTGATGTTCAGTATTCCTTTGAAGGCGAAAGGCCGAGGTACCAGAATTAAACAACAAAATAACAGATCTACACTTCGGTTTGTTCAAGAGCAGCCCACAAAACAGTAACTTTTACTTACTGTTTGGTAACTTTTACTTACTGTTTACTGTTTGGTAACTTTTACTTACTGTTTACTGCTTACTGTTTGGTGTGCTGCTCTTCAACAAACCAAAGTGTGGATCTGCGTTGGGCATTTTGTGCTATCATTTCATAGTTTCATAGTTTCATAGTAGTGTACTAGGCTATCTGCCCGGGGGCATTTACAAGCCTAGCCAACAGTGATGTGGCTTTACGCCACCCCATACTATGTAGTTGCGCCTCTCTAGTAGTGACACATGTGGAACCCCATTATTTAGTAAACTATACCTCTGTCTAGTAGTGACACTGAGGTCACTCCCGGGGTAAACTTGCGATCTCCCATCCATGCATCGAGATTTTTCTTGAACAGTGCCAATGAAGGGCTCTGTCTCACGTGAACTGGGATTTTGTTCCAGAGTATGGGTAACCTCTGTGTTATGAATCTATCCCTCCAGCATGTCCTATTCATATTTGTGCAGAGGTTGAAATCTTTAGCTCGTGTGGTTCTGGTGGATTTGGATTTTTGAGATGGAGCATGTCCATCAATTCCTGGTTGGACATGGCCCTGTATGTTAGGCACAAATCACCTCTGAGCAGGCGGTATGCTACTGAATAGAGCTGGAGTTTCTTTAATCTAGCTGGATAAGGCACATGTTTTAGACCTATGATCCTCTTGGTGAGGTACTTCTGTGGTCTTTCCAGTTGCTGCATGTGCCGGGTGAGATACATCCCAAATGGAGCATTATATTCGATCATGGGCCTGATGAGGGAGGAATACAGAGGTACAATGACCTCCTTTGATCTGGATGAGAATCCTTCATGATGAGATGGGCTAGGTAGAAAGTCTTTCTGACCACTTTGGCAACATGGTTGTCAAAGGAGAGGTCACTATCGACTTGAGTCCCCAGGTCTCTGATTACATCTTCTGTATTCAGTGGGTTATTGTCTACGTGATAGTTTGTGGGTACTTTGTTTTTCCCAAAGGGATGACTATACATTTTTGGCGTTAAGTTTGAGGCCATGATTCCGGCACCAGTTGTCCGTTTCAGTGAGACCTTTCTGTAGGATGTGTGTGTCAGCAGGTGAATCCACTATGGCGCCCAGTTTGCAGTCATCTGCAAACTTTGTCAGCCATAATCCTTCCATGTTTGCTTTCACATCTGAAAAATAAATGCCGAATAGAGGTGGACCCAAGGCTGGGCCCTGAGGGACACCACTTGCGCCGGGTTTTGAGTCTGACATGGCTCCAGCAATTTTAACCTTATGGGTTCTGTTTTTAGCCAATTTGCTACCCATCTTGTGACATATGGATTTACATTTAGGCTGCTGAGCTTGTCGATGATGCCAGAGTGTGGTATTGTGTCAAAGGCCTTAGCCAAGTCCAAATAGGCAGTGTGGACAGCCTTGCCCTCATCGATGGCACTAGTGACTGTCTCAAAGAAGTCAACCAGGTTTAAGAGGCAGGATCTGCCTTTACAAAACCGAACTGTGTGGGATCAAGGGTCTGCAGATCACCAATGTCGCCATTTATGAGTTCCATGATGATCCTTTCCATAGCCTTACAGATCAGGCTGGTCAAACTTATGGGGCGGTAGTTACCTGGGTCAGTTGAATTTCCCCTTTATGGAGTGGGACCACTGTTGCTGTGCCAGTGTTCAGGTACATATCCTGTAGTGAGGCTAAGATTGAATAGAGTTCTTAGGGCGGGTTTAGTTCATCTTGGAGTTCACGTAACACGCAACCGGGGATACCATCGGGTCCCATAGATGCTGTGTTTTTTGCCTTGTTGAGTGCTGATTTCACCTGTGTGTCTGTGATGACAGGTAGGTTACATTCAGCAGGGATAGTTACTTCATCTTTAGGGGGTGAGGGAGGGGAGAAATTTGCACTGAACCTATCTGCCAGAATGTTGGCAATGTCAGTAGGGTCAGTGAATTTTTGTTATTGTGTACCAGCTCAGAGCATATCTGAGAATTTCCTCCCAAGGTTCTGACATAATTGAAGAAGGCTTTATGATTGTCTTTGGTATCCTTGGCAATCTTTTTCTCAAAGTTTGCTTTAGATGTTTTTATGAGAGAGCATAGTTTTTTACTTGTGCTGATCAGGGAAGCCTTTCCCTTGTGGGATTTGGCTCTGTCCTGCAGCAGCTTCCTTCTTTTGTTGTACAGTTTGTTTATAGCCGGGGTCCACCAAACCGGGCGTTTTCCCTTGGTGGAGAGGGTCTTGATTTTAGTTGGGATTGCCTGATCCATGCATTCCTGGAGATGTCCATAGAAGGCTTTTGTGAAGGATTCAGCATTTTGGGATGTGGTTTCCATTGACCCAGTAGGCTTAAAGGATATCATTTCCGACTTAAGGAGCTCAAAGTCAGCTTTTGAGAAGTTTTTCACTGTAGTCTTTTGTTCTGGGGGGGGGGTGGGATATGTACATCCAACGTGATCAGTTTATGATCAGATCTTACTAGTGAGGGGTTTATATCCGGTGCGGAGCATTTGGACCCCATGTTTGTGATAATCAGGTCAAGTATATTATCTCTCCTCGTAGGAGAGGTGACCAGTTGCTCCATAGCATTTGAGTTTATGAATTCCAGGAATCTTTGGGCCAGGGTGTTAGGGCTAGAATAGTGGGCCCAGTCTATGTTGGGGTAATTGAAGTCACCCAATATGATGGTGTTTGGTGTGACATTCATATCCTCCAGTGTTTTCAGGAATGCTTGATGGGATTCCTGGGATTGGGAGGGTGTTCTATAACATGCGACCAGTTGTATGGCAGTTTTACCTATGGTGAGTAAAACTTGTATGGTTTCTGATGCTTCATGAGCAGCCACCAATCGGGAGGTGTAGGTGTCTTATGAAAATGGACACTCCCCCTCCCTTTGTGGTTCGGCCTGGAACTTGAGGCCGAAATGCATGATATGAGGTATAGCCTGGTAGTGCTGGAGTACTCTCAGGAGCCTTGAACCAGGTTTCAGTTACTGCACAGACATCGATGTTCTCCATACTGAGAAGTGCTTCGAGTGCCTGCATCTTGAGATTTAGACTCCTGGCGTTGAGCAGCATTACCCTTAATTTTTTTCCATTTTTGTTTTTTATGGCGGTTGATTTGTCCTTTGAGCATTGCCTAAAAAAGGCACTATGGGGGTGGCAAGAGCCTTGGCCAGTATCCGGAAGCCCAGTGGTGACAGGTGCAAGCCATCCCTTGGCAACGTGGCTTGTCCAGCATATCATCCCAGGCTGACAGACATTGGATCCCCTAGAATGACACCAGTGATTAAGCCAATTGTTAAAACTGATCATTTTGTCTTTGTACTGAGGCATCATTCTTGGCGAAGGCAGGATGCTGCTCAGGGTCAGGGTCATACCAGTCTGGGCTACATAATCGGAGAGCTCCTCAATGTCTCTTTTCATGTAGTCCAGGGAGGTGCGTCTCAGGTCATTCACACCCGCATGGACAATGACTGAATCATATTTGTACTTGCTTTGGAGTGACCTGAGTGCGTGTGTAATGTGGCGGATCCTAGCCCCGATAGGCAGCTCACCGTTACCCTCTCCTTATTCAGCCTGGTAAGTGGAACATCGGTGTGTCTGACTATAGAGTCACCTATTACTAATGTCTCTGGCATAGTATTTTGCCTTAGGGGCTGTGAATGTGTGACACACCTGTTGCTTGAGGTATGTGTTGTAGGTGTTGTGTTTTGTGGGGGTGTATTTCTGGGTGTCTGCTTTGGAGGCCTCTGTTGTTTTGGTAAGATTTTACAAGAGCCTCCGAGTATGTCTTTGTGTTTATGTGTTTGGTTTGCATTGGTGGTGGTTATATGTGTGACTGGTTTTGCTTTGGGTGTGGGTACCATCTCTTCCTGACTGGTCTTGCCAGTCCTGAGTTGAGAGAGTTCAGCCTCCAGTCTGGCTATATAGTTGCATCTCTCACAAGTATATGTGTTAGTAGGAAGGAGGAGAGGGTTGTCTGTGTACATGAGACAATTGTAACATTGTCTTAAGATTCCCAGATTAACCAGCTGAACAAGAGAGGATGCTAGTGGTCTACCACCGACATACTAGAATATTTTAAGGAGTGTTGTGCCTTTAAGGGAAGTGGATATTCACAGGGGTAGTGGATACCTGTAGTGCTTACTTTAGGGTAAGAGTGCTTGGTTTTTTTATGAGTGCTTGCTAAGGATAGAAGTTCCGAAAAACAAGTGCTGATATATACAGCTAGATAGACTGAATAGAGTTTCTAAGGGAAAAATTGAAGAGCAGACTTGGCGGAGCCAAAAAAAGTTAAAACCTGTATAGAATAGTTTACACCTGTATAACGCTGCTGCGCTTAGGTGCCCGATCACAGCAAAGCGCAAAAGCGCCCTGAGGCGGATTTTTATACAAGGAACTTGAAAAGAGCTGGAAATGGTCCAAGGCAACCAATGAATTACAGCTCAAGTGCTGAGATCACTTCCCCCAGGGACAGATAGGCTGCTCAAGGCTCCCCACTCCCACTGGTGAGCTCAGAAACTTCCTTCTATCCAAGTAAGGCAATGGCCAACACAGGAACTACACACAGCCCAGAATACAGCAAAGCCTGTATACTGGTCTTAACTAGTCGAGCAAAGGCGGGAAAACAAGGAGTATTTTTTTTTTTGTTTTTGTTTTTTTAGAGAAGAACACAGAAATGCAGTCAGGCAAACAGTAAAAACGATTAACACAGGCTAGCACACTTTAGTGAGCAGCCTCAGCAATTAAATTATCAAAAAAACAGTAATATTCGACCAGAGTCGACCAAAATACTACTTTTAAGGTTTGTTTATGGTCTATAATTACAGCACTTGCTTCTATCTTTGAGGTACTAGAATTAAACACAAAAGAGAATTTTTCACCCTGGTGCTGTTTTGTTTCAAGTTTAGCTCAGCTTTTGTATTTGGTTTTCATTGAGGGAACCCAAGACATGTATAAGGAAAACATCTATGCAGTTTACATGAATCAGAAACAATCACAAATTATTTTCCAAATATGGTCAGACCTGTATTACAAAACCTTAGTATCTATTCTCAAAATAATCATAGAGAATACTGCATTATTTAGCATTTTTTCTACAATACACAGCAATTCTGGAAGGAATGGTAGTATTTTATCTATAAATAATTACTGATAGTACTTTAATGTGACTGAAGTAACAATAAACTTTGAACTACATCAACCCCTGTGCTGTAAGCTTTAAGTCACTTGTTAATTTAATATTAACACAACAGGATAAAAAAGTAAATAACATCCAAATGGATCACACACATTTTGCTTTGGTCTGTACTTCATACGAAATTCATAATACAATATTCAGATATCAAGAAGAAAACATCTGTTTATTGAATAGCCTGCAATCACTCTGTTATAAAGTCTGATATTCGGAAGGAATGCTCTACTCATTTGACCTTATGGAACAAAAGAAGTCCCAAGGAACCAGAGGTATTGTATTAAAACCGATCGAATGACAAAGTAATTCTGCTTCCCTATGCAGTGAAATTATTATGTTCCGTGTACTGCAAGAAAAACAACCACAGCCTTCCTTCTCTGTTTCCCAGTATTGCTTAGAGTTTGACAGGTGCCCTGTAACCAGATCATGGAACTGTGCACATAAGTAACAGCATACCATACCTCTGAACATCAGATAATATATTTTTTAGAAACGTGTATCCAATTTCTACTTTTTTTCAATACCAGCTGCTTATCCCAGCAATTTTACTGGCAGAAATACAGCAGATGGTTTTACTTTGGAATTTATTATTCTGCTTGGATTAGAGATTATCCAAGTTCTTTTCTCATGTAAAATGATTCAGTCTCGCTTGTGCATTTCCAGGTTTAACAACAACAGATAACTTAATTTGCTCACTATTGCCTGACATACAGCAATACCCCAGTCAGTTTCTGGACAAAGCTGAAAACAGAATATATTTTCTAGTTGCTCTTCTTTGCCAATAAGAAATAAGTGATCTTATTAAGCATGAATGGGCTGCGGTGGTGGTGCTGCGGTAGCGTTGTCGCGTCACAATAAGACGTTGTCCTGTTAGATTCTCAGCTAAAGTGTCTTCTGTGTGGAGACATGCGTGAATGGGCGTACCTTCGTTGAAGGTTGTGCATCAGGCCTGGCAAGCCGGTACGTAAAAATCTATTGCCAATCATTAGCGGACCGGAGTTCCGCTGTGGCGACCCCTAACCGGGAAAACCCGAAAGATACAACATTAAGCATGAATGGCAGTGATAGTGTTTGCAGATAAACAAGTTCATCAGTAAACATTACTGCATGCTCTGCAACAGTAGACTTGTTAATCAACACAAAGTAATGCGGCATCGCCGGCATGTGCAATAAGTAAGTCACCTTAACTTAGATACAGTATGCCTTTCCTGTCTGCTTCCCTCTAGCCACTACTCAGACTACCTACAGATTTATAGTTTTATTTCTTCATGCATCACAGCTACTACCCAATCTGACATAGCTGAAAAGAGAGTCTCATTTAACAGCTCCACTGCCAAAATGCATGCAGGTTGTTGACCAGTGTTATGGACTCATTTCAGCCACTGCACAGAAAATACAACACTAAGAAAACTAACAGTATACAGCAGTAAAAGCAATAATTAGTATAAGATAAAAAATGGATACATACACTTGTATATAAAGTGATTCACACAAGCAGCCCATTTTACACACACACAAGATTGCTGGTGATGAAAAATCTTATTACTGTCAAAAATCTGTGTGTGGAATACAGTGGCACATGGGTAATACAGTAACACACAAATGGAACTAGGTTCTAGGTCATACATGTGAAACAGGCTGCCTTCCTCTCCATAGGAAAAAGGACCATATGAAGAAAAAGTACATTGGAAAACTGGAAAAAAAATTAATTCCTGCAGTAGAAAAAGTTTCTGTATGTAAGCAGTAAATACAACCATTTTTGGAACAGTCATCTGAGAAAGTATAATCAGGGACTATAATTTATTACTCATGATTTTTAGAAAGAGACTGGAGAGATGAAATCTGCATTTGCTAGAAGGCAAAAGGCATGCAGACCAACAACTGTGGTGTATGTTTTCTTTGCATAAGCATTTCACTTTTAAGTTACTGACTGCCATATTTATTAAGATAAACAGCACAAGGTATTTAAACTAAGGATCAAGACTGAAGTAATTAAATACATGTACAGAACTGATGAAATAGGCTGCATTCTGAAATGATTATGAGTAATACTCATCCTGCAGAGAGGCTCTATTTTATCTCAACCACTATAAACAGCATTTATCACAAGTGCCCCAAATAATGCTGTATAAAGTGCACAGTACATTAGCTGGGACATCTAATAAAGTTTATTTTAAAAGAAAACATAGACTACAACTTTTTATTATTGTATTTGTTAACCAGGCAGGTAAGCTGGTTCATAGCTCTTTTTCCGTTATGAACAAGTCATAAGTAACAAGGCTATAAACAGAATAAATCTAATAAAATCTCAATATCATTACAAAAATAGCAAATTAAAATAAAAAACAAAAATCAATGCTACAAAAATGAAAGGCAACAACATTTAAAAGATTAGACAAAATATAAAGCAAAAATATGAAAAAATGAACCTGTAACATGCAATGAACTATTAAAAATATACAAAAATGCAGCCCTGTACAGTGAAATTTCCTATTGTAACAAAATAAATATAAATTGATGCTCTAAATTAAACATTCTAGGATAAATCAGTGTAAGCAGATAAAGACTACAGATGCATAAAACATATTCAAAGAATAAACAACAAGAAATGAAATGGTATTAAAATAATGAAATTATCATGTTGAAGGCAATGGCAGTCATTTCTAAGGTAAATTGGTAACTACTTTTTTTTCAAGTAGTATAACTGAGCTCATCCTGTATATATGTGTGGAAAGGACATTTCAGCTAGCAGAGACAATCTTTCAGCAACTGATTTCACATAGCCAGGCATAGAACAAAGCTCAGTCTTTCCAGAGTGAGACACCTTGAATTTGGGATCAGAGACAACAGGTGCAGGACTTAGCTAACAACATGTTAATCAAAGATAGACAAATGACAAGACAATACTGGTTAGGCAGGAGTAGCGAAGGGTAATTATCCAGCTTTTTTTTAAGCTTTCTGGCTTCTGGCATACCAGACAAATTGGAATGGGGCGCTGTGCTTGAATTAAGTTCCTCCATACACTGCATAATTCTGTATAAGGTTTTGTATGTGCATGTGGTGGTGTGTGTATGTGTGTGCACATGTGCATGTGCGATTTTGCTTTTGTTTCTCTCCAGTGTCATTTTTGTTTGTATCTTTAAATAGTGAAATGATGTGATATCTCTAGTTAAGATTAAGAGAACAGTGTTAGAATACAAAGGGCTTAGCAACATACATTTTGTTATCAATATCTTGATGATGAGATGGCTTATTGTTAGAAGACTATATGCGTGATCAGAATGGCAGCCATGGTCAGTTGATGAACCATAACCATTTACCTAATGCTGCACAGCTGAGGAGTACTGTCATGGACTGAAGATAGTACATAGCTGCAGGGAAAAGATTCCAATGTCCTTGTTCAATGACATGATCTCAGGATGCATGCCATGGGATGACAGTAGTCAATAATTGTGAATCCTTTATGAATACAGAAACAGAATTCTGTAGTCCAAACATAATAACTACAAATGAAAAGTGGGTGGCAGTAGCTGGCAGGTAAAAAAATGACAAAGGTTCTAAGTCTCCTTTGCCGTAACCAAAGGGACCAGACAAAAGGGGAGAAAATAGAGCATGACCTAAAGGGTACCTACACAGTGCCTGGTAAGAAGCTATAAGAGCAACAAAAAAGAACAAATTCACAGTAGTTAGCTGCACTGATGGCTTGCCTCCTGATTACCTTCACCTTTCTTTATTAGTGTAGGTATTATCTGCCAAAGAATCCTGTTTAAATGGAAATGTCTCTGCCCACAGCACACTGCCCAGTCTGACTCTGCCTGTGTCTATATGCCGTTTCTGCAGCACATGGTCAGTACTAACAAAGCCTTAGTCAACTCATACAGTGGTGAACAGAACACACACTTGTGCTTATATTTTGTTGTCACTGACAACAATGAATACATTAAAAAAAATCTTTGTGAAAGAGATTGCTCACTTTGGCAAGTTTCTGTTCATGCAATTCATAATGAGCTTATGACTGCAGCTTCTCAAAAGTGCTGATAATTCAAAGTAGTTATGCTAAAATTTGCATTTAGCAAGGCAAAACAAAATGATTTATACAATGGGCAAGCCTTTCTGAGACCCTCATGTGAGGAAACCCCCTTCATGTATTAATATACATGTAGTAATTCCATGGTCAAAAAGCAATAAAGGAAAAGTCGTGGAGGTCTGAAGGTGATTTTCAAAGTTAACCATATCATACCATCAGTACACTAATTCCCTTGACAGAGTTGTCACATTCCCGATTCATACTCTGGTTTTAGCCTGAAATGACTGGAAAACAAGTTATCAGAGACATGAACAGTATCATATGTATGCTCCAATACATTCAGAAAAAATGCCTGCCTAGTATCTCAGTTTATAGTTATTTTTTTCCAGGCACATTCTTGCTTCCTTAGAAGACCACATTAGCCTGGAAATCTCTATGGGAATAAATTCATTATTTGTTTTTAAATATGTAAATAAACTAAACAAGAAGTAGATAGACATATAAATGTTTTTTTCTAAAAACGTAAGGTACCTACCCACTGACACACATGTACATACACATCAGTGTTTTCTGATTCAGTCTTATGAGTCATTCTGTGTTTTGTGATTCTCTCTTTTTTGTTCTACCATTTGTAATTCTCTCTTTTGAATTTTCCAACTTCCATGATACACTCATATACATGTACACACACACACACACACACACACACACACACACACACACACATACAAAATATGCACTGCCTTCACATAAAAACACAAACCCACACCCACTTTCGTAGAGGCACTCAATAAAAATCTACCCAAACAGCAGAGACCTCCAAGACAGAAATGCACTCGACCACCACAACATAACACTAATCACGAGACACATAACTCTTCTAAACAGTGTGCCACTCAACCAAAACCCCTAAGGCAAAACAGCATACCCAGCACACTAGTCATAGGTGACTCAATAGTGAGGCACACTGATGCTCCACTCACTAGGCTGAATAAGGAGAAAGTAACAGTCAGCTGCCTGTCAGGTGCCAGACTCCTCCACATAACGTATAAACTCAGGTCCCTCAACAAGAGGTACAAATATGACTCAGTCATTGCACATGTGGGTGTGAATGACCTGAGACGTACTTCCCTGGACTAAATGAAAAGAGACATGGAGGAGCTCTTGGATTATGTAGCCCAGGCGGGTATGACCCTAGACCTGAGCAGCATCCTACCATCACCCAGAATGATACCACAGTACAAGCATAAACTTATTGATTTCAACAATTGGCTAAGTTTCTGATGTCACTCTAAGGGGATCCAGTATCTTTCTGCCTCAGATGACATGACTGACAGACCTCGATGCTTTGCCAGGGATGGCCTGCATTTGTCACCCCTGGGATTCTGGATACGGGCCAAGGCTCTAGCCACCCCTATAGTAACCTTTTAGACGGTGTTCCAAAGACCAAATTACCACTGTAACAGCTGCAAACAAATGCAATCTGAGGGTCATGCTGCTCAATGCTAGAAGTCTAAATCTCAAAATGCACTCACTCGAAGCACTCCTTAAAATGCAGAACATCGACATTTGTGCTGTAACAGAGACCTGGTTCAAGGCAGCAGAAAGCATCCCCACACTACCAGGCTATAACTCTTTGCACACCTTTCGGCCCCAGAACTTGGACCGAAGCTCCAAAGGTGGTGATGTTTCCATATCCATAAAGGATGCACACACCACCAGACTGGTAGCCCAACATAATGCATCAGAGATACTTCAGGTGCAGCTAAGTGATTCAGGATGCAGCCTGCTACAGGTCCCCAACCATGTTGCAAGACTCACACTCCACATTCCTAAGCACCCTGGAGAATATTGGGGTCCAACCTAACACTCTCATACTAGGCGACTTCAACTACCCCTCCATTAACTGGGAAAACTACTCATGTACCAATACACTTGCCCAATGTTTCCTGGAGTTCATTAATTCCAGTGCCCTGGACCAGCTCGTTCTTACCCCCACTAGAGGTAGCAACATCCTTGACCTGGTCATTACTAATATGGGTGACCGTTGCTCTACACCAACAGACAGCTCCTCCCTAGTTAGATCTGACCACAAACTAATCACCTTGAAACTCCACATCCCACCCACCCCCACAAAGGTAACCATCATGAAAAACTTCTCCAAAGCTTTCTTTGGGCTCCTAAAAACAGAGGTGGCTAACTTCACGGCACCCATGCAAATGGGAATAGTTGTGACTGTCAAATCATACACCAATGCACTGTACGAACATGTACACAAATGCATGGATCTCGCCATACCCAATAGAACCAAGATGCTCTCCTCCAAATACAGGATGCCAATCTGGTGGTCCCCTGCCATAAGCAAACTCTACAACAGAAGGAGGAAACTGATGCGGAATAAGGTGAAGTCCCAAAACTGGAAAAACTCCCTTATCAGCCTCAACAAACAGCTGAGATCCCACATCAAATCCACTAAAGCTAGCTATGAAAACAGAATTGCAGCAGACAGTAAAGATAACCACAAGACCTTCTATAGTTATGTAAAGAATCTCCACGGCAATACCCAGATTTGCTCTGAGCTACTGCACAATGGTACCTTCTATACCGAGCCAACAGATATTGCCAATATACTGGCCGACAGATTCAGTGCCAACTTTACCCCCCCCAAAGGACCAATCACAATACCAGTAGATTGCCAGGCACCCAGTATTACTGCTGCACAGGTTAAAACAGCACTGCCTAAGTCCAGGAATACAGCTTCTATGGGACCTGGCAATATCTCTGGCTGTGTTCTACATGAACTACAGAGTGAACTGGCACATCACCTGTGTGCCCTGTTCAATCACAGCCTTGCCTCAGGAATTGTCCCTACTGAATGGTGCACTGCTACAGTCATCCCTCTGCACAAAGGAGGAGTGACTACAGACCCTGGGAACTATCACTCCATTAGCCTGATGAGTCTGATATGCAAAGCTATGGAATGCATCATCATGGACCTAATAAACAGGGATATAGGGAATCTCTAAACTCTGGATCCCACACAGTTTGGTATTGTGAAGGATAGATCATGCCTGTTCAACTTGGTCGACTTCTTTGAGTCAGTCACCAGAGCTGTAGATGAAGGCAAGGTGGTTCATACAGCCTACCTTGATCTGGCCAAGGCCTGAGATACCATTCTCCACTCAGAAATCATACAAAAATTCACTAATCTAGGCAGCAATCCCTATATCACTAGGTGGGTTGCAAACTGGCTCACAGATAGAACCGACAGTGTGAAAGTAGCTGACTCCAAGTCAGACTGATGACTAGTCACAAGTGGAGTCCCACAGGGTTCGGTCCTGGGTCCTCTCCTGTTTGGTATCTACTTCTCTGAAGTCCAGGCCAACACAAAGGGACTCTGGCTGACAACGTTCGCAGATGATTGTAAGTTGGGAGCTATTATTAACTCCCTAAGTGATGTTGACATCCTACAGAATGGCCTCACTGAGACCAATGACTGGTGTCAGAACCATGGCCTTGAGTTCAATGCCAAAAAAATGTGTTGTTATCCCCTTTGGGAAAAACCTGGTTCCTATGAATTACCACATTGATGGTAGTCATCTGAACGCAGAAGGCATTATAAGAGTTCTGGGAACACAGCTTGACAGCAACCTCTCTTTTGATCACCACATTGCCACTGTGGTCAGAAAGTCTTTCTATGTGGCACATCTCATTACTAAGGGTTTTACATCCAGGAATAAAGAGGTCATTGTCTGCCTCTACTCTTCCCTCATTAGGCCAATCATCGAGTACAATGCCCCATTTGGCATGTACCTCACTAGACACCTACAACAACTGGAGAGGCTGCAAAAGTACCTCACAAAGAGGATCATAGGCCTTAAACACTTGTCCTATATGGACAGACTAAAAAAACTCCAACTATTCTCTGTCTCATATCGCCTACTTAGAGGCAATCTCTGCTTGACTTACAAAGCCATGTCTAACCCAGCTCTGTTAGAAATGCTACATCTAAAGAAATCCCAATCCCTCTGCACCACATGCTCCAGAGACCTCAACCTCATTATCACAATCAACAGAACATACTGGAGGGACAGGTTCATAATCCAGAGACTGCCCATAATATGGAATAAACTTCCCATACATGTCAAGCAAAGCACCTAGCTGACCCTCTTCAAGAGAAATCTTGATGAGTGGATGGGAAATAGAAAATTCACCCCGGGGATAACTCCAGTGGCTCTACTCGACAGAGGCACTGGGAACTAAGGTCAGGTGGCATGATGCCAGGGTAATCCTATGGCTAGGCTTGTAAAGTCCCCAGGGCCATTAGCTTAGTACACACCTATGAACCTATATATATATATATATATATATATATATATATATATATATATATATATATATATATATATATATATATATATATGCAAGTGGTTGAATGTTCAAAATACTGAAAGATTTTAATGCTAATATTCTGAGATCAGAGCAGTATTTGATTATTTCTACCTTCAGTACCATGTGCGAGATTGCAGTACAGCGGGAGTGGGAATTTTTTCTTTCCCCACTGCTGTGCAGTCTTAGAGTTTATTTTAAGTAGTAGAGGTTGTAGGGGTATGGGAGTCCAGTACGTCTCCTATCCCTGCATAAAGCATTTTTTCCTTTTTTTCATTGTTGACTGTTTCAATCAATAATGATCGATATTTTGCATACTTTGTCCTTCATAGATCTGTAGATGATTCATATACATATACACACATGTACACACACATACACAAAAATATATATATAAAACACACAAACACATACACACTTCCCATTCAGAAAATCTCCAGTCAGATCATTGCTTCCTAAAAATGTCTAAAATAGTCAAAACACAAACAGTAACCAAACCTAAAACTCCCACTAAATTAACTCTAAAATCAAATATTCATGAGGAACTAGGATACCTTCCAGACAGAATGTGACATCTAACTTCCAAAATACTGCTAACTGTCAAATGTTTTTTTTTAAACAAGGAACATCTTTATTAAATTATCACTGATGAGAAAGGCAATCATACATTCATAGAAATGAAAACAAACCATATTGACATTAAGTTGCAAACATTATATATCACTTACAATCTATTCAGTCATAGTCAGTCAAACATTACATAGCTTATTCAAATCCTGCCTTCTTTTAAATCTCATTCCTCCTCCAAAATGTTATTCTGCGTGTATTCTTCCCACAATTCCCATTTCTTCTATGTTATTTGTTTCTACCCTTTTCTAAAGATCCCATTTCCAGTTGTTTTATCTCTGTTAATCTGTTCACTACTTCTAGTACATTTGGTTTAGACTTTGATTTCTATTTTCTGGTAATGCTTCTCTTGGCAAACATAATTTGACTCAGCGAGGCCTTAATATGTCTACACAATTTTGATTCTGTATCATAGCTCAAAAAATAATTTCCATCATTACACCAATTTTTCTCACCCAGTATTTCTGAAAGAGTAGTCGGCAGGGAATTTTTAAAGTCTGCCAATTATAACACTAAATCTTCTAGACTTTGTTGCATATTTGGGAGACAAACATATATCTCCCCATTGTTTCTTCTGAATTGCTTACCCAGTCTCTCTTCCCAATCATATATGACCTCCTCTGATTGATTCTTAAAGTTATCATGCAATATTTTACATTATACAATGACCCCCCATTAATATTCAAAAACGTGCACGCTGATTGGTCAGTGTGCACGTTGTAAATCCGAGTTATAGTAATGGAAAAAGGTCCGGTCGCCCAGACTTTTTCCATTACTATAACTCTTACAGCAACACTGTCTCGCTATGTTAAACGAGTTTAACATAGCGAGACAGCTTTAAAAAAAGCAATGGAGATTCTCCGTTTCTTTTTTTAAAGCTGTCTCGCTATGTTAAACCCATTTAAAATAGTGAAACAGTTTGTAAAAAGCAACGGAGATCTTCCTTTCTCCGCTGCTTTTTTTCAAAACTGTCTCGCTATGTTAAATGGGTTTAACATAGCAAGACAGCTATAAAATAAGCAACTGAGATTTCTGTTGCTTATTTTAAAGCTGTCTCACTATGTTAAACCCATTTAACATAGCGAAAGCTGCAAAACAGTTTGCAAAAAGCAATGGAGATCTTGCTTTCTCCGTTGCTTTTGACCACAGCTCTGATGTACTGAGTAGGCATACGCATGCGCAGTACATCAGAACTGCCGCAGAATACCAAACAGCTGTGGAAGGGCAGCAAGGAGGCATTACACAATGCCATTATTTAAGAATAGTAACTATTTTTTTTCTTAAATAATGTCATTGTATAATAGCAATAACCCACTTCTGGGTGTGGGTAATGCTGGATTTACCCATGGTTGGCTTTGTTTGGCCACTGGCAGCTCGTGACCAAACCACACCAACCGTGGGTAAATCCAGCATTACCCACACCCACGCGTGAGTTATTGCTATATTCTCTACTAATTATTCTTTTTTAACAGCAGCTACTGTTACTAAAAACTCTGCCAGTGCTGGTGTTTTGCGTAGGATCCCCCTGTTTCTTTCTCTTTGCCTAAACTCTGATATCAAACCTTGATAGGAAAGGCAATCTTTAGCCTGCAGTCACTAACCGACAAATATTGACTTCCAGTTTTGCATCATTTCAGTAGTATGCATGGTTATGGATGTCATAGTACACACACACACAAATATACACACATTCTAAATACGTATAGGTATATGTATCACATCACCAGTTCTACTTTGTCTGACTTGGGATCAGTACCTCTCAACTGTAAAGATTTTCACAGAATGTCCAGATTTTTGCCTCATATTTTTGATCCATTTTTCTTAAAATTGTGGCTTTTTGGAAAATTATTGGCAAGTCATTAAAGACTGAAGTCAGAAAATAATGACAGATATTTGAGTTTCAGAATTCATACCCTTCAGAAAATGTATGCTAACATAAAACCTGTTATTCTATCAATGTTCTATGTTTGTAAGAGCCATATTTAAAAATTGTCCCTATTTTTGGGCCTTTGTCCACCCCATTATTTATGGCGTTGTCCAGATTTCCTGCTCTAAGAGGTTGAGAAGTATGCCTTTGATGGTTATTGTTCTAGTACCAATGCATCTAGCACATAAATCACATACTTATGAATCTCCTGCATATTCATAAGTAAAACAGTACCAGAAATAAAAGGTCTAGGGACCTGAATTTTGTCTGTAACTTAAACAGAACATGCTGGAGACACAGATATGTGCCCCAGAGACGTCCCTTCTATGGAACAGGCTTCCCATCCAGGTGAAGCTGAGTTTGTCTATTACCTAGTTGAAGCACCACCTCAACAGTGGATGGGGTATAAGAAATTTACAGCTGGCCTGGCACCCATGTTCCATATGGACAGAGGTAGCGTATAAATGCCTGGCCCTCAACATTCTGTTTGGATACAGGATATCATTATTCTTTCAGGAAAACTTGGCTAGGCTTAGAAAGGCCCCCCCTGAGTCATTAGGCTAGTAATAATCCATGAATCTCTATGGAACACACAAGGAGAAAAGGAATTTCCCCTCCAAGACCCATGACATTTCACCAATTTGACAGGATGTGTCACCAACCAAAACAAGTTGACGTTTTGCAAGTAGAGGGATTTTTCATTTGAATATTGATGATATGCTCATGCAAACACACTCACACACACACACACACACACACACACACACACACACACACACACACACACACACACACACAAGCACACACACAAACACACACACACAAGCACACACACACATGCATACGCATTTATATCTATATATGATTTCATGCCAAAATACTGAAAGTACAAAATGCCAAAGGTACAAAATGTTGAAACCTATTTTATGTATCTCCATACCTACTGCTAATTATATATACCAGCTCCAGGATTGGACAGCAGTGGTAAAAGGGCAAATTCCATTTTCCACATTTTGTGTTTTTGACATTTTGCACCTTTAATAATTTGCAGTTTCCAAATGTTGTTGTGAACCTATATATGTGTATATTTAGCCAAGTTTAGGTAATGTCGGCGGTCTGAAATATTAGTTCTTTCTCCAATAACAAATAACATCAGTTGGACCAGAAAATTAATATCAGTACTATATGACCATCAGCAGTGTATCTTAAATGTCCAAAAATGTGGAGAAACATGGCTGTGTGCTAGAGTTGTAACAGAATACCATATCCACTACCTCTAAGAATCATAATATGAGAAAAATCTACCACAGCTGAGAATGCTTTGCACATTAGGATATGTCTGCAAAGTAATGTCATGAGTTATACATATCACATTAGAAACTAACTCAAATATGTGTGTGTGTGTGTGTGTGTGTGTGTGTGTGTGTGTGTGTGTGTGTGTGTGTGTGTGTGTGTGTGTGTGTGCACGCGTGCATGTGTGTGTGTGTGTGTGTGTGTGTGTGTGTGTGTGTGTGTGTGTGCACGCGTGCATGTGCGTGTGTGTGTGTGTGTGTGTGTGTGTGTGTGTGTGTGTGTGTCACCAGATCAACAACTATTTATCACTTACAACATCAAGGAAGCAAACATGGGAAGTGTAATGTTCAGCAGGGGACAATACTTAATGCAGACAAGTACAACATGTAATGTAGCCTGACACAGGTGCATGGCCATAGTAAGGAAGTAAATAGCGGCATAAATGGTAATTAGCTTGAGTTATTCCCTATGTCAGCAGGATTATACAGATATAGATATATTTATTTATTACTTATTTATTTATTGACTGGGGAAAGTCCACTGGGCCAATGACCCATTTTCAGTGGAGGCCCAGGGAGAAAAGCTCCATACAATCACAGAAATTTTTACATAACATCAGCTTAACTTTGAAAGTCAAGAATGTTTTTACACAGTACAAATTGAATTAGATATACAAAACAAATACATATTATAGAGGTATACAATACAGGAAAATAAACACAGTGTGTTAGATTTTTAGTAATTCTGTTTGTATAGTCTCATAAGTAAGAGTACTGTTTAATCAATTCTGTTTATTCAGCCACAGAAATACAGAAAGCAAGAGAGATTGGATACTATATGTGAAGTTATAATCATACCTGCAATTTCTGCTACACTGTACCCATGTAAACCTATTTTGGGAGAACTTCACTTCAGCACAGCACTTACAAAAGCCTGCTTCACTTCAGATATATAAGATGGGCAGATAAATTGTTGCTGTCAAGATGCAAGTGATAATGTAGGTTGTACATGTACGAGGGAAGCTGGAAAAATTAAAGTTATATGGAAATGAAGTTGACTGGTGCTGTAAAACCAGGAGTAGACCACACTGCAAAGGGAGAGCTATCACCCTTCTAACTACTGCAGGTGCTAAACTCATTAATTTAATACAGCATTCTTATTCCCCTGAATATGGCCTGGTAGGGGCATGCAGTGTAATGATGTCTGTGCATGACAGGGCATCTCACTCCAGAGAGTTTTTATGTGAATTGTTTGAGTGACTTTCTACAGAATGTGCTGTCAGGCATTGTTGTACAGATGCTTTCTAGGAAATGCAGGTCGCATACCTTACAAAGACCGCATTGAAAACAGGCATGTAGCAACAAAGCAGATGTTCCAAGAGAAATCAGAGACATTAATTTCAATAACTGGAGATTACAGAATAGAGACAATATATAGGAAGCTTGCAGATGGTAAAAGCAATATCCACATGCTGTTATTTTCTATCTATAAAAGTATCCGAGATTTAGCAAGCTGTGAAGTGTAGCTTATGGATGGACCCTATATACTCAATGAGGTAGCTATTCTTCAAATGTGCTTAATACATGACTGTATAGAGATAACAGGATGGTATGGAATTTTTCCATCTATTATCATTTAATGACATCTAAATCACTGAAGGCATATAATGTAATGTGGACTGGTGTTCTTGATAGAGTTGCGGAATGTGCATTTATAGCAAAACCATCACACATCATATGTGCCTTTGAGCTGGAAGCTATAAAAAGATTATGGTACAATTTCAGTTACTCACTCTTGACAGGTTGCTTTTTCCATATGTTACAAAACATGTGGTGGAAGGTACAAAACCTTGGGCTGGGGCATCATATCATGCAGATACACACTTTTTGAATTTTGTAAAGCAAATACTGGCTTTAGCCTTTCTTCCCAAGGGAGAAATAACATATGCCTTCTCAGAGCTGTGTAGAATAGCACCTTCATCTTCCTGTGATCTCTTATCCTATCTGGAACAGTACTATATCTTGGGGAAAAAGAAAAAATGTACTCTATTGGGAGTAACAATTGATAACAACCTTAGCTATGATGACCACATTAATTCTACAATAAAGTCTGTCAACAAAATCTAGGCACCCTTTACAGAATCAAACCCTTCCTTACCCCTTCAGCCAGAATGACTATTGCCCAGACCCACCTTATCTCTATCCTGTTCTATGCTTCTGCAATATATACCAATCTATCTAAAAACAATCTCACCAAACTTTCCACCAGTTACAATAACATAGCCAGATTTGCCACTGGCACCCCCTTTAGAACTCACCACTGTCTCAACCTCAAACAAGTGGAATGGCTAGAGCTGCAGAACCAACTACTTTGTCAACAACTTGTTAACACCCAAAAGATCCTTTATCACCCTAATAATACCCCTATCCTCACTAATCTGATTACACCCTACAAAAATCTTGCAACACTCCACTCAGCTAATAAGCTTCTAGTTTCCACTATTAAATCAAAAAACAAAGCTGGGGACTCACTTTTCACCAACACAGTAGGTAAAAACTGGAACCAGCTTCCTACTGAACTTTCCACCCTTGCTTCCACTTTTCTTTTTAAAAGACATCTTAAAGAATATCTTAAAACTCACTGGCTTTGTCCCTGCTCTAACCCTGACTAATATTTCATTCCCCTTCTTGCTCTCTCTATACTTCTCTACTCTATTGTTCTATGTCGCCTATCTGTAATTAATAATTTCCTTCATCGTACTGGAAAAAAAAAATTATGTTTTTGCTCTCTGTATTTGATCTTAGCTTAAACCTACTAAATGACTCAGTATAATTTTGTTTGGACCAATGTTGCCAATGTATTGTAATTCACTTAACTATTACTATATATTGTATTCTTTGTCACTGCTTATGCTTGGAGCTTTTCTCCCCGGGCCTCTACTGAAAATGGACATATATCCAGTTAGACTAACCCGGTAAACAAATGTAAAATAAATAAAATAAAATAAATAGTACAAGGTTCTCACCTGCTCCAAGGCTGCCACCTGTTTTCCACCATCTTTTTGGTCAGCTTTCGCTCTGCACTCTGTGGGATTACCCATAAAACATAATGTGACAGAAGCATGGTACACACAGTTAAAGTGTCTGCTGTCTAGAAGGAACATGGATCTGCCAGATGTTATGCAAACAGAGCAATACAGGATAAATCAAATCCTCATAAAATAATCATCAGGCAATCTGTGCACTCTACACACGAAACACATATTATATAAAGAGAAGAGAATGTGTCACATCCTGGAAAACAAATAACTACTACATGACAGAGTTCCTTTATTTGCTGTCTTTACATTTACACAGTTTAGTAGAAGTCGACTGTGACGGTAACTTTCAGTCAGATATACTGATAGCATTTTGTGAATTCTTGTATGTGACATACATGCAGGTCATGTATTATAATATAGAACATGCTAGCACACCTTTGACATTTAAGTGGTTAACTGCCATGTACATAGTGTGCCCTACCAATGATAACTTAGATACATAGATTGGTTCATAGATTAGTACTAAGCTAACTGCCCTTGCGAGCCATTTTAAGCTTAGCCAATTATCCCTTGTGAGACTCAAACCCTGCACCTTGTGTTTGTACGGCAAACACCTCAACCATTAGGCCACCGTCCCAACCCCTATTACTGCATTCTTTAATTTCAGGTAGAGAATGAGTTGTCAAGCAATGGATGTCATTGGGTATACAGGTTTACTTTTTTTCTAAACAGAAAATCTGTGCCTTCAGACATAAGGCATGACTGCTGAGTGACTTTTCTGCAAAACATGTATTCCTCACCAGCGCAATATAATGTATATTTTTCTGAAACACAGTCTTAATTCATGCTATGGTTGGGAATAGATGGTTCATGGGTACTGATAAACCAATTTACACATACTGTGAAATCTGAAATCATATAAGATATACTGTTACAGTTTTGATTGGTCTGAATTTGTACATCTCACTCTAGATGGACAGACTATGATAGTGACTGTGCTAGAATACAAGAGAGTCACAGATGAACATGTGACTGAACTGTGTTTGACTTTAGGCCATGATGTCACTGTAAATTTAGGGATTGCTTCATATAAACTAATCTGGCAAATTGGAAAAAATATGTTGTGAAGTGTATAACTGTGCTGCATGAGTATCGAATGATATTGCATTATATAGCAAATGGAATCTTGTAGACAGTGGCAGGCAGTTGTAAAGACCAAACAGGTAAATGTGCTGGCAACTCATACTCATCACCAAGAGTCAGGTCAACACCACTATTTTTTGTCATGCAATGCTGTCTTATGCCATGAAGTCATGCGTCTTGTGTAACACTATATCTCTGTATATGTATTATATGTTGCAATCTTGACTGTGCTACAGCTTAGCTTTACTTAATGTCAACTTGTCACAACAATACAATTTCCCTTGTAACAATGTCATGTGTTATTGGATGAAGAAATGTCCGTTTAATATTTCAAATCTTTGACATTACCTATGGTCAACTACATATAGTACCTCTGTTGATCCATGAAGAAATACACCAATGTACTTTTGAATATATGATGTACATATATATATATATATATATATATATATATATATATATATATATATATATATAATTATGTAATGAATGTTTGACAAACAAAACATTCACCACAATATGTCAACTATTCAACAAACAACACATTGATTCTCAGTACTTCGAAAAAAGAAACACATTTCCTTTTCTGACGTACTACCCATAACCCGACCATATCCAGCTCAAATTTGTCTGAGCAATGGTAGTGTCATAGGAAGGGCTTTTTTAAAGTTAAGATATACGTTAAGGTTAAAGATAGGGGCAGAGTCAAGATTAGCAGCACACAACCCTGTGGTGGAGCAAGGGAACTTTGCAGTCTACAGTGCATGTGCACAGATAGGCATGAGTGTCGTTGAGCAATCTAGGTTTGTTATACATGGTGCTCAATGTGCAGTCCAGAGACATTTAATCTAAATTGCCTCGTTAGTATAATTGTCATGATATGAGCCCCAAAGTGGTGAGATATAAACAGCCACTGTCTACAGTATAGTGAATAAATCCTGAATAAAAGATTTGTTCACTTTTTAATTTGATATTATTTATAGTTAAGTTTGCTACTTGTACTCCCTTGTAAGAAACAGCAGATGAGTTAGTGTGCCCGTTAGGTAGCTGTAGAGCAATGTGCATGTATATACCTTTAAGAAACTATTTAAGGGCTTGCACAAGTGTATACATATTGAGCATGTGCAAGTCTGACTGTCATTTTGTAGTAAGCTGTTGAGATGTAAGCATGTATGTATATAAGGTCTGTCTGTTAACCAGTTTGTTTATATTTTATGATACTGCTATCGATCATGATGTGCTTCTATATATTAAAGCATCTCAACGAACTACCCCACTTGCTTGTCATCTATGTTAGAGAGGGACGAGCGACATGGTGTCAGAAGTGGTATGTCTAAAAGGACATGTTGTCAGAAATGGCCTCCAAATTCTTCAGTTTGAGTTGAGAGGCACCCAATTGGAAGTGGGGGAATATAAAGGAGTGAATCATCCTTACAATGTGCATACTTCGCAAAACAGGTCAGAAACGAATTTCAGATATTAAAACTTGCTCAACACTATTTTTTATTCACAAAATATGAAATGAAGCATACAGAATGCTCTAACGATATTCACATAAACTGATATGTCTGATATTGATAAAATATTCAAATTACTATGGAAAATATTTAAAATAAAGTCCAAATCGCATAAAACGTATAAAATAAGAGATGACTGCATTTTCACTAACCACATATTTTTTTGTATTTATCAAAGATATCTGAGTTATCAGAAGTATATAAAGTGCTGGCATGTTTGTGTAGTATTACAGTAAAGTTATTTTGCAGAATACAGCCATTACAGACTATATTTTACAAAGTACAGTATTTCTAAGAGTTTATTGTGCATTTGAATGTTTTTACAAGCTCACAGAACAGTTTGTATGTCCATAATTACAAGCGCCATATTTTCAGTGTATGCACAAACACATACTTTGTGGGCATGGCAGATGAATTTTGAAAATCCAGTGCACTTGTGTTTGACAATAATATTGCAGAGAGAGTGAGCAAGAGTACGACATTTTCATACAGGCCACATTTACTGATAAAAATGACCATACAGAGGCATTTATTCTGCTTAATTTAACCAGGTCAGAAGCCATAGAAAGAGTGCGTTCATTTGTGTATGCACCTACTATCTATACAGGAGAAGGGGGAAACGTCATATTGTTGTACTGGCTGAGTCAAGGGAGGACCCTTATTGCTTAAAAACGTACATTTAGAAAAATGAGTAACCCCCAGATATATGTTACAATGAAGAGGTACGATTTTGCACAAGGGATCAAAAGCCTGGTGAAAATTTTCCCGCATATATAACTGACTTGAGAAATAAGGCTAAAATGTGCAGATTTGGTGATTTAAGGGATGAGTTGATAAAGGACAGACTGGTGTGTGGTATTAAAGATGATGCTGTGAGAAAGATTTTGCTTCCTGTCAGTGATTTAACTTTGAATAAGGCCATTGAGATTTGTCAGATATACGAGCTCACAGAAAAGCACACAAATATGCGTACAAATGAGAATAGCTCTAGAAGGCACTGTGATAAAGATTATGTTGATAGTATGCAACATGTAGTTAAAAGAAACAGGCCTAAGCACATGGCAGCAACTGTAGCCCCTGCAGCACCCACTGGTAAGCCCTGCAGCTTTCTAGTAAATTCCAGAGTTCGCAGAGTCTCAGTGAAGCACAAGAATGAGCCAGCAAACAGGCATAAGGGTGAGGGTGCATGCTTACCCAGTTTCATTGCCAACTGTCGTAATTGTGGTGGAAATCCTTAATCTAAAAGGGAGAAAATGTTTAGCTTTTGGTCAGCAATGTCACAAATGCAATAAATGGAATCATTTCAAAAGGTTTTGTAAATCAAAAGGCACACATTCTTTGATTAAAAGAGAACATTTTAAGAAATTAATTGATCAATTAGAGAGCTGCAGCCCTACTCTTTATGTTGATGGTGTGTCAGTGCTTCATGAAACAGTCAATGCCGCAGATTCAAGGGCAAAGAATGAAGTATTTTGCACTGTTCGGATAAATGGCAAACTCACAGAGCTCAAAATTGACACAGGCTCCAAGTGCAATGTTATGTCAGCAGTAACATTTCCTAGGGTGTGTCAAGGTGAAAGGCTTGATTTGGCAAAGTGTGCGAAGCTTGTTGGTTATGGAGGTGAAGAAATTCAAACCGAAGCCTCAGTAGTACTTTCATGTTACTCTGCTGGAAGAAGCTACGACTTGTTATTTTATGTGGTCAAGAAGCATGTCCAATCATTATTAGGGCTCAGAAAAAGTTTGAAAATGGGACTGCTTTCATTTAATAAGGAAGTCCATCATGTTATCTTGAAAGACCACTATTCTAATCTCGCCCAGTACATTTTTTCTACCTATGCCGATCTCTTCGAAGACAAATTAGGGAAGCTTCCAGATGTGTACTCCATGAAGTTAGATACACAAGTCAGTCCAGTTATCAGGCCAGCATGGCAAAAAGTTCCTTGCAGGACAGATTTAAAGCCGAGCTAGATAAAATGGTGTGACAAGGTGTGATTTGCCCAGTTGATGAACCTACAGAATGGGTATCTTCCATGGTGGTAGCTCATAAGAAAAGCTCAGATGCCATCAGAATATGTATACTGTCCTATGAGTTTTGAACAAAACACTAAAAAGACCCCCTCATTCAATGCACACAGTCCAAGGAGTCACAGCCTTGATGCCAAATGCCGCTGTTTTTTCTGTCTTAGATACAGAGTTCATTTTGGCAAATTCACCTTGATGAGAAATCATCATTGCTCACTATGTTCAGTACTCCATTTGGCAGGTACAGATTTTTGAGAGTGCCATCTGGGATAAATTCTGCAAATGAAGTCTTTCAACGTGCAGTGGAGCAACTTTTTTCTGGATATCCTTGTGCTATTATACTTGACAACATACTAGTAGGAGGTCATGGTAAAGCTGAGCATGACAGAAACTTCAGAAACGTTCTAGGAAGGGCACATCAAGTGAATCTCAAGCTCAAGCCACAGAAATGCAAATTCAGGCTACAAGAGGTTAGTTATGTTGGTCATTTATTTACTAGTTCAGACTTACGACCAGACCCTTGCAAACAAACAGTCATTCTCGAGATGCCAGCTCCAGACAATGTTCAAGCCCTGCATCATTTTCTTGACATGGTTAACTACTTAGGCAAGTTCATTCCAGACTTTAGCTAAGAATCAGCACCACTCAGAGAGGTGACACGTAAAGATGTATCATGGTCTTGGTTAGAGCAACACCAGAAAGCATTTGATGTCCTGAAACACAGAATTGCTAGTCCACCAACTTTCAGATACTATGATGTTCACAAGCCAGTTACTCTTTCATGTGATGCTTCGAAATTTGGTCTTGGTGCAGTCATTCTACACGAGGCTCAACCTGTTTCCTATGCATGCATAACTCTTACCCAAACTGAGATGCAGTTTGCCCAGATCGAGAAAGAGCTTTTGGCAATTGTGTTTGTATGTTCAAAGTGCCAACCAACCTCTAGTCACTGTCGTGAGAAAGCCTATGCATTCAGCTCCAGCCAGACTACAAAGTGTGATGCTGAGATTACAAAAGTATAATTTCAATCTTGTCTACAAGAAAGAAACTTTTTTGTCTTGCTGGCACATTATCCAGATCACCCAGAAACACTACAGAACAGCACAAGAATGAGAACCTTGATTTGATTTACTTTTTAGATATACACCTGGTCAGAACACAAGAAGGGTTGTAAAGTAATATTTTTAGAAAGAAAACCTACAGTAATTCATTGTTGCATTTTCAGAGTGGTCATCCTTTTTCACAGCACAAAAGTATAGTAAAAGGACAGATGGTCAGACTATCTCGTCTAGTTAGTGACCATGATACTTTTGTGAAAGAAATATATACTTCAATAGGGATGTTTCTAGTTAGAGGTTACCCCTTAAAGTTATTGCGAAAAATACAGAAAAAAATATTTTTGAAAAAAATACTCAGTTTCCTCCAATTTTATGGGGAAATTTGGTTAAAAGTAAGGATAGTACAAACACATTCCAAAGTGACTCAATGATTTTAAAGTTTAACTATCAAACAACATACATAGTGGAGACTGTTAAAAGGGTTTGGGACTCTAGTTTTGGCAATAATATTAAAGCAAAACTAGGTGCATCTCCTGAATTGTGTTTAGTAGGGGTAAAAATATCAAAAATATTCTTGAACAACCACCTCTGAAATATACACATTCTAGAATGTACCAACGTGGATCATGTAGATTCTGTAGGTATATTAATGAAGGGCCATATGTGATGGTTAGTGGCTTCAACAAATCAATTCCATGTCCGGACAGGTATTGTTGTAACACTAGTATGGTGGAGTATGTGGCCCCTTGCAGCACCTGCCCAGGTTTTAATATAGGAAAGACCACGAGGAAACATAAGGAAAGAATTGCCAAACACATTAGAGCCATTAAGAACAAAGAAAAAACAAATGCTTTATACACACACACTCTAGTTTGTCCTAATTTTAAAAGGTTTACATTTTTGTGATTGATAGGGTTATTTTAAGGGAGAGAGGTGGTGACATGAAACTGAGGGTAGAGTGTTTAAAAGCTATGTGGCAGATTAGGCTAAATGCCACTAACATTCCTGGCCTTAATGATAGTATATCTATGCACCCCTTCCTGAAACAAAAACGTTATTTAACTTAATAAATTTACAACAATAAAATGGGTTTAGAATGTTTCATGTGTTAGCAGGATTGAATTTTATATAACATTCATTACGCTTATTATTTATTACCATTATAATAGTTTATCAATATAACTGTGTGATTAAATACATGATATTTATTTATTTTTTTATAGAAACATCAATTACTTAGTGCACTATTGTATTGTTTCACAAGTGAGGTGTGTTCTTACGATTGTAACAACATGATTATTTATTATCAATGGTATTATTTATATTAACAAAATTTACACCACACATAAGTATATTTTTATCAAATATTGGTTAGTGCAATATATTTATTTATTTATTCACTTATTTATTTGTTTGTTATCTGTGATGTTGGTTTAGATGAACGAGCAAGTTTTATCAATTTATCACTATGAAAGTGTTTTCTGTGAACAATTTATTGTTTAATTTATTGTGTAATTGAATAATTATTTGATAGGAAGTGATGTCAGTATATATATATATATATATATATATATATATATATATATAGTTATTTTGTGGTCCTTCATTAACTCTTAGGAAGCCATTGTATGGTGAAAGCGCTTAGTTTTTGGAGGTATTTCTGTTTTGTGAGTAATAATAAAGTGTTTAAAAGTGGTTGGACGTTCCTTTTTTCGGATTTCCTTTGTTCTTAGTTATTATCCCTTTGGGATTCATTTATTTTTTATTTTAGTTCAAAAGATTTGCTCAAGAATGGGACTTTACTCATGTCACAAGTAGCTCTGAGTACCAGCAGTCAAATGGTTTGGCAGAACATGTAGTTTAAAGTGCAAAACAGTTCCTAGAGAAGTCAAAATGAAATAATAGTGATGTTTTCCTCAATCTCTTGAATCTCAGGAATGTTCCTTGTGATAAACATCTTCGTTCACCTGCTCAGAGACTTCTGTTGAGACAAACCAGAACCACATTATCAATCAGTAGTCAATTGTTGATAACATGTGTCAAGAACAACAGGTCAGTGAAAGACAATCTGTTGAAGAAACCTAGAAGTCCTACTATGATTAGAGCAGCAAACCGCATAATCCATTACAAGAAGGAGAAGTGGTAAGGATTCAAACGTCCAGAGGTTATTATTGGATTGGTGTTGTGAAGAATATTTGCCAAGAGCTGAGATCATACATTTTGGAATCACAAGGAGCAGAGTTTTAGCGGAATCGGAAACATTTGAGACCGGTGTCCAAGCCTATGCCACAGCACATAGCCTGTGAGAAAGACTTTTTATCTCAGAGTGAGCTGTCCGGTGTTCCATTTCCTGAGGAAGTTCCAGAGAATATTCCCATTCCTGCGATGAGTCCAGAAGTTCCTGATATGAGCTCTTCACTGAAGACTGTCCCTGTTGCTAAATTTAGTCCAGATTGTTATGTTACAAGATTTGGTAGTATCTCCAAACCATGTAGCAGATGCATGGCAACTTGGACAAGAGCATTGTGTTTTGTTTCTAATATTTATAGTAATGCATGTCAAACTCTGATATTGTTTTTACAAAGGGCAATCATTTTAAGAGGGAGGATGTAGATAAATGTGTGCGTATATACCTTTAAGAAGCTATCCAAGGGCTTGCACAAGTGTATATACTGAGCACGTGCAAGTCTAACTGCCATTTTGTAGTAAGCTGTTGAGATGTCAGCATGTATGTATGTAAGGTCTGTCTGTTAACCAGTTAATTTATATTTTATGATGCTGCTATGTATCCTGATGTGTTTCTATGTATTAAAGCATCTAAATGAAATAACACGCCTACCAGTCATCTATATTAGAGAGGGACGAGCAACAGTAGGCATCTCTTTCAATCTCTTTTAGTCAACCATTATTTCCTGTAATCAGAAGTAAAGAATTAAGCCTGTTATAAAGCCAGTTATTGTGCTACATTGTATGATGTAACAAACATGAATTCTAAGTGAGTAGAACTCAGTCAGTTGGAAATTAAGTTGAGAACTAAACACTTAGCTTGTTGTGATACTGCTTAGCTAAAGATATTCCTTGGGACTGAGAAAGAATCTTACGGCTCATGTAAATTGCCTACCACAGGTATCCCCTATATATATTCAAACATTTATGCATGCGCACACACGCATATACGGGTGCACACATACACACACACACACACACACACACACACACACACACACACACACACACACACACACACACACTACATCCACTCAACATCAAACACTCCCCCACACCTATTCAGACTAAAAGAAGAAAAGAAGTATTCACTCATCACCTGCAGTGACAGTCCAACACACACACACACACACACACACACACACACACACACACACACACACACACACACACACATATCCCCACTTTTGATTGTCTACCTAATCCCCCTACTGTGACCACTCAGGCAAACACACACACACACACACACACACACACACACACACACACACACACACACACACACACACACACATATTCATCTGAATCCATTTATGCTGCTACACACACACACACGCACACACACACACATACACACACACACACACACACACACATATTCATCTGAATCCATTTATGCTACACACACACACACACACACACACACACACACACACACACACACACACACACACACACTTCTACAAACATACAGCAACACACACACATCATCCTCATGTCTCTGCTGCACTTCACTGAACTAACCAGCATTGTGACCTACAAAATTATTTATTTATTTATTTATTTAGTTTAACATTTGTTTACAGGGAAAGTCTGACTTGGAGCAAAGCCAATTTTCAGTGCAGACCTAGGGAGAAATGCTCCAGACGTATGTCTTTGCAACATGGGAGGAAATCGCAGCACCCACAGGAAACCCACAAGAATGCAGGAAGGACATGCAGATGCCACACAGAAGGCACCTCAGCCATGAATCAAACTGGAGAACCTCTTGCTGTGAGGCAACAATGCAACCGCTGCACCACTGCGCTGTCTAAATATTTCCTTCACCCATGAACACAAAGACGCTGGAACACAAATGTGATGTTAACACCTTTTATTGGACCAACATAGGGTTTGAAATTATTTAAGATTCTGGGCTAGCAGGAGCCCAATAACTCCACCATTACTTCTGCCAATATAACTCAAGAGCTGCATTCTAATACCCAACATTCCTTGTCATCAATAGAAGTTTGGCTCAAAGACTAGTCCTTGATGTCAAAAAACAAACTCATGTTGCCCAGCTTCAAAACAAACTTTAATCTAACTTCCACACATGGTACAGTAATAGAAACTGGGTCTATATTACCTTGTCAAAAGGCATTTTCATCAAATGCGTTTTCATCAACACATAAACAGCAAAGTCCTAAAACTCCGAACGGACACTTCAGTGAATTTTTTCCCAGGGGAAAACAACACTTGACTGTCGTCTGAAATTTGTCCTTTTCTCCACTCTAGTGTGATCTCAGAGTTAGTATATTTAATTAGGAGGGCACAGCCCCTCCCCCCACATCAGGGAGGTGTGGGGCAAAGCCTCCCATTTTGCAGGGTGTGAGAGTTTGTTTGGTGTTTGGTTGGCTAAGCGATTTTTTCCCTCTAGGAAAAAAATCGCTGAAGTGGCCGTTCTGAGTTTTGGGATTTCGCTGTTTATATGTCAATGAAAGGGCATTTGATGGAAACGTCTTTTGATCAGGTAATATAAACCCTAGAAACCATATAACATACCAAACTACTTGGACTCCCAATCGTTAGGCTCCTAGTCCTAGTCAGGCTTTCCCGGTCAACAAATGTTAAATAAATAAATTGCTTAATGTATCACTTTTTTTCTGAATTTCATTGTCTTTAATAGTGTTCTAGTTTTCTCTCATACTGTATCATGTTTGAACTCTGTTCCTGTAAATTTTTAGATCGTGAATTCTCTTGATTATTTAATGCATTCTGTATATGTTTGTGTGTGTCAGTATTAACAATTCTGCTGTACTCTTAGTTCCTTACAGGCTGCACCCAAAGTCTTCCTCAGGATAGCTTTGATCTCATCATGTCTAGACAGAAGCACATAGTTATCATGCATATTTCTGTTTAGGGTGTCATGTTCTAATCACAGGGTTTTGTTTTGTTTTTCTCTCTCTCAACAGTTCACTGCACTTCTAATTAATTCCATCAGTCTTACATTTTCAGCTGAGCTACATTTGACTTTATGACTAATATTCTAATTTTCAGAATTTTACACTTAGTGGTTGTATGCTAGACTGTCTTCCATGACCTCATTTTTTACTTTATTTTATTTTATTTCACATTTGATTACCAGAGTATTACACTGGTGAAAACTGATCACTTCCAGGTACTGTATGGTTGAAATAATTCACAAAGAAGGGAAAAAAAGAGATAATAATAATAAGGAAGTAAGTTGTACATACCAAAAGCAGAACAGAAAGTAACAACACATAACAAGAACTATACACTATCAGTTAATAGATGTAGCAACAATTATGAGGAACATGCATACTTTACAATTCACATGATTATATTCCAGGTTTACATCATGGTAGAAATGCTGTGGCTAATAAGAGTCAGATAAGGAGATGGTGTCAGTAGTTAGAGAGTACTGCTAGTGGTTCAGAGGCCTCTATGTGATGTAGCCTGCTGTGTGTCAGTTATAATCTGAGTTGGTGTGGAAGACTTAGTTCACCTGGGAAAGTGGAGAAGGTGATTGTAATTCCTTTGGGTTGTCAGGGAGGGATTCCCATACTTTAGGAAAAAGGACAGAGAAACAAGTGTACGGTGCAGTGTAGCTAGATTTGTGGAGACTGGAGCTGAGAAAGGTTGATTGAGAGAAGTGTCTGTAGTTGTAATGTATGTATGTTTAGTACAAAGTTTGGCAACTAGTGGTGGAAATTAGGCTAGAGAAGTTTAAGGAGGCCTAGTAACAGTTCTACTTCATGCTGCACTAGAAGCCATTTGTTTTTTTTAAATGTGAGGCAGTGGTGCTCACTAGACGATACGTTACTGCTGAAGCGACAGATTTTGTTTTCAATAGTCTGTACTGTGGAGGAGCTTTTCTTAGAGATTATGGCTATTATGTATAGACCATATTCAAGTTGGGCCAGAAGGGCTCCTTTACCTATAGCTGCCCTGGCAGGTTTGGATAGGTAGGGTGAGATTTTCCTGGATGAGAAGAGAAGTGAGTTAACCTTTGCCCTTGATTTTTCTATATGGGTATTGAATGTTGTGGTTAGTTTAGCTATAAACCGTGGTACTTGATGGAGTTGGTTGTCACTACTGGTGTGCCACAAAGGGTGGTGATATTGAATGACTGGTGATTTTTTTAAAGTTTTTCTATGGTGCCAAATAGAATGCTTTTTGTTTATGTAGAATTAAGTGTTACTTTGTGCCTAATGGGCCAGGAATTGAGGGAGCTGAGGTATTTTTGTAGTGGTGTTTCGATTGTACAGTGGTTGCTGCTAAACCTAAAGTGTACCATGTTATAAGCGGAGAGGATAACTTGTAGCGCAGGAAGGTCATGAGGTAGTTTGTTAATGAAAACAGAGAAGAGAAGAGGAGCTAAGATAGAATCTTTGGGATCCCCCATTGAAACAAGTATGACCTGAGAGAAGGAAGATCCTATTTTAACTGAGAAGAATCTATTTGAAGAGGTTTTGGAACCAGGTGATGGATGTGTTACTAATGCCAATGTTCCGAGGAATGAGAGAAGGAAGAGTTTGTGGTTGATAAGGTCAAAGGATTTTGTGAGGTCAACAAACACTGATCATGCCAAGTTGATATGAACTCAGATGGTTGGAAACTCTTGCTATTTTCTGGTCATTTGCTAAGTTACTAAAGTTTCATCTACAAAGAGACTTTCTTTACTTGGTTCAATTTAGCAAGAGAGTGGTGATCCATTTTGGCATTTCTTCCTCTAGCATATTCATAAGGTTATTATTAAACAAATTCTCTGAATTCTCCAAAAACGTACACCAAGAAAGCCAAAATTAATAAAAAATTATTGTCACAAGCGTTTAATTCGATTGAGAGTTTCCATCTGCACAGAGACTTTTTCAAAACTGAATAATAAAGTACACCATGTTTAAATAATGAGCCCAATGAATATATGACCAAGTCATATGGCGTTAAAAATCATGACTTCATTCAAGCTAAAAACATAAACACATTTGTGCAAAACAAGTAAATAATTCAAATACTATCTCTTAAAATAAATTACTTAGTTTCAAATATGGTAAATGTGACAGAGGAGTCAGAAATGGTTGAAAAGAATTTATTGAAGTAACCTAAAAGAAAAATTCTAAAAACATTGAGTGCTTTCGTCTCAGAAAAGAGACTGCATCAGAATAAAAGTATCCCAACAAAGAGCCATTAAATAGTGAAATAAAACAAATTTCACTGGTAGCTAGTTAATTAGTTAATTAAACTCAAATTTTCTTTAAAGGGCCAGCAACTGAATTGCAATGTCATATTTAAAAAGGTACATACACATATTCCTTACTGTACATTAAAACAGCACATGAATAAAATAATATTTGTATAAAAATATATAAAAGCATAAGCTATAATGTATTAGCTTTCAAACTTAATACAGGTGCAGCAGAAAGGCAATCATCCAACCCAGGGGGGAAGTCACCCCCAATCTAAGTTGCCAGAGCAATTCACATCCTTTTGAGAAATTCCTGCAGTACCCCTCCAGGATTCAGTGAGATCTTTTCTAATATGCTAATATGGAATTTGCTACAAGCATTACATTGGATAGAATGCCTATACAGGGCACTATTATCTTTTTTGTTGGCAATATCACATGCGTGTTCGTAATTACGTGTCCTAAAGGCATGTTCAGTTTTACCAACATAAAATATTGGACATCCAGCACAAAACATAAGGTGGACCACCCTGAGAGTGGTACAATTACATGAAAAGTGGCCTTTGTTTTCATAAAATTTCCTAATTCCACAAGCTGATTCCTTGTAATATACGTGCATCAGTTGCAACATCTTCATTTAGTAGTGCCCTTGAAGGTCTTAGAAAAGGCAACATGTTTATTCTCCATCAATTTCTTAAAATCGGGGGCAAGTCATATACTCATGGAGTAGAGAGAGAATACTTTACATAGATACTCTTATTTCACACATATCCACAGGTTTTAAATCCAACATCTATAGGAAGCAAGCATTGTTTAATTCCTATTTACATTTTACTATTTTCCACCCTTTATGGGGGAAAAAGAGCTTAGTTAAGGGACAAGCCATCAGGGTGGCCCCTATGACATCTCAGAGGGATGACGTCTGGGAAGAATTACTCAATTTAAAGGAAATGTTTTTAGCAAGGGGATATCCTGGACCCCTTTTGGATATTTTGCTGCTGATGGAGAGTAAACATGTTGCCTTTTCTAAGATCTCCAAGGGCACTACTAAATGCGAGTGTTGCAACCAATGCATGAATATTACAAAGAGCACACAATGGTCTGGAAAAGTGAAAACTCCCTAAACCCCACTGTCCTGCAATATTAATTCTTTGATGAGTTGTAAATTGGACAAATTAGACAACATTGATTCACAATTTAACAAAAGAGATGTTCAACAAGAAATAAGGAAACCACAGCACATACACATATATATTTATATGTGTGCATGACACCTGATCAAAACTATAAAAAAATCAAATGGCAACTGATCAATCACAACTTGTAGATTAGCAGCTAAGCAAAAAAATTGCATTTTGCAGGGGCAAGCTCCCTCACACCCCCACCCCCTGCTAATTATATATACTAACTCTGACATCACACTACAGTGGGAAAAGGGCAAATTCCCCAGTACCCATTGTACTGTGATCCTGTACATAACAATTGCTGATTTTTGATCAGCTGTGCAAGCAGTTGTCTGTGTTCAACAAACTGCCTTTTTATAACTTGTTGTACACCCATGGATATATGAATCTGAAATACTGAAGGTGGCCTCTAGCTGGACATCACTTTATGTATTGATAGTATCTTGTCTGTATGGGTAGTATAGAGGGTTAAGGCTTTGATTATACACCATGTAGCCTGGGTTTGATTAGCTGCTTGGGTGCCTAATGAAGCTGGCAAAGAGAAAGACAGGAAAGGAGGGGCAAATCCCACTCTTGTTTCTCTGGGAAAAGGGATAATGGATGTCCTTGAGGGCAGAGCACCTGTCCCAGTGGAGAATGGGGAAGTTGCCTGTGGTGCTTTCCTGTGAGTGTCTTTGGATTTGTACTACTGGTCTATCCACTTTGTGGGGGCAAGAGACATTCCAGTGCTAATTCCCATAACATAGCCCATGTATGGAAGTGTTGTGGGGGGGCAGGTGAATTAGAGTATGCCATGAAAGCTGACCCATTCCCTTTTGCTCAGCTATTACCAGAGGTGGAATAAATGGGGTGATTGGAACCCCTGGGAGGAACAAATGGATCATAAGATTCTCACCTTGCCTACAGATTCCAAGCTCTTACTCAAGATAGAACAAATGTGCCAGCTGACTGAAGGTAGAGCCATTGGATAGGTGCAGAGGAGCAGTTAAGAAAAACATAGACTTCCAGAAATGATATAAGAATAAATGGGGATAACACAATCTTACTAGTCTCACATCCACACTATCCATTTTACTTGATGTTTGTGGGTATTCCATGAATCAAAAGGACAATTGCAGTCTTTTAATACTGAACATATAGCACAGGATAAAATAATTTTAAGTAACAAGAAACAGATACATGCTATGAACTGGAAATGGAAACATGGCAGCATTCAGTGCCTTGTATGGTGTTCTCCAAGAAGCTATTAATACATAAACCTTTTGGAAAAAAATGGCTCCCTATAATTTGCAGCTATTTTTGACTGAATTAAAACAACAGTTTCAGAAGGAAATGGGCCAGCAAACCATACTCAAGTAGATAGCATGCAAGAGATCTCAGTGAGTCAGCTGAGGTACTCATCTCAAGATAAAGAATTAGCATAGGCTTCTAAGCATTAAGGCACCATCTCCTGGTTAAAGAAGCAGTGGCAATGGCTTTGAACCTTCAAACACTGGACCCCACGCAGTTTGTGTTTGTGAAGGGCGATCTTGTCTCCTGAACCTGACTGACTTCTTCGAATCAGTCTCCAGAGCAGTGGACAAGGGTAAGGTGGTCCACACAGCCTATCTGGACCTCACCAAGGCCTTCGACACCATCCCCCAACTCTGGAATTATACATAAACTTACTAAGCTGGGCATTAATCCCTACGTCACTCAATGGGTTGCCAACTGACTTACTGACAGAATCCACACTGTAAAGGTAGCCAACTCCAAATCTAGCTCCAGACAAGTGAAAAGTGGAGTACCTCAGGGTTCAGTCCTGGGACCAATCTTGTTTGGCATCTACTTCTCTGAAGTACAGGCTAACACTAAGGGACTCTGGCTAACAAAGTTCACAGATGACTGCAAACTGGGAGCCATTATTGAATCCCCATATGATGTGGATATTCTACAAAAGGGCCTTAAGAAACAGATACTTGGTGCCACAGCCATGGGCTGAAGCTCAATGCCAAGAAATGTAGTTATCCTCTTTGGGAAAAAAACATGTACCCGTGAATTACCACATAGGTGGCAGTACACTAAACACAGAAAGTGTGATAAGAGACTTAGGGACACAGGTATAAAGTGGTCCCACCTTCGATAACCACATTGCCACAACAGTCGGTAAATCCTTCTATGTGGCACACCTCATCACTAAGGGCTTTTCATCCAGAAAAAAGGAGGTCATTGTCCCACTGTACTCATCCCTCATTAGACCCATTATAGAATACAACGCCCCATTTGGTATGTACCTTTCAAGACATCTGCAACTACTGGAAAGGCCGCAGAAATACCTCACTAAAAGAATCACAGGCCTAAAGTAGATGCCCTATGCTGACCGTGTAAAAAAACTCCACATGTACTCTGTCGCATATCGTCTACTCAGAGGTGATCTCTGCTTAACATACAAGGAGATGTCAAAGCTGTTGGACATGCTACACTTAAAGAAATCCGAATCCCTCAGAGACACATGCTCCAGGGATCTAAACCTTGTCATCACAATGAACAAAACATGCTGGAGGGATAGGTTCTTGACCCAGAGACTCCCCAGACTCTGGAATAGATTGCCCATCCATGTCAAGCAGAGCACCTCTTTGGCCCTCTTCAAAAAGAACCTTGATGATTGGATGGGAGATAGGAAATTCACACCAGGGATCACGTCAGTCGCCCTGCTAGACAGGGGTCCAGGGAAGTAAATACTGTGGAAAGAAATAGCCAGGGAATTGTTATGGCTAATCTTGTATAGGCCCTAGGGCCAATAGCCTAGTACCAACCTATGAACCTATGAACATGAAATCACCCCATTTATTCCACCTCTGGAAACAGCTGAGCAGAAAGGAACGGGTCAACTTTCATGACATACTCTAGTTCAACTGCCCCCCCCCCCCCATACACACATACACACAACACCTGCATACGTGGGATGTGTAATGGGAATTAGCAGTGGGATGTCTCTTGCCCCTGCAAAGAGCCCATACCAGTAGTACAAATCCCTAACTTGAAATGACCTGAAACACTGTGAGACATAAGATGGCGGAAATGAATCACAAGACAAATATGTCTAGGTAAGTATCAGTAAGCACTGACAAAATGAATGCTGGTAACTACAATTGTCCATGTTCCCTCAGGTTTTCCCATATACTGGCCCAAGTTTACACTTCCTAATTTCCTATAATTTCACTCTTTGATATTGATATGATCCCTAATCATTTATACGCTGCTTATAGCCCCCTCAGTGCATACCTCTTTGATAGTGAGTTTTAAACAGATTTCCTGGTGGTTTCCACCCTTTCCTGTGGGCTACATTAAATGGAAGTCACTCATATGAAAGGATGGAAACCAGTGTTTTATTTAATGTCCCACATTCAGGTAATAGGGTTGATGCACAGGAACATAGGGAACTAATGAGAATAGGACTGTTAAAATATGAACAGGTGTAGCTAGGTAAAACAGCAAGTAAGCTGTGCTAAAGTTAATTTTATATAAAATCAGTGTTAATAGGTGCCCAGTCTTCAAAGAAATATGTAAAACAAAACTGCCCAGTCTTCAAAGAAATATGTAAAACAAAATTGACTCAAGGCAATGCAGCAAAAAAGGCAGATGTGTACACAGTAAAATAAGCCTTTTATATTGCTAGCTATCTGATGAAGGGTTTCTAGTGTGAGAAGCTTTGTATGTGTGTGGCATCTGTAATTATGTATTTCGCATATGCGATACAAAATAAAGGGCAGTTATTTTAAAAGGAGGACATAGCATGAGAGTCTAATGTACACTAAATTTAAAAAATATATGTTAAAAATTAGCCTCCAACAAAGCAAGATAACATTAAGCACTTTCATCTTTAATGAAATTGGACTTTTTCAGAACAAGAAAACAACTGAGATTAAATACATTCTTTAAGTACTATCCCTAATTACACACCATCAATCACATGTATCCAACATTTTAAATTTTAGCAGACACTTAATATTTAATAAGTCATTTGTGGCTGATGGGGAGTTAGTCCTTAATCTGATTTGCCAAAGTAATTCCTTGTACTCCAAAAATATATGTAAACTCCACCAATTATATTTGAATGTACTGTTTCCATTACACAAAACACAAACTTTTTAAAAACATTACATTTTACTGAAAGCTTAGATAGAGCATCAGTTATCACTCTGCTTTTATACCATTCAAATGTTCAGAAATTCTAGTTGATGCTTTTCTTATTATTTTACCTATATATAAAGTGTAGTATGATGTGCATATGGCTAGATATACAACTTATTAAGAATTAGAAGGAAGTCTTCCTTTTTGACAGAAACATCTGTTAATGATTTCTGGACAGTTCCAAAAATGTCACTAGTTATTTCTGTTCTTCTGATTTCTTTTTTTTTTAGATTATTATTTTTCTTATCAATACATTTTTAACTGCATCCTAAAATTTTACTGGGTTTCAATGAATTATCTTCCAAGCTAACCTCACTGTTTGTTTACTAGTGGTAGCATACACACAATAACAAGTAGGACAAGACAAGTTGTAACCAACCTTCTTGGTAATATAAATATTAAAATGAATATTCCATAACAAATTGGGCAGCCATATAATTTTCTCCTTTCAACAATGTCATTAAAATCCTACTTATAAAACTGCTGTCATAATTTCATGTCATAAATATATCTACCATTTTTTAAATTTTGCTTTAAAACTGTTTGAACTCATTAAAGATGAACTTCTTAACGCATGACATCTCAAAGCACTTCTGTTAATATGTCTGAAATGAATATTGTTGTTATATAACCACGTTTTAACAATTCAGAGGTGGCTATATACAATAGATTAGTTGATTAGGAATTTCTCCCACTTCCTCATCAACTAATGACGTGATGTCAAAGAAATTGTTCTTAATTTTTGACCGATGGGAAATAAATGCCAATGATAGTAGTACTGTTTACATAAATAATAAATTAATCAAACAATTGTCTGCCTCCTTCTCATATAATAAACATGTCATCAATAATTTGTTTAAACAGAACAATGTTTACTTGCATTCTTTAAATGTACAATTTCAAAGATCTCTATTTATCATTGGGCCATCATTGGACTAGCATAAAAATGTGGTCCATATTAGATCACATAGTTCCAAGCCTTATTTGGAGATATAGCAAATCTGCAGAATGAAAAAAAATATATATTATTAAGCACTATTTCTGTCAATGTGCAAATGTTATGATCTCTGTATTCAAATATGAATTATTTCTATATCAATATTGCCTCATTAAATCAAATAGGTTCATAGGTTCATAGGTAGGTACCAGGCTATCTGTCCAAAGGCATTTATAAGCCTAGCTAGAATGTGTTGGCTTTCGCTGCCCCCTTAGATTAGTTCCCTGTGCCTCTGTCCAGCAGAGCCACTGAAGTGATCTCTGGGGTAAACTTTCTGTTTCCCATCCACTCGTCAAGGTTTCTCGTGAAGAGTGCTAGCGAGGAGCTCTGCCTAATGTAGATTGGAATCTTGTTCCAAAGCATGGGAAGTCTCTGGGACAGAAATCTATCCCTCCAGCACGTCCTATTTATTGTTGTGGTGAGGTTTAGATCCCTAGGGCATGTGGCTCGAGAGGATAAGGTTTTCTTTAGGTGGAGCATGTCCATCAATTCTGGGTTGGACATGGCCTTGTATGTCAGGCAGAGATCACCTCTGAGCAGGCGGTATGTAACCGAGTACAGCTGGAGTTTCTTCAGTTGAGCTGCATAGGGTATCTGTTTGAGGTCTGTGATCCTCTTGGTAAGGTACTTCTGTGGTCTTTCCAGCTGTTGCAGGTGTCTTGTAAGGTACATCCCAAATGGGGCACTGTACTCTATGATGGGTCTGATGAGTGATGAGTAGAGGGGCACAATGACCTCTTTTGATCTGGATGCAAACCCTTTTGTGATTAGGTGGGCCACATAGAAGGATTTTCCAACCACTTTGACAATGTGATTATCAAAGGAGAGATTACTATCTACTTGGGTCCCCAGATCCCTTATTACATTTTCCTTTTTTAGGGGACTACCAGCTATGTGGGAGTTTGTGGGTACTTTGTTATTTCCAAAGGGAATAACTATGCACTTTTTGGCATTTATCTTGAGGCCATGATTTTGACACCAAATATCCATCTCAGTGAGACTCTTTTGGAGGATGTCTGTGTCAGCTGGTATGTCAATTATAGCCCCTAGTTTGCAGTCATCTACGAACTTGGTCAGCCATAGTCCTCCTGTGCTTGTCTGTACCTCTGAGAAGTATATGCCAAACAGGAGGGGTCCTAGGACTGAGCCCTGGGGAACGCCACTTGTAACCGGTTTAGAGTCAGACCTAGCTCCCACAACTCTCACCATGTGGGTTCTGTCCATGAGCCAATTGGCAACCCATCTTGTGACATAGGGGTTTATTTTCAGGCTGGTGAGCTTGTCTATAATATGAAAATGAGGAATGGTGTCAAAGGCCTTTGCGAGGTCTAGGTAGGCTATGTGTACCACCTTTCCCTCATCTATAGCCTTGGTAACTGTCTCAAAGAAGTCCACCAGTTTTAGGAGGCATGAGCTGCTCTAAACAAAGCCAAACTGGGTAGGGTCCAGTATTTGGAGGTTCCCAATGTTTCTGTTAATGAGTTTCATGATGATGTGCTCCATAGCCTTGCAGACCAACATAGTCAGGCTTATAGGGCAATAGTTGCCATAGTCTGTTGTGGCTCCACCTTTGTGGAGCGGAATAACTGTTGCTGTGCACCACTCTATGGGTACATAGCCTGTGGAGAGGCTGAGTTTGAACAGTGTGTTTAGGTGAGGGGTTAGTTTGTCTTTGACCTCGTGTAGGACACAGCCTGGGACACCATCCAGTCCCATTGATGCTGTGTTTTTAGCTTTGGATAGGGCTATTTTAACCTGAATGTCTATGATTTCAGGGGCTTTACATTCTTCTGGTATAGTTATGGGCCCTTTTGGGGGTGAGAGGGGGGTGAAGTTTGCACTGAACCTGTCTGCCAGGATGTTGGCAATATCGGTTGGTTCAGTGTATTTTGTGCCATTGTGCAGTAACTCCGAGCAGATCTGAGCATTGCCACTTAGATTCTTGACATAACTAAAGAATGCCTAGTGGTTATCTTTGGAGTCCTTGGCAAGTTTTCTTTCAAAGCTCGCCTTGGGCGATTTTATGAGGGATCGTAGTTTCTTGCTGATACTGATCAGGGATGGCTTCCCTTCTTGGGATTTTACTCTTTTCTGTGCTAGTTTCCTCCTTCTATTGTATAGCTTGTTTATGGCAGGTGTCCACCAGACTGGTTTCCTTTTCTTGGAGGAGTGAGTCTTGATTTTGCTTGGGATAGCATGAGCCATGCATTCTTGTAGGTGCCCATAGAATGCATTAGTAAAGGATTTTGCAGCTTGGACAGTGTTATCCTTTAGCATGGGGGCTTTGAGACTTTCCACCTCTGACTAAAGTAACATGAAGTTTGCTTTTGAAAAGTTTTTCACGGTGGTTCCTTGTCCGGGGGTGGGGGCAGAATGTGGATAGCAAAGTGATTTGTTTATGGTCAGATCTAACCAGTGAGGGGTTGACCTCCAGTGTGGAACACCGGTTGCCCATGTTAGTGAAGACCAGGTTCAATATGTTGTCACCTCTGGTGGGAGTGTTGACCAGTTGTTCCAGGGCGTTTGAGTTTATAGATTCTAGGAAATGTTGGGCAAGGGAGCTAGTACTTGAGTAATTCTCCCAGTTAATGTTTGGGTAGTTGAAATCACCCAATATTAGGGTGTTTGGTAGGACCTTTTTGTTACTCAGTGTTTCCAAAAATACAGAATGGGGGTCCTGGGACATGGTGGGTGATCTGTAGCAATCTACAATTTGAATTGCAGTTTTACCCGTTGTTAGTTGCACGTGGATAATCTCTGAAGCATCGTGCTTTGCCACTAACCTGGAGGTGTGGGTATCCTTGATGAATATGGATACTCCCCTGCCTTTTGTATTTCGGTCCGGGTTCTGTGGCCGAAATGTATGGTACGAGTTGTAGCCTAGTAGTGCTAGGGTGCTCTCTGGAGCCTTATACCAGGTTTCTGTGTGTCTATCTCATCTTCTCGAAAAACTAAAATGTCGAACGGCAATATGACCGTAAATGCCAGACATTAAAATTGTTCTTGTGGAGGGTTGTGCCTCCCACACCCCCCGCGAATTATATATACCAACTCTGAGATTGCACTACAGTGAGGAAAGGGCAAATTTCTTGATTCTCACTGTACCACAATCCTGCAATAACACTTTCGATGTACGGCATTTGCGATGTTATTACCATTCAACAATTCCAAAATTCAATAACGTGAAGTAGACCCGTTTATGTTACTGCACATATATTGATTTTCTCCATACTGAGGAGTGCCTCAAGTGCGTGCATTTTGAGGTTTAGACTTCTGGCATTGAGTAGTATTACTCTCAGATTTTTGTTACTTGTGCTATTTATGGTGTTGGGTTTGTCTTTTGAGCCTTGCCTAAAAAAGGCACTATGGGGGTGGCAAGAGCCTTAGCCAGTATTCAAAAGCCCAAGGGTGACAGGTGCAAGCTGTCTCTAGTGAAGCAACATGGCTCGTCGAGCATGTCATCCCAGGCAGACAGACACTGGATCCTCTTTGAATGACACCAGAAACTTAGCAAATTGTTGAAATTGATATTTTTTTCTTTATACTGTGGTATAATTCTTGGTGAGGGCAGGATGCTACTCAGGGTCAGGGTCATACCAGCCTGGGCTACATGATGAGAGAGCTCCTCCATGTCTCTTTTTGTGTAGTCCAGGGAGGTACGGCTCAGATCATTCACATCAACATGGACAATGACAGAGTCATATTTGTACTTGTTCTGGAGTGGCCTGAGTGCTTGTGTTATGTGGCGGATCCTGGCACATGACAGGCAGCTAAAAGTAACCTTCTCCTTATTCAGCCTATTGAGTGGGATGTCAGTGTGCCTGACTATAGAGTCACCTATTACAAGTATGTTAGGTATGTTAATTTGTCTTGAGGGCTGAGATTGCGTGACACACTGGTTTTGTGAAGTATGTGTTCCATGGTTTGTGTTGGGGGGGGGTGGAGGTTGCTTGGATGTCCGCTTTGGAGGGCTCTGTTGCTTTTGCAGATTTTTATTTAGAGCCTCCGAGTATGTTTTCGTGTATTTACGTGTGTTTTTTGCCGGTGCTGGTTTTAATGGGTCTATGTGAGACTGGTGGTGTGATGCCAGTATTTCCCTTCTCCTCTTGACTGTCTGATCCAGTCTTGGGTTGAGAGAGCTTAGCCTCCAGTTTGGCTGTATAATTGCATCTCTCACATGTATTAGTGTTTGGTGGTAGGAGGAGAGGGTTGTCTGTGTACTTGAGGGAGTTGTAATATTGCCTCAAAATGCCCAGATTCACCAGTTGCACTGGAGAGTACACCTGAAACTGCCCTTTGGACATGCCTGGATAGGTACAGTAAACTGTTTCACTGATTAAGGGGGATATAGCTAAATGAGGAAACCACAATCTATTATTCCCTCTGAATACTACATTCTTCACACAATCACTTTGATAATATGTAAAAAATGTCAGGTAATATGTTTCTGCTCTTAATGTATTCCTTTCTTAAGACTCCACCCAAATAAATGCTTACTGGTGCAGTTATTGAATCAGCAAAAAAAAAATGTGTGGTCTAAATGGGTCAGCCACACAATCTTTATTTCTAGGGATGCTAAAAATAACCTACTCTAGGAAATCTATCAGCATTAGTCCTTCTCAAGTGAATAAAAGACAAACCTTTTTTCAACAAAGAAATCTTAAAATCTGAAAAATTAAAACTGTTGAGATTAAAAATCTAGTTTTCATCAATCCTTTCTATAGCATTCATAATTTTAGTAATAGTGGTGTCCTGTGGTCTAAATGCTTCTCTATTATCACAGTTCAGTCTGCCAAATTTGCATTAGAGCAATAGTCATTATTTAATGTTGTTTGTCTTTTCAGCTTTTCCCGGTTAGGGGTCGCCACAGTGGAACTCCTGTCCGCTAATGATTGGCAGTAGATTTTTATGGTGCTGAGTTGCCAGCCCAACGTCCAACCTTCAGCGAAGGCATGCCCATTCACGCATGTCTTTCAGAGGCCACTCGACCATGGGGAGGACATGCAGACTCCACACAGAAGGCACTCCAGCCGAGAAATCGAACAGGAGAACCTCTTGCTGTGAGGCAAAAATAGTCATTATTTAATAATACCCATTTATTAACCAGGTAGACCAACAGGACACATTCTCTTTTAATGAGTGACCTGATCTCAATGTCTGGTTAAGTGACTTGCTCAGTGTCACACAGTAGGTACATGAGGGCTGAGGAAATCAAACCCTGTACTACAGGAACTACAGCAAACAACCTTAACCCTCTGTGCTAACTACCAAACTAAATTTAAAAATTAGTAGAAATACTGATCAAATATAGTCGCTTCAATTTTTCTTAATATACAAGTCTGAAATTTCTGGCTAAACCTCTGGATTAGATAAAAAGTTCTAACACAACAGCTTAAAGTCCCTGCAACAAAATATGAAGCAATATAACTGAAAAAAAAAAACAGGACAGGAGTGAACAAACTGAAAAGAAAAAGCAGTTAAAACAAACCAAGAAAGCGATCTATGCAAGTTGTGCCAAATACATTAAAGAATAAAATCCATCCCTGAGAAGAAGAGTGAGGAAATATGATGAATTACTGGGATGCACAAGAAAATACAGTTGCAATACAGAGCAATAAGTTATAATCCTTCTGCAGAGATAGATGAAAAAATCTCATCTGGACTAATGCACATAGTGCTGAAAACCTAATCTTTGAAGAGACATGGAACAGAAGTGTTCCAGTGGATGTCAAAAAATGAACCAAATACCGTGTAAAATGCTCATACAGAAAAATTACAGATGTAAAGATAGTGAAAGATAGAGAGAGACTAAGAGATCTTAATAGATCAATAGAGTATTAAAGAAATGGAACAGCAAGAGAATAACAAAAAAACTTTTATGTACTTCACATTCCCAGCACAATGCAGAGTCTAAGTGGTACCATTTTTCACAAAAGAGATACCCGAGAGCAACACTGTCTGAAGGCACAAGGAGAATGGCTCCGTTGTTATAGAAGGAACTGTTATTTCACAGAAAGTGTGGCAAATTATTAGAACAGCCTTTCTGAAGAGATAATAATGTAACAGACTGTGAATGAATTCAAGAAGGCATACATCAAGCAGTTGCTATGAAGAGTGGGAAACTAATGCATTTCTTTAGTAGGGCCTATTACTTACCCAGAATGTAGACAGATATGTAGGCTAAAGCAGCCTTGGTACACCAGTACTATCTGTGTATTTGTTGCCTATTTGCTGCTTTCTGGCATACCTTTAACAAAATGAGTTACTTATCGTGCCAGGCCCCACATAGCTGCACTTTGTCTTCTCCTAATTGGTTTACAGTCATATCCTCATGCCCTTTGACAGCTTTCTTCAGTCAGTGACTGTTCCCTGAAACTTAATCTTTATTTACTCATTAGACTTTAGTAGGTACAACTACACAGTCATTCTTCAAACCCCATCTCACTTTATTGCACTATTCAGTTTAGTTGTGTCATTACTTTCTCATTGTTCATCTCAGTGCACTCACTCATTGTACTACTTTCGAAAAGTCTTTGCAATTACATCGCTAGCTAGGATACCACATTCACCCTCATATTACCATTGCTAAATTACTTTTTTATTTTGCCAGGGTTCTTTGGTGGCATATCTCTCAACCTCTTAGAGAAAGAAATCTGGGCAAAGCCATAAATAAAAGCGTGACAACGGCCCAAAAATAGGGACAATTTTTAATTATTGGTCTTACAAACTTAGAAAGTTGATAGAATAACAGGTTTTGCATTAGCATAAATTTTCTGAAGGATATGAAGTCTGAAACTCAAATGTCTGTCATTATTTTCTAACTTCAATCTTTAACAACTTGCTACTAATTTGCCAGAAAACCACAAGTTTATGAAAAACAGACCAAAAATATGATGCACAAATCTGGACGTTCTGTGAAAATCTTTACAGTTGAGAGGTATGATTGGTAGTTGTCCATTTATTCAATCTGAAATGTTACTGGGTCATTTCATCCCCGCTGTGCTCTTAGATGCTTTTTATCTCTATTACTTCCTGATTGTTCTATTGCTCCCTACCCATCAATCCAACTATCCATGTAGCCATCCATCTTCCTATCCGTAGATTGTATAACACACTGTAGCATCTTCATTTTCTTGATGGAGCAAACATCATTACAAATGCTTATTTCCCCTTTCAAAACCATTCCATTGACATGTATTTTATATATTACACACAAACACATACACACATATATAATATAGATATATTATATTTATATATTACATATTACATTTATATATATATTGGATTTACTTTGCAATCTCAAAAGACTGAAATTGCAAATTTTAGTATCCAGAGATAAAAGTGTCAAAAGTACAATAGATCGAAACCTCAAAAAACTGAACATCACAATACTGAAACTTCATAATATCGAATTTTCAGTATGTAACACTCTGTGTTTAAACGGGTCTACTTTAATTTACCAAAAACGCAGTTGACCGACACGTGGAAGAGGGAGATGAAATGACCGACAGGTACGTTTACCGACAAGGTGATGTGCCAAAATCGCAGTTGACCGACACGCGGAAGGGGGAGACGAAATGACCGACAGGTAAGTTTACCGGAAAGGTGATGTGCCAACAGCGGATAGAGTGACTAGGGTAACGTGTGAGCGCGTCTCGGTAAGTGTGCGATTGTGACGGAGTTAGGAGCGGTAAGGTAAGTGTGCGTTGTTGTGGGATTTTGGGTTAGGGTGTGGGATAGGTGAGTGTGTTTTAGTGTCGGAGGTAGGGAGGTAGGGTTCAGGTAAGGTAAGTGTGTGATAGTGACAGAGTTTAGTTTAGGGTGGGTTAAGTGAGTTAGGGTTAGGGTGCAGGTAGGGTGAGTTTGCGATAGTGTCTGGGTTAAGTGAGTTAGGGTTAGGGTGCAGGTAGGGTAAGTGTGCGGTAGTGTCGGACCTTAGGGTTAGGGGTGGGTAAGTGAGTTAGGGTTAGGGTGCAGGTAGGGTAAGTGTGCGGTAGTGTCGGACCTTAGGGTTAGGGGTGGGTAAGTGAGTTAGGGTTAGGGTGCAGGTAGGGTGAGTGTGCGGTAGTGTCGGACCTTAGGGTTAGGGTTTGGGTTAGGGCTAGTGGCTATGTGATGTAGTGTAATGTGTTGTTTACGTTTTGTGTGTCGGTGTAATGGTGTTCGGTGTTTTGTGTTGTCGGTTTTGTGTGTTGTCGGTTATCTGGTGTCGGTGGTTTGTGTGTCGGTGAACTGGCGTGTCGGTGTTCTAAAGTAGACCCGTTTAAACACACCCTCCACCATACAAACAAATACACATACAACACCTTCCTCCCCACACTACAACAAACCAACACAACACACACACACACACACACACACACACACACACACACACACACAAACCAAATCCACCTAATCTATGTATAAGAAGGGGGGGCAAGCCCCACTGCACCCCCACTACTTATATATATACAAAATCTGAGCTTATACTAAAAGGAATAAGACATCAAAGCCACTGCTACGCACTCTACACTTCCATTGCACAAACACACATTATATATGTACAAACATCACCACTTTCAACACTTACATACTCACACTCTTACCTACCTACCCAAAACTACACCTAAAACTTCCCAACACACTCATATAATACCAAATCCCTACCCAAAACCCTTAAACAAAAAACAATTACCTGAATCTCCAAGTATACCACACATCAGCAGCCATCTCTATATCCTATATCACACTGCACCTTAAAGATGCAGTAAACCACAACTAAAATAATGCACCACCACAACCATGGATTCGACAATTTCATATTCGATCAAAGAGAGTTTCGAATAACTGTACTTTTGACACTTTCATCTCGAGATACTGAAATTTGCGATTTCAGTATTTCGAGATTGTAAAGTGAACTTAAATACATATATATATATATATATATATATATATATATATATATATATATATATATATATATCATGTATTTATATAGTCTGTATTATATATTTGTGTGTGCATGTTTATCAGAAATGCATCCATAGGAAGCTGATGCAATACCTAATCTCAAATAATATAACATGGATTTAGGCCCCAGCACAGCACCACTATTGCTCTAGTACATTTTACCAATACAATAAAGTAACATAGAAACAATGGTCTGCTTGAGTCCATCATGTTTTTGGACTTGTCAAAGGCATTTGATACTGTCTCACACCAGCAACTGCTCATTCAACTCTCCTCAAAAGGGCAGTCACAAACCTCCTTGTCATGGTTACTTAGTTACCTATCTGGAAGGCAGGAAGCTGCTAAATGGCAACACATCTTTCCTCAGGGCCCTATCCTGTGTCCTTGCCTATTTAATATATTTATTAATGACCTCCACACCTCCACTCACCATGCTAGTTAGTTCAGTATGCAGATGATTCAATATTAATATGTGCGGCCTCAACAATAAATAAGATCAAATACATTACTCAAAAATCTTTCTCCTCTGTAGAAACCTCACTCAAAGAAACAAACCTCCTACTCATCTCCAAGAAAACTAAGTTAATGCTTTGTACATCAAAACATTGTCAAAATCAAAAGCAATCTTAAGCAATCTTAAGTCAGCAAATAATACTGCCATTGAAACTATAACTCACAGTAAACTTTTAGATGTTTTAATAGATGATAATCTCAAATATTACTGGCATATACTACACACCATTAAATCTACACACCAGAAACTAGGATCCCTTTATAGGATCAATGGATTCCTTACAGATACTTCAAGAAAAACTGTAGCCACCACCTTTTTATTGCCCGACTCTCTTATATGCTGCTGCTATCCTAACAAGCTTAAATAATATTAAAAGAAACAAATCTGATCCAATAAGATAGCTAAATTCGCTAACATTCTCCCTCATACTTCCAACTTTTGTCATATCTTAAAGCAATTAAACTGGCTTACACTACATAATCACCTAACATATTCACAACTAACTACAGCACTCAAACTTATTTATCATCCAGAAAAATGCCTGCACTGCAACACTTATTACTGCCCTACTGTCTAGCAAGTGACCTTCGCTCTAGTTACACATTCTTATTACTGACAAATAAGAAAAATAATGTTGCAGGAGACTTGCTCTACTCCCAATACATTGCTAAATTCTGGAATAGTGTCATAACACAAATAAAACTCTCAGACAAACTAACATCTTAAGTAATCCTGGTCCTGCACATGCTCATCACAAGGTTAAGACTTTTGTGTTCACTGTATGATACTCTCCAAATACTCTCCTTAAACAGAATACTCTCAACCACTCACTGAAATGACAAAAGCGTTTTTATATATAACTGCTGCCTGTACAATCCACTGAGTTGTACATGGGCTTTCTCTTTAGTAACACCTCTGTAAAATCTTAGAATGTATAAATGTAGCTACTATACTGTTTGTGTATATATGTAAATAGAAATGTAACTATTCGGTGTTTAACTGGAACTTAGTACAATGCAATGTAAGCAAATGGAGCTTTTCTCCACGGTGTTCCACTAAAAATGAGTATTACCCAGTTGGACTTTCCCGGTAAACAAAGACAAATTAAATAAATAAATAAAAATAATGTTTTAGTCTTCTCTAACAGAGCTGTAGCCATATATTCCCCAGATTTAGGATGTCACTCCATTTTAAGAGCTTTAATATTAAAGCATTTTCTGGTGAGTATTGTTCATTTAAACATTGACTATGAACATGCATGGGTGGTGATGGAAGATGAACTATGACCTGTAAAGTCCAGCCAAATTTTCTGGTTATTTACGTGCAACTTGCCCTTCACTTCTCCATTGTTTCTGCCATTTGTTTCAGGCATTTTAGATTTCACTGCCAATTAGTCCTCTCCTGTACCACGTGTAATGCATTCCAGTGTCCTAGTACCTTTTAGTGAAATAATAGTTATAATACTGCTCTCACATCCCCTGCACTTATCATATATTACCCTGCTTCTGTCTTAATTTCTATTTACTTCTATGCCACCTTTTAACCACCGTTAACATGACAGTTACATAACATAACTTCATTTTCCTTCTTTTCAAATATTTGCTGTAACCTTTGTCTCATATTCCAATCCGCTCAGTGTCCTTCCCATTTGAAATTTCTCCATTTCACATCATTTTACCATGAGACTCACATTGCTGTACCCACTTTCCCTCTGCATGCATTCTCATCATTACACATATATCAGCAGTATTTATTTTTTACTGATACCAGTAATACAAAGCAGGTTTATGACAAATTAATAAGACCTAATTAAATAAGATGAAAAAAATGTTTCAGAATTATTTTCTACATACAACAGTGGCTTCAGATCTTCAGGTCATATAAATGAATCCTACATAAGAGTGAAACATTGTACAGTTTCAAAAATTATAACTGTTAACATATCTTAACTTTCTGGATTTGTAACAACAAATGATAACACTGCTGTAAACCTGAACACTGTTTACTGTCCTGATCTAAAAGGTATTTCAGTGCTTAAATAAAAAGAAGCAGATTTTCTTTATCTGCACTTTAATGCTAGTTTTGGAAATACCACAAGGTAAACAATTCTGTTTTAACGGTTCCATGTCTTTAAGCACAGGGGCCTGAAAGTGATTTATTGCACGAATATGCATACTAAAAAGTAAAAGATGATCTCTTAACCCTGCTCACAGAGTAAGTCTGTGCCCTCACATACAGTCCAACAGCTAAACTTACCTGTTGTTTTCTAGAAATGAAACATACATTTGATAACAAAGCCTCTACAGCTGTACCTCCAAATAGTCCAAATAAATCCTTTTTCCAGAGAAACAATACCTTAAGCTTGCAAGTGTTCAGTCAGAATCCTTCCAAATACCTGTGTGGTATTTATTTTGGTTTACTGTCTCCCCACTGCATGCCTTTAATTGTACAAAAGAAGAATTCTGAGTCTCTGAGACCCATGCTTCAATTTAGTCTGATAGCTTTGATTACTGTATGGATCTAAGTATGGGTTACACACATGTAATCATAGATCCAAGACTGACAGGTAGTTAATAGCCACTCTCCAGCAGTCCTGTTGGAAAAGCTCAGTATATCAGGCATTTCTAAAGAATAGTTCTAAACTGCAACATACAGAGCTCACTGTTTAGCAGAGAAAACACTTTTCTACATTTTATGATGATCACAAGACAACATATTTTTCTTCACTTTTATGTTCTCTATTAAGCTTTACAGGACGTGTTGACTTGCCGACTGTATATATTCAGAAGTATGCCTCTTAGCTGCAGCCTTGCAGTTCGCATCTGATTACATCATTAGGCTCACCATAGCACTTGATTGTATAATGATACTAAGAGCAGACACATGATTGTAGTGTGTGTGTGTGTGTGTGTGTGTGTGTGTGTGTGTGTGTGTGTGTGTGTGTGTGTGTGTGTGTGTGTGTGTGTGTATAAGGGAGGGTTGCACACACATTGAGTGATTCAGTGAAAATCGTTGCATTACTTACAGTACTCTGCAAACAGCAGCAGGGAAACATCATATTGAAATAGGCATGACCTATTTTACATTTAGAATGGCTAATGACCATGTGGCTAACCCACTTTAACTATGGTAAATAAAATATTCAAACTGACAGTGGAGCATATCACAAATAGGAATCCTTGAGAAACAATGCACATCACACAATAAGCAAAGCTTTCTTTTGGCCACAAAATTAAAATTATCTTGAATATCTACAAATACGTGAAATAGATTCTGTTCCTGTGTCTGCCCCTTTCTTACTGTAGATACAGATTAGAAATGTTTAACATTGTTTTTCATAATGAAACCCAGCTACCCTTCTATACCTAATCCAGCAAGCTATGCTGTCAGAAATTGTCTCTTCCATCCATGACCACTGTCCTGATGTACTGAACACAGGTAGTTTAGTACTTGCCCTCCTTAACCGGTAGCTAAAACGTCTCTGTACTATTACATGATGAATCTCTTCATCCTGGCCTCTCTGCTCTTCATGTTGTCATTTTTGATTGGTTGAAGTTTGTAAATTTTAATTTCTTATACTCTATCATAGCTTTCTAGTGGTAAGCATTCCACAAACTGAATGTTAGGTGAAAAGACAGAAAAAAAGAAAGGCTGGCATATTTAACATTATGATTGACTCACACATGACACTTGGAGCATGGCCAGAGAATAAGGACAGCTTTTACTGATGACATTACATCAGGACAGTGGTCATGGATGGAAGAGACAATTTCTGACAGCATAGCTTGTTGGATTAGGTATAGAAGGGTAGCTGGGTTTCATCATGAAAAACAGCAGGTTTCTGAGGGCTTGATTTATACATTATAAGGAGTATTACTAGACAGACAGAGGTAAAAAAAAAGATTTCACCAATTATGATTGCCCTCAAATTTTCTGCCATGTTACATATGCATTTGTACAGTCCACATATTACTGCAAGAAGGCAAAGTATTTCCTCATGAATTATTCCACATCACATGGGATAAATTCACAAGCTGTCAACACAACTGAGTATTTGAAACAGGACTGCAGCTGAAAGAGCAGTGTAAAGGTAGCCAGTAATAGCAAGAAAAAACATATGTATAAAAGGGTTAAAACTGAGCTGGCAAAATATATAACCAGACCATATCCTTTTTAGCAGTGTCTATAACTGCAAGAGCCTGAGAAATGAATTCCTCATCCATGTTTTCTAAAGGAAGATGACACAGTGACAGTTTCAATATGCTACTTAACAGGTTTGCAGATTAACAAGCCTGCTGAAGATAACCAGGATCAGTCAACTAAACTCAAGCTAAAGCAGTCAACTAGGTTGGAAAACTTGTTCAGTTTTGTTAAGGTCAATCAATCTTTTGTAAACTAGTGAACTAATTTGACATGGACACTTTTCAACCAGGACAGTAGCCACAATACAAGGTTAAATGTAATAAATATGAATGATTTCAAATAACATATAAACTAATTGTTTTGGGGAGGTGGAAGGAAGCTGCAGTACCCAAAAAAGACAAGATGGCCACAGGGAAAACATTCAAACTCCTCAAATATTGAAACAACAGATTAGATTTGAATGTGGGGGAAACCCTAACTACTGAGTTATCGGGGCATTATAATGTGTCATCACTTCCACTTGTTCCCATGTTATGACCAGTATCAGGTGTGTATGTGTGTGTGTTTCTATGTCTGGTAACCAGGAAGCTGCAGACACTAATAATATCTATTGCATTCAGAAGAGAGATTGAGAAAATATTTTTTTAGCTAAGTGTGAATTCTTTGAAAATATTAAGATAGTGTTGACTATTATATCAGAAAACTAACAATCTGTCACAGACAAGGATATTGTTGGATATTAGAATGTTGGTGTTCTGTTAATGAACAGAAAGAAAAGTAGAAACAGCAGCCCTGATCCTTGTAGGACAAGAATAGGTCGAGTAATGCTGATGATACGGTAGGTTTGTGGAATACATAAATAGTCCTGCTGTACATGTATTGTTGGAACTACTGCACTGTTCAGTCTGAAGCACGGAAGAATTTGGATGGGATTGTTGTGTGATATGGTATCAAATGCTTAAATCTATATTATTGTACAACCAATGGGTGAATATGAGAATGCCAGAGGTGGTGCTATGGCCTTTCTAGTTTTTTTACTGGTGCAAAGTGAGTTTCTTATTAATTGTGAGGTCATTACTATTTCATGTATTTCTATCAGAGTGGATATAGTATAGAAATAGGCCTGTAATCATCAGTGGAAGAAGGGTTAGGATTTTTGCTGAAGGTGTAGTGGTAGCAGATTTGCAAAGGCCAAAGAAGGTGTCTTTGTGAAAAAGAGTTGTTAAAACTGTGGTTTCTTTGGCAAAGTTATAAAAGTATTGCAGGTATTTTTTTTTTGGTAAATAAGTCATCCAAATGAGTTCTGCCTTCTGAGGAAATTGTTTTCACTCATTTTTTTTTAATAAGAGAAAGTTGAATTAGACAGCTGTAAGAGGGAATTATAGTTTCAACATTTTAGAAGTGCTGCAGTTTAAGCTGCTGACTTTAGGGTGTCTGTAATTTTATTTCAGTGGACGCAAAGTGTGCTGCTGTGTTGAGGACAGAGTTATGTTTTTGCGCTATGATTGGCTTATGCCACCTTCCACACAAAGTGAACAATGGTGGATCCAAGTCCTGTAATGTGCGCCACTGCAAGACTGTGGATCAAGACATTTGTAGTCGCTGGGTCACTGTGAATTGCCACCCCTCCCTCAGCTCATGGGAATGACTACCAACTGCACCAGCTGAACAAAAGGAAAAAAAGTCCTGTATACTACATGCCACTGTACGAACACACCTATGCAACTGTTGAAACTGGGTCACAGTCATCTCTTTTCTGTCTTACTCATAGGAAAGACCATCTTCTACATATTTTTAACACATAAAAAATAAAATCCTGCATTGCAAACCATGGAATAATGCACCTCAGTACAAATCTTGTTGTTGTATCACTGGCCACTGTCAACCTCCGTGCCAGGATCTTAGGAATGATCACCCTCTGCATGAGCTGAACAAAGGAAAAAAAACAAGTTCTGCATTGTACAGCACAGCAATAACACATCTTCATACAACTGAAGGTGTGGGATCACTGTCAAAACCTCCTCTGCATGATTTACATAAACAAGTTCTGCATTGTACAGCACAGCAATAACACATCTTCATACAACTGAAGGTGTGGGATCACTGTCAAAACCTGCTCTGCATGATGTAAATAAACAAGTTCTGCATTGTACAGCACAGCAATAACACATCTTCATACAACTGAAGGTGTGGGATCACTGTCAAAACCTCCTCTGCATGATGTACATAAACAAGCTCTGCATTGTACAGCACAGCAATAACACATCTTCATACAACTGAAGGTGTGGGATCACTGTCAAAACCTCCTCTGCATGATGTACATAAACAAGTTCTGCATTGTACAGCGCAGCAATAACACATCTTCATACAACTGAAGGTGTGGGATCACTGTCAAAACCTGCTCTGCATGATGTACATAAACAAGTTCTGCATTGTACAGCACAGCAATAACACATCTTCATACAACTGAAGGTGTGGGATCACTGTCAAAACCTGCTCTGCATGATGTAATAAACAAGTTCTGCATTGTACAGCACAGCAATAACACATCTTCATACAACTGAAGGTGTGGGATCACTGTCAAAACCTCCTCTGCATGATTTACATAAACAAGTTCTGCATTGTACAGCACAGCAATAACACATCTTCATACAACTGAAGGTGTGGGATCACTGTCAAAACCTGCTCTGCATGATGTACATAAAAAAGTTCTGCATTGTACAGCACAGCAATAACACATCTTCATACAACTGAAGGTGTGGGATCACTGTCAAAACCTCCTCTGCATGATGTACATAAACAAGGTCTGCATTGTACAGCACAGCAATAACACATCTTCATACAACTGAAGGTGTGGGATCACTGTCAAAACCTCCTCTGCATGATGTACATAAACAAGTTCTGCATTGTACGGTACAGCAATAACACATCTTCATACAACTGAAGGTGTGGGATCACTGTCAAAACCTGCTCTGCATGATGTACATAAACAAGTTCTGCATTGTACAGCACAACAATAACACATCTTCATACAACTGAAGGTGTGGGATCACTGTCAAAACCTGCTCTGCATGATGTACATAAACAAGTTCTGCATTGTACAGCACAGCAATAACAGATCTTCATACAACTGAAGGTGTGGGATCACTGTCAATACCTGCTCTGCATGATGTACATAAACAAGGTCTGCATTGTACAGCACAGCAATAACACATCTTCATACAACTGAAGGTGTGGGATCACTGTCAAAACCTGCTCTGCATGATGTACATAAACAAGTTCTGCATTGTACAGCACAGCAATAACACATCTTCATACAACTGAAGGTGTGGGATCACTGTCAAAACCTCCTCTGCATGATGTACATAAACAAGTTCTGCATTGTACAGCACAGCAATAACACATCTTCATACAACTGAAGGTGTGGGATCACTGTCAAAACTGCTCTGCATGATGTACATAAACAAGTTCTGCATTGTACAGCACAGCAATAACACATCTTCATACAACTGAAGGTGTGGGATCACTGTCAAAACCTGCTCTGCATGATGTACATAAACAAGGTCTGCATTGTACGGTACAGCAATAACACATCTTCATACAACTGAAGGTGTGGGATCACTGTCAAAACTGCTCTGCATGATGTACATAAACAAGATCTGCATTGTACAGCACAGCAATAACACATCTTCATACAACTGAAGGTGTGGGATCACTGTCAAAACTGCTCTGCATGATGTACATAAACAAGTTCTGCATTGTACAGCACAGCAATAACACATCTTCATACAACTGAAGGTGTGGGATCACTGTCAAAACCTGCTCTGCATGATGTACATAAACAAGTTCTGCATTGTACAGCACAGCAATAACACATCTTCATACAACTGAAGGTGTGGGATCACTGTCAAAACCTGCTCTGCATGATGTACATAAACAAGTTCTGCATTGTACAGCACAACAATAACACATCTTCATACAACTGAAGGTGTGGGATCACTGTCAAAACCTGCTCTGCATGATGTACATAAACAAGTTCTGCATTGTACAGCACAGCAATAACACATCTTCATACAACTGAAGGTGTGGGATCACTGTCAAAACCTGCTCTGCATGATGTACATAAACAAGTTCTGCATTGTACAGCACAGCAATAACACATCTTCATACAACTGAAGGTGTGGGATCACTGTCAAAACCTCCTCTGCATGATGTACATAAACAAGCTCTGCATTGTACAGCACAGCAATAACACATCTTCATACAACTGAAGGTGTGAGATCACTGTCAAAACCTCCTCTGCATGATGTACATAAACAAGCTCTGCATTGTACAGCACAGCAATAACACATCTTCATACAACTGAAGGTGTGGGATCACTGTCAAAACCTCCTCTGCATGATGTACATAAACAAGTTCTGCATTGTACAGCACAGCAATAACACATCTTCATACAACTGAAGGTGTGGGATCACTGTCAAAACTGCTCTGCATGATGTACATAAACAAGTTCTGCATTGTACAGCACAGCAATAACACATCTTCATACAACTGAAGGTGTGGGATCACTCTCAAAACCTCCTCTGCATGATGTACATAAACAAGTTCTGCATTGTACAGCGCAGCAATAACACATCTTCATACAACTGAAGGTGTGGGATCACTGTCAAAACCTGCTCTACATGATGTACATAAACAAGTTCTGCATTGTACAGCACAGCAATAACACATCTTCATACAACTGAAGGTGTGGGATCACTGTCAAAACCTCCTCTGCATGATTTACATAAACAAGTTCTGCATTGTACAGCACAGCAATAACACATCTTCATACAACTGAAGGTGTGGGATCACTGTCAAAACCTCCTCTGCATGATGTACATAAACAAGTTCTGCATTGTACAGCACAGCAATAACACATCTTCATACAACTGAAGGTGTGGGATCACTGTCAAAACCTGCTCTGCATGATGTACATAAACAAGTTCTGCATTGTACAGCACAGCAATAACACATCTTCATACAACTGAAGGTGTGGGATCACTGTCAAAACCTCCTCTGCATGATGTACATAAACAAGTTCTGCATTGTACGGTACAGCAATAACACATCTTCATACAACTGAAGGTGTGGGATCACTGTCAAAACCTGCTCTGCATGATGTACATAAACAAGTTCTGCATTGTACAGCACAGCAATAACACATCTTCATACAACTGAAGGTGTGGGATCACTCTCAAAACCTCCTCTGCATGATGTACATAAACAAGTTCTGCATTGTACAGCACAGCAATAACACATCTTCATACAACTGAAGGTGTGGGATCACTGTCAAAACCTGCTCTGCATGATGTACATAAACAAGTTCTGCATTGTACAGCACAGCAATAACACATCTTCATACAACTGAAGGTGTGGGATCACTGTCAAAACCTCCTCTGCATGATGTACATAAACAAGTTCTGCATTGTACAGCACAGCAATAACACATCTTCATACAACTGAAGGTGTGGGATCACTGTCAATACCTGCTCTGCATGATGTACATAAACAAGTTCTGCATTGTACGGTACAGCAATAACACATCTTCATACAACTGAAGGTGTGGGATCACTGTCAAAACCTCCTCTGCATGATGTACATAAACAAGTTCTGCATTGTACAGCACAGCAATAACACATCTTCATACAACTGAAGGTGTGGGATCACTGTCAAAACTGCTCTGCATGATGTACATAAACAAGTTCTGCATTGTACAGCACAGCAATAACACATCTTCATACAACTGAAGGTGTGGGATCACTGTCAAAACCTCCTCTGCATGATGTACATAAACAAGTTCTGCATTGTACAGCACAGCAATAACACATCTTCATACAACTGAAGGTGTGGGATCACTGTCAAAACCTGCTCTGCATGATGTACATAAACAAGTTCTGCATTGTACAGCACAGCAATAACACATCTTCATACAACTGAAGGTGTGGGATCACTGTCAATACCTGCTCTGCATGATGTACATAAACAAGTTCTGCATTGTACAGCACAGCAATAACACATCTTCATACAACTGAAGGTGTGGGATCACTGTCAAAACCTGCTCTGCATGATGTACATAAACAAGTTCTGCATTGTACAGCACAGCAATAACACATCTTCATACAACTGAAGGTGTGGGATCTCTGTCAATACCTGCTCTGCATGATGTACATAAACAAGTTCTGCATTGTACAGCACAGCAATAACACATCTTCATACAACTGAAGGTGTGGGATCACTGTCAAAACCTGCTCTGCATGATGTACATAAACAAGTTCTGCATTGTACAGCACAGCAATAACACATCTTCATACAACTGAAGGTGTGGGATCAGTGTCAAAACCTCCTCTGCATGATGTACATAAACAAGCTCTGCATTGTACAGCACAGCAATAACACATCTTCATACAACTGAAGGTGTGGGATCACTGTCAATACCTGCTCTGCATGATGTACATAAACAAGTTCTGCATTGTACAGCACAGCAATAACACATCTTCATACAACTGAAGGTGTGGGATCACTGTCAAAACCTGCTCTGCATGATGTACATAAACAAGTTCTGCATTGTACAGCACAGCAATAACACATCTTCATACAACTGAAGGTGTGGGATCACTGTCAAAACCTCCTCTGCATGATGTACATAAACAAGCTCTGCATTGTACAGCACAGCAATAACACATCTTCATACAACTGAAGGTGTGGGATCACTGTCAAAACCTCCTCTGCATGATGTACATAAACAAGTTCTGCATTGTACAGCGCAGCAATAACACATCTTCATACAACTGAAGGTGTGGGATCACTGTCAAAACCTGCTCTGCATGATGTACATAAACAAGTTCTGCATTGTACAGCACAGCAATAACACATCTTCATACAACTGAAGGTGTGGGATCACTGTCAAAACCTGCTCTGCATGATGTACATAAACAAGTTCTGCATTGTACAGCACAGCAATAACACATCTTCATACAACTGAAGGTGTGGGATCACTCTCAAAACCTCCTCTGCATGATTTACATAAACAAGTTCTGCATTGTACAGCACAGCAATAACACATCTTCATACAACTGAAGGTGTGGGATCACTGTCAAAACTGCTCTGCATGATGTACATAAACAAGTTCTGCATTGTACAGCACAGCAATAACACATCTTCATACAACTGAAGGTGTGGGATCACTGTCAAAACCTGCTCTGCATGATGTACATAAACAAGTTCTGCATTGTACAGCACAGCAATAACACATCTTCATACAACTGAAGGTGTGGGATCACTGTCAATACCTGCTCTGCATGATGTACATAAACAAGTTCTGCATTGTACGGTACAGCAATAACACATCTTCATACAACTGAAGGTGTGGGATCACTGTCAAAACCTCCTCTGCATGATGTACATAAGTTCTGCATTGTACAGCACAGCAATAACACATCTTCATACAACTGAAGGTGTGGGATCACTGTCAAAACCTGCTCTGCATGATGTACATAAACAAGTTCTGCATTGTACAGCACAGCAATAACACATCTTCATACAACTGAAGGTGTGGGATCACTGTCAAAACCTCCTCTGCATGATGTACATAAACAAGTTCTGCATTGTACAGCACAGCAATAACACATCTTCATACAACTGAAGGTGTGGGATCACTGTCAAAACCTGCTCTGCATGATGTACATAAACAAGTTCTGCATTGTACAGCACAGCAATAACACATCTTCATACAACTGAAGGTGTGGGATCACTGTCAAAACCTGCTCTGCATGATGTACATAAACAAGCTCTGCATTGTACAGCACAGCAATAACACATCTTCATACAACTGAAGGTGTGGGATCACTGTCAATACCTGCTCTGCATGATGTACATAAACAAGTTCTGCATTGTACAGCACAGCAATAACACATCTTCATACAACTGAAGGTGTGGGATCACTGTCAAAACCTCCTCTGCATGATGTACATAAACAAGTTCTGCATTGTACAGCACAGCAATAACACATCTTCATACAACTGAAGGTGTGGGATCACTGTCAAAACCTGCTCTGCATGATGTACATAATCACATTCTTTAAGAGTCAAACAAAGAAAATGAAAATGGTATTCCCTGCACACTGCTGCAGTAACACACCTTAATATAATCGTAATTGTTTGGGGACTGTCACACCGTGCTTTCAAGACTGCAAGAAGAACTATCCTTTCCTAAGCTGAGCAAAGAAAAAATGCAGATCTGTCACTGCATGCTGCTGCAGTAGCATGCCTCAGTGTAAGACACCCTGTCATGCTAAAACAGACTAGAGCTTCATAAAGTGTGCTGTCTGAATGCACACAGAAGACTGTTTGCCTTCATTTTTGTTTCGCACCTTCGTGTGTTACATTAGTATCTCCCCAAGTTTGACTGAGGGGTATCAGAATCGTGGACTGCTACTCACTACACTGTATTCACCTGTCTCATTTAGCAATATAGAACAAAACTACAGCAAAGCAAAGGCTACAGTACAAACCCGCATTTTTCTTATTTTGGGCACGGAATTCTGCTGAAAGCAATGGATTGCTTTTGATTATCCTTAACTGCATTGCTGTTATAGAGGCTCATGTTTAGTTTGTTGGTCCCTTTGGATGTGACTCATAGTACCTGCTGGGTTATTGTTAAATCTAAATCCTCATCAAGGACCTTACTTTTCCACTGCGTCCCTTTCACGATGTAGATGAGTTTTTACTGGGTAGGAATTACTTTTTAACCCTCGTGGAGTTTTTTCCTCTATTGTTTTTCGTTATATTCTATGCTAAGCACCTTGACTATATGCAGGAACGAATCTTCTGCCACGATTACTTCTGGTACATCCATGTAAATTTCACTTTTTTTCCCAATGTTAAATGCTGCTGAATGTTTTAGTTAGACCATATACCATAGAAATTGTTAGCATCCACAGCATTTCAACATCATACTTCTAAGTTGCCAGTGCAGACTGTGTATTTTATTTAGGTGGTGTAACTGCTGTTTCAAGACAAGCACACTTGCTTGTCATCCCGGGAATGCCATACTACATGCTTTACCAAATGCTGTTTTGTTTACTTTACGAATCTATTTTAGGCATTCACATCTATTGCAGTGGTTTGGTTAAGCTGTTACTCTTTTGTCCAGGCCTGAAAGCACTGTATTACAATTAATGTTCATAGAATCCCTCTCTATTATTTGTATATGGAATTTTTAGATTGCAAAATCAACCATCAAAATAAAATACACATCCCAGTTACAGCAATATAGCTGAGTGAAGCTCTTCTTTAACCCAGGAAGAGATTGTCTTGAATGCTGTTGCCTTCTTCACACTATTACACATTGTCTTTACAGTAGCACCATCTCAGTCTCTTCTACTTAATCTGTTCAAAACATTGTGTTTTTCCCAAATCAGTTGGCAAATGTGCCTACTTCATAAATAAACAGCCCATCCTCTGCATATGCCTTGCTCTGTGTTCTGGATCACCCATAGTCACCTCTTTCTCCTGTTCATATTTGGTTTTACTTTAACCGATCTGGCTTGTCATATTTACTATGCCAAAAACACCCTGCAGCCTGGTAACATCCATTGTCTGCATCCAGACCAATGACTCTTCTGCCACTTTTATTTTTTCCACTTTGTGTACTCTTTTACTTGCCGACCATGGCTGACCTGTGAGAGTTCTAGCAAGTGGACCTACCATTAACTAAACCATCTTCACCTATATGGCTTGGCTATATAATACAAAGCTACAGTAAAGTGATAACAGCAGTGCAAGTCGCCATTGCTGTTGTCTGACACATAGGTTTCAGCGAGAAAGCATCTGGTTGTTTTTGATTGAACCTGACTATGTTGTTGCTGTAATGGTCCCATTCTGTGATGATACATTTTGCTCTTCATATCTGTCTTCTCAACATAGATTCCAGAATTCAAGTCTCGAGCTTTGCTCACCAGGTGAATATTTTGGCATCCATGTCTCAAACACATACTAATATGATTACAATCAGAGACCTGATCATAATCCTCTATAGGATCATAGAAATTACTAGGCTAATGGCCCGAGGGCCCTTACAATCCTAGCCAAGTTCTACCCTTATTTCCATGATCAGCACCAAATACTCGTGTCCAAGAGAGACACAGGTGGAACTCCCAGGATGAATTTACAGTTACCCACCCAATCATCCAGATTGTTTTTAAAGATTGCCAATGAGGTGCTTTGTTTGACATGAAGTGGGAGTCTGTTCCAAAGGTGTGGCAACCTCTGGGAGACAAATCTGTCCCTCCATCAGGTTCTATTAATGTCACATACCAGGCTAAGGTCTTTAGAACAAGCAGCCCATGTACCATTTGAATCGCAGATATGTATCATTTCCAGTAAAACAGGTTCAGAGATTGCCTTATATGCAAGGAGAGATTGATCGCCTCTGAATAGTCTGTATGAAATATTATAAAGTGACAGTGATTTCAGATGATCCACATAGGACAGATGCTGAAGACCTTGACTTTTCCTTGTGAGGAACCTTTGTGGTTTCTCAAATTACTGTACATACTTGGAAAGGTACATACCATAAGGGGCATTGTGCTCAATTATTGGCCTGATGAGGGAACAGGGAGGTTATAACTTCTTTTTTTCTGGAGGCAATGCCCTTAATTATGAGATAAGCAATATAGAATTCCCTTCTTACCACTGTGGAGACATGGTAATCTAAGGTAAGATTGCTGTCAACCTGTGTGCCCATGTATCCCACCACTGAGTGCATACATAGGCTATTGCTATTGATGTGGTAGTTAGCAGCAACATCGCTCTTACTGAAAGGGGTGATAATACTTTTTTTTGCATTGAGTTTAAGGCCATGACTTTGGCACCAGTCATTTGTTTGTGTAAGACCCTCTTGTAGAATGTTGACATAATTTGGAGATTCTATGACTGCTCCCACTTTGCAGTCATCAGCAAACTTTTTCAGCCACAGACCTTTATTTTTTGCTTGTACTTCCTAGAAATATATTCCAAACAGTAGGGGTCACAGGGCTGATCCCTGTGGACCTCCACAGGTTACAGGTCTGATGTTGGAGGTGGATTCCCCTATTTTGACTATATGTGTTCTATCAGTGAGCCAGTTAGCAACCCATCCATTGATATAAGGGTTGATACCTAGCTGGCTGAGTTTGTCAATGATGCCTGAGTGGAGGATAGTGTCAAAAGCCTTGGCTAAGTCTAGATAGGCTGTGTGCATAGATTTCCCCTTGTCCAGGACCTTTGTGACTGTCTCAAAAAAGTCCACCAAATTTAACAGGCATGATCTCCCTTTGACAAATCCAAACTGATTAGGGTCAAGTGTTTGGAGATTACCTACATCTTTGTTGATAAGGTCCATGATTTTTCGACCCATGACCTTGCAGATAAGGCTAGTCATTCTAAAAGGTCTATAGTTCCTGGGGTCAGTGGAAGCACCACCTTTGTGCAAGGGAATAATGGTGGCCATTTTCCACTCAGCTGGGATGAAGCCAGTGCTTAGACTATTTCTGAAAATAGTACCCAATAGTGTTGCTAATTCTTGTTGGAGCCCATGTAGGATGCAGCCTGGAATGTTATCAGGTCCCATAGATGCTTTGCTTTTGGCCTTAGAGAGGACGTTTACAACCTACTCTTTAGAGATACAAGGTAGGGTACAGGTGGTAGGGATGTTATGGGGTACGTGTGGGAGGGACAGGGGTGTGAAGTTTTCACAGAACCTATTGGCCAACCGGTTAGCTATGTCCACAGGCTCAGTATATGTGGTATCATTAACTGCCAGTTTCGCACAAATCTGGGCCTTTCCTTTTAGGTTACGGATGTAACTAAAGAACAACTTATGGGTGTCCTTAGTTGAGGAAGCTAATTTGGATTTGTAGTTTGCTTTGGAGGACTTCACAAGAAGTCTTATTTTTTTGTTTAAACTGAGGAGGGAGTGTTTCCAGTTTAGGACTCGCTCTCTCTTACTCTTAGACAGCAATTTCTTCCTCTTATTGTAAAGGCTGTTAATGGCAGTTGTCCACCAGGCAGGTTTGCTCTTCCTTGGGGGGGCTTGTTTTGGTCCTATCAGGTACATCCACATTAATGAAGTTATACAGGTGTTTGTATAAAGCACTGGTGTAGAATTCGGCATATTCCATATTGGGGGGGGTGCAGTGAAGCTACTTATACCATCCCATAACAGGTTATAATCTGCTTTGGAGAAGTTTTTTAGTTTAGTAGCTGTTGGGGGGGGGGGGTCAGGGGTGATAGTTACTTCGAATGAGACTGATTTGTTGTCAGATCTGATCAGGGAAGACCTCAAAGTGGGGGTGCTACAGTGGTCCTCCATATTGATAAGCACAAAATCCAGGATGTTGGCATCCCTTGTGGGGGTGTCAACCAGCTGGTCCAGTGCATTGGAGTTAACAAAATCAAGGAACCTTTGGGCAAGTGAGTTTGAGAACAAGTAATTTACCCAGTCATGGATGGGTAACTAAAGTCACCCAAACCCATGGGGATTGGATGTATCTTGACAGACTCAAGTGAGTTTGAGAACAAGTAATTTACCCAGTCATGGATGGGTAACTAAAGTCACCCAAACCCATGGTGATTGGATGTATCTTGACAGACTCAAGTGAGTTTGAGAACAAGTAATTTACCCAGTCATGGATGGGTAACTAAAGTCACCCAAACCCATGGGGATTGGATGTATCTTGACAGACTCAAGTGAGTTTGAGAACAAGTAATTTACCCAGTCATGGATGGGTAACTAAAGTCACCCAAACCCATGGGGATTGGATGTATCTTGACAGACTCAGGTTGATCGAAATAGGCAGGCTGGGTGTCCTGATTCATGCAGAGGGACCTGCAGCTGGCAATGACTTGAATAGGTGTCCTACCAACAGTTAATTGCACCTGAAGTATCTCCAGGGAATCATACTGTTTAACCAATTTGGAGGTGTATTTATCTTTAATGAATATTTATACACTGCCTCTTTTAGTTTTCAAGGAATCAGTGGTTTTGTTTTGTGTATGAGGAGCGTTGTATAGTACACCTAAGTGTGACTGCCTAAGTGGCATGTACAAATAGCTAAAATGGGGTCTCTGGCTATAAGGTTTGGTGATGATTCAAATAAAATAAAGGAAATGGTGTTTTCCATGAGTAATAATATTCATTACCAATATTTCTCTGGGGTGGTATGTGATGGGATGAGTTTGAAACATGCTTTAGAATTACCTACTATATTTTATTTTTATTTAATTTTATTTTATATTATTTTACCAGGATAGTGCATTGATCACAACTGACCATTTGCAGGTACTGCCCAGGTGAAATAACTCACAAAGTGAAAAAGTAGAACAGAAAGAGAGCAAGCTAAACAGAACAGAAAATATCTATTTATCTATGTATATATCTATCTACCTATCTGGCCACCTATCTATCTATCTATATATATATATATATATATATATATATATATATATATATATATATATATATATATATATTTGGGTGATTCTCGGCTGGGGTGCCTTCTGTGTGGAGTTTGCATGTTCTCCCTGTGTTTGCGTGGGTTTCCTCCAGGTACTCCGGTTTCCTCCCACATTCCAAAGACATGCATCTGGACCATTTCTCCCCGGGCCTCCGCTGAAAACAGGCTCTGTGGAACCTAGTTGGACTTTCCCGGTCAACAAATAATAAATAAGTAAATAAAATGTATATATATATATATATATATATATATATATATATATATATAAACAAAAAAACAGTACAGTAACAATTAATAGATGAAGCAGCAATTATGTGAGAATTGCATATTTTTGTGATTAAGTATATTTCAGGAGTACATCATGGCGGACATGCTGTGGGGTATACCTCTCAACTGTCCAGATTTTTGCCTCATATTTATGCTATGTTCCTCATACAATTTGTCATTTTCTGGTAAATTAGTGAGGACTAAAGTTACTAAATAATTGCATACATCTGAATTTCCTTCAGAAATGCATGTTAATGTATATCCTGTTATTCTATCACTGTTCTAAGTTTATAACAGTAATATTTAAAATGTGTCCATATTTTTAGGTCACTGTCCCTGCATTAGTTTAGGCTTTGTCCAGATTTCTTATGCAAGTGGTTGAGAGGTATGTTGTATGGTAATGAGAGTCAGAGCAGAGGAATGTGTGGGAGGTGAAATTTAGAGATGTTAATAGTTGACAGAGAGTAGGGCTATAGAGGATGAGTGGCTAGGTGATGTAGCCTGCTGTGTGACCAGTACAGTTTGATTTGGTGTAGAAGAATTTTTTAAGTTCAGCTCTGGAGGTGGGAAAGGAGTATTGTAGATTATTTTTGGGTTGGGGGATTCACACAAATTAGGTGCAAGAATGGACAAAAAGTAATTGGTTCAGAGTAGTCTGGTTTGTGGAAGATGTAGTGTAGAAGTGTTTGGGAGAGATGTTTGGGGTTGTATTGCATTTGGTTGGTATAAAGTTTAGCAGCTATTATTAGGAATGAGTTACCTTACAGAAGTCTACAGAAGAGAGAGTCTAGTAGCAGGTCTTATCTGTGCTGCAGTGGAAGCCGTTTGGCTTTTTTGAATTTGAGGCAGTGGTGCTCATTAGAAGAAGTTAGTGATTCATAGGTTCATATGTTCACAGGTATATACTAAGCTAACAACCACTAGGGCCTTATAAGCCTAGCCATGCAACTCAAATGTGACCCACAAATTTGAATATATAGTGGGATGATTTACTGACTGTATTAAACTAAATATGTCTCAATATTTAAGTCTGTGGTGACAATGGAATTCTGAGTCCCAAATAAAATAAATGGGTGCTGAAGCAATGAATTTTGTTTTGAATAGTCTGCAGTGAGAAAAGTTTTTTTTCTTAGAAGCTGTGGCTATTATGGGTAGCCTATATTCGAGTTAGGCCAGAAGAACTCCTTTGCCTATAGCTGAACTGGCTACATAGGATAGGTAGAGTGAGATGTTCCTAGCACAAAAGTAAGGTGGGTGAACCGTTGCCCTTGATTTTTCAATATAGGTATAGAATTTTAGGTACTGATGTAGCCAGAAACTAAGGTATTTGGAGGAAGTGATTGTTTGTATTAGTGAGCCACAAAGGTTAGTAATATCGAGTGACTTTATTGATTTTTTTAAGTTTTTTTTGGGGGGGGGGCACTCAAAAGCATGCTTTTTGTTTTTGTGGGGTTAAGCATTAGCTAGTTGTTAATGAGCCTGGAACTGAGGGAGTTATGGTCTTTTTGCAGTTTTTTTTTCATTGTAGAATGGTTGTGGCTGGGCCTAAGGAGTACCATGTCATCAGTGTACAGGATAAGTTGTGATTAGGCTGATGTAATGTTATCCAGGTTCTAAGAGGTGACATTTATTAAGTAAGATCTCACTATTTCCATAGAGAATAAGAAATTCACCTATGGGTCAAGGGACAGTAGCCACATAATTACGATCAAGCATAATTTGTGAATTGTCCCTGACTAAAACATTAACCTTGCTGACTAGTCACAAACGTCAACATTTTGTCATGGTGAGCATAAACTGTCAGTCTTCCCTCACTCTATAAATGCATATCAGTGTTTGGTCATTGGATCACATGCTTAAGAAAAATTCTGGTCAGTAAGCTAAGCTGTTATCTGACCTTTCTATACCATTTCCTTACTTTTAAAAAAAAAATTGTGGTGAAGGCTAATTGGGAGAGGCAAACCATTAGACACTTCAGAAATTACACTTTTCCACCCTTTTCTTTTATGAGGAACTTATAATTCCATTCTCACCACAGACTTCTACTGAGACACATTCAGTTTAACATTAGGACACCTACAACAAGCACATTTTAACTTTTAAACTAATGGCATTTGCATAGTGGCCAAATTAACTAAATGGTATAAATAGACTCTTCTAAACAGATGATATTTTGATGAAATTCTAAAAGAAGCTTCTGAGTCAAATGCTCATGAATGAATTAAATGCCTAGATTGGGAAAGGTGGCTGATTCCAAAACTAGACGGTGCATGGATCACTGTCCCCAGGGACAGCAATGGAATAAGATTGTCAGTCCCAGCAGTATTTTTCAGATGGAAATCTTCTTCTTCTTCTTTTGGCTGCTCCCGTTAGGGGTCGCCACAGCAGATCAACTGTTTCCATTTCTTCCTGTCCTTTGCATCTTGCTCTGGCACACCAACCACCTGCATGTCCTCTCTCACCACATCCATAAACCTTATCTTAGGCTGTCCTCTTTTCCTGTTACCTGGCAGCTTCATCCTTAGCATCTTTTTCCCAATATACTCTGCACCCCTCCTCAGCACATGTCAAAATCAACATAATCCTGTCTCTCTGGCTTTGTCTCCAAACCTTCCAACCTGGGCTGACCCTCTAATATACATATTCCTAATTCTGTCCATCCTTGTCACACCCAGTGCAAACCTTAACATCTTCAACTCTGCCACATCAAGCTCTGACTCCTGCCTTTTTGTCAATGCCACTGTCTCCAACCTGTATAACATAGCTGGTCTCACTACCCTCTTGTAGACCTTCCCTTTCACTCTTACTGGTACTCGTCTGTCACAAATAACTCCTGACACTCTTCTCCACCCAGTCCATCCTGCCTGTACTCTTTTCTTCACCTCTCTTCCACACTCACCACTACTCTGAACTGTTGATCCCAAGTACTTAAACTCATTCACCACCTCTACTCCCTGCATCCTCACCATTCCTCTGTCCTCCCTCTTATTCACACACATATATTCTGTCTTAGTCCTGCTGACCTTCATTCCTCTTCTCTCTAGAGCATATCTCCACCTCCCCAGGGTCTCCTCCACCTGTTGGCTACTCTCTCTACAGATCACAATGTCATCTGCAAACATCATAGTCCACGGGGACTCCTGTCTGATCTCGTCTGTGAACCTGTCCATCACCATTGCAAATAAGAAAGGGCTCAGAGCTGATCCTTGATGTAATCCCTCCTCCACCTTAAATGCATCCGTCACTCCCACCGCAGACCTCACCGCTGTCACACTACCCTCGTACATATCCTGTAGCACTCTTACATACTTCTATGACACTCCTAACTTCCTCATACAATACCACAACTCCTCTCTAGGCACACTGTCATATGCTTTCTCTAAATCCACAAAGACACAATGCAACTCCTTCTGACCTTCTCTGTACTTCTCCATCAACACTCTCAGAGCAAACATTGCATCTGATGGAAATATGATGTCTTAATGATAATTAGCATCTAGTCTCTAAGTGTCAAACTGTCATCAAGTATCACACTAGGCTATAAACATTTAAAACAAATGCCAATCTATTCCTCTTTGTATAAAGTAAAAGCAAAAGGTAAAGAAGGTCTGGCAGAGGCACAGTGGCACGACCAGGATTTCTTCAGTCTTAGCCAGCTTAAGCCTCAGTTAACTATTCATTATCTACTGAAGGATAAACTTCAAGCAGTGTTCAAGATTGTTAACATCAGACACATACTCCTTAGGAAAGATAGGTAAAACTGTATGTCATCTATATATGATAGATTTATCAATGATCCACAACTGGGTTTATGTAATGCTGGATTTTTTCATGGTTGAAGAAGGTGCAACAATTCCTAACAAAGGGAATTAAAAGTCTTCAAGACTTTTTTACAGTAAAAAACTACAACAGTTTCTCTTCTTTGTATATTGTTTATTGGTTCCAAGAGGTCTCTGAGGCATTCAGTAGTCGTGATGGTGTCTTGAATGTTTAAACTACTGTTAACAGTTTATTCAATGAAGCCCCAGTGGTGTGGTGTGGTGAGTGTGGGGTACACCAAGGGCAGACAAAGCAAAGTGGCACCAGTATACATTTGGAGATGGGTTTGGACTGCAAAGGAAGAGCAGATGGGGGGTAAAAAAGGAAGAGCCATACATAACAGAGGTGGATATTGGTATGGGAATTTTGGGGCCACATTGGATGCTCACAATATCCAAACTACTGGATGCTACAGAAGATGGTGAACAATGACTAGGGAGCATGACTGCAAAGTGGGAAAGGGAAAGAAAACAGGGTTAAAGGTTAAAGTAGAACCAAAATATGATAGGTGTAGATCCTCAGCTTCATGTTGAGGAGACAGGGTGTCACTGAAAACACTGAAGGACACTTGGTTAGAACAAAAAACTAAGAGATGCGCCAAGAAATGCAGCATATTGTATGTGGTTCTGGCAAATTCTGACAGAGTGGTCTGAGATCTGCTATGAGCAATAACCATGTTGCAGAATGGTTCTACATCTGGGGTGATACAAATATGCAGACGGTCACAAACTACCTGGTTTGAGGCAGTGGTACCAAATGGGGCAAACAGTTTGCAGCATGATGTGAAAGGGCTATCAATCTGGTCACAAAGGTACCATCTGAGCTGCAATGTAAAAAGTGGACATAATGCTTTTGTGGAGCAGAAGCAGTGTCAGTACCACCTGAGGCAGGGGAGAGGCCACTACAGTACATCAAAGGAGGAAGGAGACCCAGGAGTCACTAATCAAGCCAAGACTTAATCAAGTTAAGCAGATTGTAGAAACAGTACTGTTCATACACATAATGTTGTTTAAATCACCAAGAGAATAAAGGAAGGGAAGAAAATTTCATCAATCCTTTGTACAGAGCTGTGGCTGACTAGGCCACATTTGCACTACTGTGTTACTTCCTGGACAATTTAAATGGACAGAGAGCTTGGGAAGGTGGAAAGGTTTAATGAATTGCTGGAATGATCAAGGAGACAGAGTACTGTGATGAGGGAAGGTTCAAGGAACTTCATTTGCATTCAATAGAATAAAGGAAGCAAAAAGGAGCTAAAATATAAGCACACAGGAGAGAAAAGGGGTAACTGAAGGGTAAGGGTACTAGTGAGGAATAAAAATGGAAGGGAATTGAAGAAATACAGGTGTCACACAGGGTTAGCTGGTTACAACTGGACATGAAGAAGTTCTGCTTCTGGTCAGGAGCAGTGGGAGCATGTAGTCTGAGCTGGAAGAAACCATGGAATGGAAGGATACAAATTACTTAAGGGCATCACGTGATGGGAAGCATGCTGGGAGGAGACAGCTGAGAAGAAGCAATTGTCTACAACAGGCCATCTGTACAATCAGACAGAACTAGCAAGGCACAAGTGTTCCTCTGGACATAGAACAGCATTTCCATACATACATGAAAAGCTCCAGAGAGTTAGGCAATCACCCTATGCTCCTCCGATCATACCAAACCATCCGAGAGAACTACAAACACTAAGTTTCAATTTTACTACTGCATTTGTCACACTAGGCTGTATTTCACACCAACTCCTGCTTTTACTTATTTATGAAAATCTCTGTTATGCTGTTTTATTCTGTTTCTATATTTAATTTAACAAAACACTTTGCTGCTTTAAACTCTGTTGCCTATTTAATTTAAGAAAAACAAGTATTCCACTTTAATTCTGTTGTTACGTTGCACTTCTGTTGTCCATAGTATAGACTGGATTCAGACAGGGTGAATCCAGTTCTGTTTGAGGATTGAGCACTAAAAATTAGGACATTTTCTTTTGGAGAACCCCCCCCCCCCCCCGTACCCTCATGGCAGGAGTTTACAGTTGGATTGTCTAACTGATGGTTACTGGTTCAGGGCTCAGTTTGAGCTATATCATTGGTTCATGGCTCAGTTTGAGCATTTTCATTGGTTTCTTTGTATTAGCTGCTTTGCCCATATAATTTACTTAAAGGTCAGATTTGCGCAGGTTGGTGCTTGTCTTAGAAAGACTCCAGAGAGTTAGGCAATCAGCCACTGCTCCTCTGATCATACCAAACCATCCAAGGGAACTATGAACACTAAGTTTCAATTTTTACTATTGCATTTGTTGCACTTGACTGTATTTCTCACCAACTGCTGCTTTTACTTATTTAAGAAAAGATCTTTTCTGCTGTTTTACTCTGTTGCTTATTTAATTTAAGAAAAACAAATATTCTGCTTTAATTCTGTTGTTCCATTGCACTTCTGTTAGTTGTAGTACAGATTGAATTCAGATCAGCTGAATCCGGTTCTGTTTGAGGATTGAGCACTAATCAGGACATTTTCTTTTGGAGAACCCCTGCCCCCCCCCCACCCTGTAACCTCGTGGCAGGAGTGTACAGTAGGGATATCTAATTGAAAGTTACTGGTTCAGGGCTCAGTTTGAGCTATTTCATTGGTTCAGGGCTTAGTTTAAGTCATTCCATTGGTTCAGGGCTCAGTTTGAGCTTTTTCATTGGTTTCTTTGTATTAGCTGCTTTGTTCTTGTTTGCAAGTTGTGCACCATCATGTACCACAGCTCAGAGGGGACAACTCTTGGCTGTTATAGACACAAAAGCACCAGTACACATATTTTCCCTTAGAAGCATCTGTTATTTAGCAGAGCAGTTCTTAAACAGCTACCAACTGTTCAGTAAACCACCAAGCAGTGATTTTTAACTCTTACCTATCAATATCAGACCCTATAGATCCCCTTTCCTACTGTACACATCATAGGTTAGTCCCCCTAAAATAGCCTCCTACCAGATACCCCATGTTTTTCTCCTTATCAGTGGAGATACCAGTTTCAAGCCTTGCACTATAGATTGTCAGTGTCCCTCTGTTTCTCCTGCTAGCTTGGTTGACATGGGTTTTTTGAGGCAGTGCAGCAACTGCCTAATGTACACTGACCCCACCTTACTCCTAAATCATTCAAGTACAATTTGTGAGAAATGTTCCTACGCTAAGAATCGGGAATCTCCGCTCTCTCATGCCCAGAACAGCAACACTAAACAGGTTGTCAGTACACACACCATGACACCTATTCATAATATACACCCAGCACATAAACCTTCATATGCAGAGGTGCTCTCCAGAAACCTATTTAAACACCAGAGACCTCCAAAACACAAACATGGTGCACCTAATGCTACACCCAAAGCACCCAATACACATACAAACACTAGCACCAGTGTCCCACCAAATAAGCCCTTATGGCAATGGACATCTGTTCCAAATGTTTCAATTATAAGTGACTCTATAGTGAGATATACAGATGCCCCACTCACCAAGTTAAACAAGGAGAAGGTTACGGTTGACTCTCTGTCGCGTGCAAGGATTCATCAGCTCACACATTCACTCAAGTCTGTCAACAACAAGCACTGTTATGACTCCATCAATAATTAATTTCGGTGTGAATGACTAGAGATGTACCTCTCTGGACTATACAAAGTGAGAAAAAAGATTGGATTCTCTGAATATGTGTCCCAGGCAGGTATGTCCCTAGCTTTGAGCAGCATTTTACCCTCACCTAGGATGATACCACAATATAAACAAAAAATGATTGCCTTCAATATTTGGCTTAGTTTCTACTGTCATTCTAAGGGGATCCAGTTCCTGTCAGGCTTGGATAACATGGTGGATAGACCACTCTGCTTTACCAGAGATGGACTTCACCTGGCACCTCTAGGCTTTTGGTTGCTGGCTAAGACACTTTGCCTCCCCATAGTGTCTTTTTCAGGCAAGGTCACAAAAACAAAATTTCCGATGTGAAAATATCTAACACAAAGAAACTAAGGTTCATGCTGCTAAACCCTAGGAGTTTAAATCAGAAATTGCATTCTCTGGAAGCACTCCTCTCCCTGGAAGATGTTGACACCTGTGCATTCACAGAAACCTGGCTCAAGGCCACCGAAAGTACCCCGGCTTTTCAAGGGTACAATGCCTTCCACACTTTCAGACCACAAATTGAAGGTGTGAGAACCAAAAAAGTTGAAGTATCTATCTTCATTAAAGATAATTATGAGTCTAGACTGGTTAGACAAGATAACTCTGTGGAGTTACTCCAAGTCCAAATTACCATGGGTAAGATCCCCCCAAGCCAGCGTCAGTTACAGGTCCTCTTCCATGAACCAATACACCCACACAGCTTATGTAGACCTACTTGGACATTCAAATTACAACCTAACACCCTAGTCACTGGTGATTTCAACCATCCTTCCATTAATTATGAATCCTATGCAAGCACAAACTCACTTGCTCAAAAGTTCCTGGACTTTGTTAACTCAAATGCCGTGAAACAAGTAATGCATCACCCCACAAGTGGCTCTAATAGTCTAGACCTGGTCCTCACCAAATATGAGTGACTGATGCAACGCCTCAAGTGTAGGGCCCACAATGGTTAAATCCAACCATAAATCAGTGATATTTGAAAAAGCAATAGCAGCAGAGCTCCCAAAGGAGAAGTCAGGCTAAAAACTTCACCAGAGCTAACTATACCCTACTAAGGATGGTATAATAGACTTCTAAGCTCCAGTTTCTACAGATGGTATTGACAGCTATACCAAGGTATACACCGATGCCCTGTATCAGCATCAACACAAATGTATAGATACAGCCATACCTGATAGGATTAAAACAAGATCCTCAAGAAAAAACAAACCATCCTGGTGGACATCTAGTATTAATAGATTATACAATAAGGGAAAGAAGCTGCTGTCTAAAAATACAAAAGTGAGAACCTAGAATTGGAAGATCACCCTCCTAAGTCTAAACAAGCAAATAAGACAACTCGCAAAATCCTCAAAGAGCAGCTATGAGAGGAATTTAGCAATGATAGCCAAGGATAATCATAAGGCCTTCTTCAGCTATGTCCACAGCCTAAAAGGTAGTATGCATGCTGAATTAAGTGTGGGATAGTATCACACACACTAACCCTGCAGAAATTGCAAACTTGTTAGCAGACAGGTTTGGCAAAAATTTCACCCCCCCCCCCCCCATCCCAGCAAGCATACCACAAACCATATCTTCAAAATCAGCTCTTCTCTGCACCTCCAAAGAGCAAGTCATCAATGCTGTCTACAAGACTAAGAACACAGCCTCCATGGGATCAGATGGCATCCCAGCCTGTCTTCTTAATGTTCTTAAACAAGAGTTAGTTACTCCACTAGGAACCCTGTTCAACCACAGCCTGAGTACTGGCCTTGTCTCCAGTGAATGGAAAACAATGACTGTTATCCTTCTCCACAAGAGTGGCTCAGCAACAAACCCAGGTAACTATAGACCCATAAGTTTAACCAGCTTCATCTGTAAGGCAATGGAACACATCATCAAGGATCTCATAATAAGGGTATAGTTGACCTCCAAACCCTAGATCCATCCCAATTCAGTTTTGTCAAGGGTAGGTCATGCCTTCTAGACCTGGTGGATTCTTCTATAATGTGACAAGAGAATTAGACATAGGAAAAGCTATGCACACAGCCTATCTTGACTTGGCCAAGGCCTTTGACACAATCCCACATTTAGGAATCGTTTACAAACTAACCCAGTTGAATATCAACTGCTATGTTGTCAGGAGGGGTTGCAAACTGGCTCACAGATTGACATCACTCAGTCAAAGTGGGAGACTTCACCTCTACCAGCAGACCTGTCACCAGTGGGGTCCCACACGGGTCAGTGCTTTTCCCATACCTCTCAACTGTACAGAATTTTGCAGAATGTCCAGATTTTTGCCTCATATTTTGGTGTGTTCTTCCTAAAATCTGTACTTTTCTGGCAAATAGCTGAGGACTGAAGTCATTAAATAATGACAAACATTTGAGTTTAAGACTCCACATCCTTCAGAAAATTCATGCTAATGCAAAACCTATTATCTATCAACTTTCTAAGTTTGTAAGAGCAATGTTTAAAATCTGTCCCTATTTGTCCCCCCACCATTTTAGGCTTTGCCCAGATTTTTTGCTCTAAGACATTGAAAGGTATGGCTGGATTCCTCTTGTTTGGCATATACTTCTCAGAAGTCCAGGCCAAAATGGAGAGGCTGTGGCTAACCAAGTTTGCAGATGACTGCAAATTAGCTGTTATCATTGACTCCACCAGCGATGTCAGCATTCTTCAAAACGGGCATACACAGATCAATAACTGGTGCCAAAGTTATGGTCTTAAACTAAATGCTAAAAAATGCATCATCATTCCCTTTGGTAAAAACAATGTTCCTGCTGATTATAAACTAAACAATAATACCATAAGTACCAATTCTGTAGTGAGAGACCTGGGTACACAAGTTGACTGTGACCTCAATTTTGACCACTTTGTGTCCACTGTGGTGAGAAAGGCATTCTATGTCACTCACCTGATTAGCAAAGCCATTGACTCAAGAGCAAAAGAGGTTTTAACCCCCCTGTACTCGTCCCTCATCAGACTTATTATTGACAGACTTGAAGTTGCTGTCACTGTACTCAGTACCATACAGACTACTTAGAGGCAACTTGTGTCTGGCTTACAGGGCTTTCTCTGACCCAAAGCTAATGAAAATGCTCCACATCTGTAAGTCAAATGGGACTAGATTCACCCATTCCAGGGACCTCAAGCTAGCCTGTAACATAAATAGGATGTGCTGGAGAGGCAGATACATCTTTCAGAGGCTGCCACTCCTCTGGAATAGGTTTCCAATCTATGTCAAACAGAGCACCTTCATGACCCTGTTTAAGAGCAACCTGGATGACTGGATGGAAAACCATATATTTCTGCTGGGGATTGCCCCTGCTTCTCTCCTGTACATGGATAATCCTTGCTAAAAAAATCTTGGACGTAGACGATATCTCCCATCTAGTATTATATTGGGGTTTTACAGCTAGGCTTATAAAGACCCTCTGGTCAGTAGCCTAGTAACATCCTATGAACCTTTTAACCTGTGATCATAAGCCAGCATTTTGTGCAATGTTTATGTTGAAGCCCTTGGCCTCCGTTCTTGATCAGCATGCCAATATGTTTAGCCCCTTTCAGTCAAGTACACAATGGAACCATGTGCTTTAGCGTGATGCTTCTACACATGGTATAGTTATTGGCCTAGACACAAAGCAAAGAGGTCAGGATTTCATTAATGTTGAAGCAGTGTGGCAGTAACCAAAATGAAGAACCATGTCAAGCTAAGTGGAGGGCCCATTTAGTAAGATAGTTATCTTTATTAACAAAACCACACAGAAAGTAAAACACATGGTGATACCACTCTTGAAAGATTTATGCCAAAGATTCCATAATTGGGAATGTGCTCCATCCCCATCCCAAATATATTAAAAAAATGTCTAAAACTTTCAGATCTACCCAGTTTCACTAGTGAGCATGATTTCTGTCACTTATTTCTCCAGTTACTCATAATATCTTCAATCTATTCTATTGTCATGGAGTCCTTAAATCATCATCATCATCAGCCCCTCTTTCCCATTTTTCTACATGGGGTCGGGGTATCGTGTTAACTATCACCAGTTCTCTCGATTCAGTGCCACACTCCTGCCTTCTTCAACACTCATGCCTGATTGTCACAGATCTTCTTTCACACAATCCATCCACCTCTTTGCTGGACGTCCTCGCTTTCTCTTACCTTCTTCCTGTCTGTCCCAAATCTTCCTCGCCAAATTGTCTTCTGCTTTTCTACACATGTACCCAAACCACCGTAATCTGTTCTCTTTGATCTTTTCTGCAATTGGAGCTACTTTGGCTTCTGCTCTTATGTCCTCATTTCTTCGTCTTTCCCACAGTGTGCATCCTATCACCTTTCTCAGGCACTTCATTTCCATCACCTCTAGCTTCTTCAACTGTTCTGCCTTTACTGCCCAGGTTTCTGTACCATACAGTAGTACTGGTCTCACCACTGTCTTGTACACCTTACTTTTCAGCTTCTTTGGCATTCTTCTATCATAGACTACACTTGATAATCTATGCCACTTGGCTGAAGCCCCTCTAATTCTAGCTTTGACTGCTTCATTTAGACTACCCTTCTCCTCAGCTACTCCTCCCAGATACTTGAAACTGTTTACCTGTTCCACTGTCTTCCCTTCTATCTCTATTCTCAGCTTTTTCTGATTTCCCCAATTTGCTGCCATTAATGCTGTCTTATCTGTGCTTAGTTTCATCCCATATGCCTTCAGATTTGCATTCCATTCTCCTATCCTTTGCTGACGTTCTAGCTCAGAGTCTGCCTGTACTATCATATCATCTGCATACAGCAGCTTTGTTGATCTGTCCCCTCCAACCTGTTTGTTAATGTAGTCCATCACCAGTATGAACAGCAGTGGGCTCAGAGCTGACCCCTGATGTACACCCACACCCACTGGGAACCCTCTGTGAGGCTGAACACTGTTCGTACTTGAGTCATTGGGCCCTTGTACATAGCCTGCACTAATTCTACCAATGTTTCTGGGACTTCAGACTACCGCAGTACTGCCCAGATTAGCTTTCTTGGGATCTTGTCCTATGCTTTCCTCCAAGTCTAGGAATGCCCAGTTGGACTCTCTCCTCATCTCTAGCTTCTTCTCCAGTATCTGTCTCAGTGCAAATATCGGGTCTGTTGTGCTGCATCCTAATCTGAATCCAAACTGCTCATCTCCCATCTTACATTCTACCACTCTGGGCATCCGTTTATCAAGCACCCTCTCCAGAACTTTCATGCAGTGTGAAAGGAGTTTGATGCCTCTGTACTGCCCACAGTTGTGGATGTCCCCTTTGTTCTTGTACACTGGCATGAGCATGCTTATTCTCCAGTCATCTGGGAGATGCCTTTCTCCACACTGCTATTAGTACCCCCAGGAGCATTTCTCCCCTGTCTCATCCAGCATCGTTATTATATCTGCTGTGATCTCATTGGAGCCTGCTGCTTTCCCTGACTTCATCTTCCTTAGTACTGTTCTTACTTCTTCTAGGGTGGGCGCCTCTTCTTCTCTCATCACAGGCTGTTTCTGGAGCAATACAGCTTCTGTGGGGTTTTCTTCATTCAGAACCGGCTGGAAATACTCCTTCCATCTGCCTTTGATGTCCTCTGGGCTGGTGAGCAGGTTGTTGCTGGCATCACTTATGAAGGGTGTCTATCTTCTTTATCTTTCTGTCTTTGTCTTGCAACCTGATATAGTTTCTTTGTGCCCCTTACTGAGTCACTTTCCAGAAGTTGGTACAGTGCCTCAGATGGCCTATTCTTTGCTATTGCAACTTCTTTCTTAACTTCTTTGTTAGCCAACCAGTAGTCCTTCCTAGCCTGGTCAGACTTTGCTGTCTCCCACTTCTTCCTGCACTCCTTTTTTCTTTTGATGACTTCCTGGACTTCTGCATTCCACCACCAGCTTTCCTTATGTACCTTATTTCCATACCTGGCTCGGCCACATATCTTTTCTGTAGTCCTAACACATGCTGTTTTTAGACACTCCCATTCTTCTTCAACTCCACCTATTTTCTCCTCTTCTTGGGGTGCTAGAGTCCTGCGTAATTTCTTGAACTGCTGTACTTTCTCTCCAGTCAACTTCCAGGTCTTCAGCCTGGTCTCTGTTGACCTTAGAGCCTTCTCTGACCACTGCTTGCAGTTGATTGTGGCAACTAGTAGTTTATGCTGTGGGCTGACTGTTTCACTGGGGATGACTTTGCAATCATGGATTCTACCCCAGTGCCTTTTCCTTACTAGGAGGAAGTCTACCTGAGTTGCATGTTGGCTACTCTTGTATGTGATCTTGTGACTGTCTCTCTTTCTGAACCATGTGTTGGCTACTATCAAGCCATTTGCCAGACAGAAGTCTAGAATGGCTTCTCCTTCTTTATTCCTTTTGCCTCACCCATGTGAACCCAGGCAGTCCTCATATCCTGTTCTGTCTGTCCCAGGTCTATATCAGCATTTCGAAAATTTAATAGTTCGAATCAGAAAATATCGAACTGAAATGGTCGAGCTATTAAATTTTTGAATGCCGATATAAAAAAACAAAAAACAAAAAAAAAACCCTAAAGGGTGTAGGCAGGGGGGCAAGCCCCCCTGCACCCACCACACCCCCCGCTACTTAAATATACCAATTCCGAGACCGCACTACATTGTAGTAAATGGAAATCTCCCCTTATGGAGATTTCCGTTTACCCGTTCAATGTTCTGCACTTTCGGCATTCTCGCATCTACAATATCGCATTCGATATTGTCAACATTTGAAATGCTGATAGGAACCCATCTGTCCCGATATGTACATTCAAGTCATCCATTATCAACACCAATTCATGTTGTCCTGCTTTATCTAGTAGGTCCTGCAGCTGCTGTCTGAATGCACTCTTTTCCTCACTATCACAACCCTGCTGTGAGGCATAGGCTGAGATTATGAATACTGCCCTGTCATTACACTGGAGTCTGACTGCCATGAGTGTGTCATTAATTCTGATGATATCACTTACTGTCTTCTGAAGCCTCTCTCTCACCACAATTCCTACAACTTTTCTAGCCAGCCATCCACCTGAGTAGTAAAGTCTGGAGTCCAAGCCAAGTGGCTTTGCTGCACTGCCATCTCATCCCCTGGATACATGGGATGTCCAGCCTCCTCCATATCATCATGTCATTCACTTCCAAGCTGCGTCCTGTCAGTGAACCTACATTAAGTGTAGAAATTCTCAGTTAATGTTTGGCAGGTTGGTTGGTTTTATGTCCAGCTTTTGCTGAGCAGAGCTATCCCAGATAACCCAGGCTGGGCAACTAGACACCAGCCAGCCAGTAGCTTATTGACCCAGGGCTGCTAGGCTTTATGGAGGGCACACACTGCCCAATAATGGCACATATACCCCTCCCGCCATTAGCATGGGTCTCTGGCATGGGTCAGAGTAGTGCGAAACACCACACCCCGCACGTACGACTTGCACGGCCAAACCAAATTCAAGAACACACCAAAGGCCAGCAATTCCAATTCCAATTGTTTATTGATGAAGAAAACATGCATAAAAATGCACCAATATATGTCCTGTTAAACTCAGACTAGTTTTGGCATACGCCTTCTTCAGTGAGGATAAAATAAATAAGACATTTCACCAGTCAGCCATAGATCCATGTATATGGACCCCTGACCAATAGAAACAAAGGTATGTTCCATACCTATACATAATACATGAGAATGTTAACAGGCTGTATATGCTAAGGACTAAGAACAACTATATATGCCTATTCTCTGTAAAATAAACATAACAATGGGAAATTCATAATGTAAAATTAATAGTCATATTGGTGTCCACATCTAAGGGTGTAACCCACAAGAAAAATTGGATAAAAATCAGTAGCATAACAACTAATAAATACAAATAGTGAACAGTATATTTTAAAGGACTATAGAGATAACAGCCATGAATACCAAATCTACTATCTCCTGATAAGGTCGATAGAGCTGGTATAACATCCAGAGTGAAGAATAGCTAACTATCAGAATGATAAACATGGGAAATGCAAAGAATATAAAGAGGCATAATTGGAGTACAGTCATACACATGTCAAAAATTCACTCTCTATATATAGAGAGATGCCAAGAGATATGAAACATGATACAATATAATATCCAAATGCACATAGGATAGGCAAAAAATTTGATAAGCATCCACATATCAACCAATATTGTCTTCAGCATAAAAATGTCTGAAGAAAAATAATAATATAGAGTGTATCCATCATGCTAAATGTGACAATACCCAAGTCAAATGTTGAATGTGCTGATGCAATGATATATAAACATTCATAATTAGTAATCAATACAAAGTGTAAGATATATTGAGTAAATAGAGAATCAATCCCCAAATTATTGGGTAGACATGTGTATCATAAATGATCATTTAGACCTGGTGGAAATAATGCTCCAAGATGGATAATCCAGTATTTCTCCTTATGACTAAGTATGCTTTGCCAACCTAGTTTGTTGTGTCTGTTGCCCATGATTTTATCAATGATAGTAAACATGAATTTTGCAGTTGGATGTTTGACAGAATGTTGGTATAGGGCATTGGTCAGTTTCTTATTGCGGATATCACTCCGATGTTCCGTATCCTTATTCTTAAAGAACGGGAAGTTTTGCCCACATAAAAGGCACTACATTGGCACGTGGCCAAATAAATGACCCAACTAGATGAGCAATTGCCAAATGTTCTTACATCATACACCTTGCTGGTATTAGAGCTAGTGAATTGTTTAAGCTTATTCACTTGACTGCATGAGGTGCACTGGTCACATGGGAAAGTTCCCAAAAGTTCATCCCCTGTGATCGTGAGCTGTTTGTATTTAGCTCCACCACTCTCCTGATGTTTGTAGTGTGAAAACAGTGTACCCAAAGTTTTACCTCTCCTATAAGAGACTGAGCATTGGTTTCCCAGGATTTCCCGGAGATAATCATTGGTTAGCAAAATGTTCCAATTGTTATTGAGGACATCCCTAATTAGCTGATGGTTCCTGCCATAAGTGGTAATAAATCTAATGTTGCCATCCTTCGGACGATTATCCCTATCTTTATATTGTAACAATGAGTTTCTATCCTGTTTATCGGTCCAGACTCTGGCTGATTCAATATCAAAGCAAGAATATCCCCTGTCCAAAAATCTATTCCTCAAGTCTTCCTTAGCAATCTCATAGTCAGCAGTTGAGGAATTGATACGTTTCATTCTCAAATATTGAGATTTGGGGATGTTGCGGATGGTGTGGCGCGGGTGCATACTAGAAGCATGAAATAATGAGTTGAACTGTGGATATTTTCTATGGATTTTAGCACTAAGGGTGTGATCACTGTTCCGATATACTGTAACATCCAAAAAATCAATTTGGTACATATGGGATGTAATAGAAAATTCAATACCCCATATGTTGTTGTTTAAATATTCCACAAATTCCATAAGATAAGTAGCATCCGCACGCCACACCATCCAGCAATCATCTAAGTATCTCCGCCAGATGTCCATTTCTATTAGATAGATGTTATGTAAGGGATTGTAAATCAGGCATTCCTCCAGATACGCCATAAAAAGATTGGCATATATTGGGGCGAAAGAAGCACCCATGGCTGTTCCTTGGAGTTGCCAATAACAATCCCCTTGGAAATAGAATACATTTTTGTTGAGGACATGTTCGGACATACATATAAGCAATGTATTAAATCCTGGTGGATATAGTTCAGCTTTATTCAACCAATATTCTAAAGCCTGAGGCCCTGCCCAGTGTGGTATGCTTGTGTAAAGGGATTTCACATCCAATGTGCACATTAGCCATTCTGGCTCCAATTGGGTGTCCTCAATGATTTTCAAAAATTGGGTCGTGTTTTGTATTCTGGCTCTAACCTGTGTCAAAAGTGATTTTAAATATTGTGTTAAGAATACAGATAATGGTTCAGTAAGTGAACCATGGCCAGATACAATGGGCCTACCGGGAGGATGTGTAATGGATTTGTGTATCTTCGGAAGCAAATATAAAATTTGCTTCGATGGATCCCTAACCTGAAGATGTTGAACAGTTTTCTTAGTAATAATGCCCTCATCCAATGCATCCTTAAGAAAAGTATCAATTTCCTGTTTAAATTTGTTAGTTGGATCCACACCCATATGCATATAACATTTGGAATCAGATAATTGTCTAAGACCCTCCTGAACATAGTAATTCATATTTTGAATTACCACAGCTCCTCCTTTATCAGCTTGGAGTATCACAATATTGTGGTTGGATCTAAGTTCGGAGAGTGCCTGTTTCTCTTCGGGGGTAATATTATCTGGTGCAATATTGCATTCCAGATGAGGAAAGTGAAGATCTTTGAGGACAGCTTGTTGAAAAATGCCCACATTCTTATTCATGGGTGGTTGGAAAGTAGATTTCTGAAAAATGAACTCAGAAGATCTTTGAGAAGTTGAGTTATCCTGTTCTGAAAAAAATATCTTGAGGTTAAGTCTACGACAATAGTCCATCACATCCATAGAGATTTGATATTGATCAGAGAAGAAACTGGGAACAAAACCCAATCCTTTATTTAGAATGTTGTGCTGTTGTTCAGTAAGTACAAAATCAGACAAATTAAGAACATTTTCAAATGGTGTTCTCATTGTTTCAGTAATGATTGTATCAGTCCTGACATTGAGTCTGTTCCTATTTCTATTGACATGTTTCCTCCCCCCTCTGGATTTCCTACCACTTCTAAAGGGAAATGATAATTGGTTTTCTTCTTAAGTGGTGAGTTAGTGGTTATTCCACCCTCACTGTCAGTATATGATGACTCCTCCCCTGATGTACTTGTGTGGAATTGGTCTCTGTGTTTCAGTATGGACCTCGGTCTCTTCCTGGACCTGCCTCTGGTTCCACCCAATACAGTGTCTTGAAATCTCACAGTTCTCTGTGTTTGAAAGGGATGTCCCTTATCGTAATCCATAACATCTCTATTAAATTTCTTAACTTTCCCGTCCTTAACCAATTTATCATAAGTAGTCAATTCCTTGGACAGCCTATCTAATAGCTGATGATAGTTGTTACTAGATTGGAATTTCTTACATTCCATACTTAGTTCCTTGACTTCCGATACACATACATCAATGGTCCTCTCATAATAAGAGGCTAAAATTTTAACAAACACCATAGAGCCATTCCTTAATGCCTCGTCCCATTCATCCGTCAGAGATACAATCATTACTGAAACAATGAGAACACCATTTGAAAATGTTCTTAATTTGTCTGATTTTGTACTTACTGAACAACAGCACAACATTCTAAATAAAGGATTGGGTTTTGTTCCCAGTTTCTTCTCTGATCAATATCAAATCTCTATGGATGTGATGGACTATTGTCGTAGACTTAACCTCAAGATATTTTTTTCAGAACAGGATAACTCAACTTCTCAAAGATCTTCTGAGTTCATTTTTCAGAAATCTACTTTCCAACCACCCATGAATAAGAATGTGGGCATTTTTCAACAAGCTGTCCTCAAAGATCTTCACTTTCCTCATTTGGAATGCAATATTGCACCAGATAATATTACCCCTGAAGAGAAACAGGCACTCTCCGAACTTAGATCCAACCACAATATTGTGATACTCCAAGCTGATAAAGGAGGAGCTGTGGTAATTCAAAATATGAATTACTATGTTCAGGAGGGTCTTAGACAATTATCTGATTCCAAATGTTATATGCATATGGGTGTGGATCCAACTAACAAATTTAAACAGGAAATTGATACTTTTCTTAAGGATGCATTGGATGAGGGCATTATTACTAAGAAAACTGTTCAACATCTTCAGGTTAGGGATCCATCGAAGCAAATTTTATATTTGCTTCCGAAGATACACAAATCCATTACACATCCTCCCGGTAGGCCCATTGTATCTGGCCATGGTTCACTTACTGAACCATTATCTGTATTCTTAACGCAATATTTAAAATCACTTTTGACACAGGTTAGAGCCAGAATACAAGACACGACCCAATTTTTGAAAATCATTGAGGTCACCCAATTGGAGCCAGAATGGCTAATGTGCACATTGGATGTGAAATCCCTTTACACAAGCATACCACACTGGGCAGGGCCTCAGGCTTTGGAATATTGGTTGAATAAAGTTGAACTATATCCACCAGGATTTAATACATTGCTTATATGTATGTCCGAACATGTCCTCAACAAAAATGTATTCTATTTCCAAGGGGATTGTTATTGGCAACTCCAAGGAACAGCCATGGGTGCTTCTTTCGCCCCAATATATGCCGATCTTTTTATGGTGTATCTGGAGGAATGCCTGATTTACAATCCCTTACATAACATCTATCTAATAGAAATGGACATCTGGCGGAGATACTTAGATGATTGCTGGATGGTGTGGCTTGCGGATGCTACTTATCTTATGGAATTTGTGGAATATTTAAACAACAACATATGGGGTATTGAATTTTCTATTACATCCCATATGTACCAAATCGATTTTTTGGATGTTACAGTATATCGGAACAGTGATCACACCCTTAGTACTAAAATCCATAGAAAATATCCACAGTTCAACTCATTACTTCACGCTTCTAGTATGCACCCGCGCCACACAATCCGCAACATCCCCAAATCTCAATATTTGAGAATGAAACGTATCAATTCCTCAACTGCTGACTATGAGATTGCTAAGGAAGACTTGAGGAATAGATTTTTGGACAGGGGATATTCTTGCTTTGATATTGAATCAGCCAGAGTCTGGACCGATAAACAGGATAGAAACTCATTGTTACAATATAAAGATAGGGGTAATCGTCCGAAGGATGGCAACATTAGATTTATTACCACTTATGGCAGGAACCATCAGCTAATTAGGGATGTCCTCAATAACAATTGGAACATTTTGCTAGCCAATGATTATCTCCGGGAAATCTTGGGAAACCAATGCTCAGTCCCTTATAGGAGAGGTAAAACTTTTGGTACACTGTTTTCACACTACAAACATCAGGAGAGTGGTGGAGCTAAATACAAACAGCTCACGATCACAGGGGATGAACTTTTGGGAACTTTCCCATGTGGCCATTGCACCTCATGCAGTCAAGTGAATAAGCTTAAACAATTCACTAGCTCTAATACCAGCAAGGTGTATGATGTAAGAACATTTGGCAAATGCTCATCTAGTTGGGTCATTTATTTGGCCACGTGCCAATGTAGTGCCTTTTATGTGAGCAAAACTTCCCGTTCTTTAAGAATAAGGATAGGGGAACATCGGAGTGATATCCGCAATAAGAAACTGACCAATGCCCTATACCAACATTCTGTCAAACATCCAACTGCAAAATTCATGTTTACTATCATTGATAAAATCATGGGCAACAGACACAACCAACTAGGTTGGCAAAGCATACTTAGTCATAAGGAGAAATACTGGATTATCCATCTTGGAGCATTATTTCCACCAGGTCTAAATGATCATTTATGATACACATGTCTACCCAATAATTTAGAGATTGATTCTCTATTTACTCAATATATCTTACACTTTGTATTGATTACTAATTGTGAATGTTTATATATCATTGCATCAGCACATTCAACATTTGACTTGGGTATTGTCACATTTAGCATGATGGATACACTCTATATTATTATTTTTCTTCAGACATTTTTATGCTGAAGACAATATTGGTTGATATGTGGATGCTTATCAAATTTTTTGCCTATCCTATGTGCATTTGGATATTATATTGTATCATGTTTCATATCTCTTGGCATCTCTATATATAGAGAGTGAATTTTTGACATGTGTATGACTGTATTCCAATTATGCCTCTTTATATTCTTTGCATTTCCCATGTTTATCATTCTGATAGTTAGCTATTCTTCACTCTGGATGTTATACCAGCTCTATCGACCTTATCAGGAGATAGTAGATTTGGTATTCATGGCTGTTACCTCTATAGTCCTTTAAAATATACTGTTCACTATTTGTATTTATTAGTTGTTATGTTACTGATTTTTATCCAATTTTTCTTGTGGGTTACACCCTTAGATGTGGACACCAATATGACTATTAATTTTACATTATGAATTTCCCATTGTTATGTTTATTTTACAGAGAATAGGCATATATAGTTGTTCTTAGTCCTTAGCATATACAGCCTGTTAACATTCTCATGTATTATGTATAGGTATGGAACATACCTTTGTTTCTATTGGTCAGGGGTCCATATATATGGATCTATGGCTGACTGGTGAAATGTCTTATTTATTTTATCCTCACTGAAGAAGGCGTATGCCGAAACTAGTCTGAGTTTAACAGAATATATATTGGTGCATTTTTATGCATGTTTTCTTCATCAATAAACAACTGGAATTGGAATTGCTGGCCTTTGATGGGTCAGAGTAGGCCAGGTTCTCAACCCACTTATCACCGGTAACAACCCATGCCATTTTTGGTGACATTAGTCAACATGACTGAATCACCTAGAGCCATATTTTACAGTGTTGAGTGGCTAGCCCTGCCATGGTGCACAGTCTGTGATTTGTGTTCTCTTGAGGATACTGCACACCACAGTAGATGCCCAAAATGGTTGGTCTGTACAACTCTTCCCCCTAAAGGGCATCATGTAGAGTCTGTGCAACTGCCCACAGCTCCATTCATTGGTCAGTTTGAGATGGAAACACTCAGCGTGTTTTTCAGACATGGGAGAAATTCCACGGAGACACAGGGAGGACATGCAAACTCCAAACAGGCATTGGTCGGAGGTCAGGATTGAACCTTGTACCTTGTGTATGGGAGGCGAAGACCTTAACCACTAAGTCATCTGGTCTCATGGCTCAAGGAGTCCTTAAATAAGTTCTCAAAACTATAAATGTGAAATAACCAAGCTTCTGCGCTATCAAATGAAAGTTATCACCTAGCGTCAAGCCATCATTCAGGGGCACTTAAGCCAGTCACTGACCATAACAGGACTAACTGTTTAAAGTGCAGTACTAGGCAGATACCAGCAGATGTATAATATCAGGAAACAAGAGACGCCAGAGTACACAAAGTGCAATATACTAAACCTTCAAAACTAATGTATTCCCTACTGTCAAATGGCTCTGCATCTATTGACCATTCTGAAAACTGGTACAATGCTATTTTAGTGCATTGCAGACATGGCTGGAGCAAGCCACAGTAGAAAGTTGTATTCCTGATAACTTTTCCTCTTATTTCCTGCACATTTTGAAATGTACAAAGCTTGGGAAGCACTTTCTAATCATATTTCTGGCACCAATTGAATACTTTTATACCAGAATTCTGACATTTTTTAGGCTTCAGTACCTTCATTGTATTTAGAGCTGACATGCAGTATTAATGCAGATGCTATCCACAAGCTGGAATTAGCTATCAACACCAAGGGATAATATCAGCAAGGGCACTGATTTATGGATTAAAAATATGAAAATATACTCAATGTTCATAATCTTAACATTCCAAGAATAATAACTGGGATTGCGCAGTGTAATTTCCGGAAACTGCATTTTTGTGCTTCTGTTTCCAAGCTAAAATGAAACACATTTTGACTGTGTAACACCAAACAGAACAGAATGGTCAATTTATGAGTAGTAAATTTAAGAAGAAATGCAACATATGGAAAATTAGTGCTCTGGTTTAAAATGCCAAATTCTATGGAATTTCAATTTAAAATGTTAGTATTTTATTGTATTTTTCTCAGTAGTTAATAAGTCATTGGATCAGAATTAATAGAGCTACAGTGGATGCAGTCATAGTTCTGTCTTTTTTTCCTACCATGTAATTGTTTATGCTACTTTTAAATACTTCCATTGTATTTCCATATTGTTTTGCTAGACTGCTCCTTATGTGTTATACGTTTTGTAAATTGTATATGTAAACATTACTGCACTATCTATATTTATGTTATTTTCTTAAATACAGTCTGTCTGTATTCCATATACAGCATAATTCCTGCTACCACTGCATACAAATTAAATTATGTTAGCGCCTTTCATATGTGCACAGTGGCATTAATGTTCTACCTGAACTCAATGTTCTTTGCCAACTGGGTGAGCTAAGTTATATCGTGAGTCAGATATTTATGATTAACATGCCTACCCATTAAGCAAACGAATAAATCAATGCTATATCCATCTGTGTGAACCAAAACCCTTTCCACCTGATCTTGTAAAACTCCCCAGTGAGGCTGTCTTTGTTTGTCTTGGTAACTGCTGCTACAGAGTTTATCCGTAATCCTAGGTTTTCTCATAGGTAAAAACTGAACAGCTCTTTTAAAGCAAGATTAAATCTCTTACCACCCTACTGTAATTCATTGAAAATAGATGTACGCTGTCTGTTTTATCCTCATAATCTGTGTGCCTTTATCGCTTACTAATTTTGTTACTTGACTTTAAATATCATGTAACTTGAATGTTTTTCTTTTAATAAAAGGGAATCATAACTCTGAATAGCACATAATAAGATATATAATGCAAAGCTGTACATTTTTTATAATGAGATTTATTAAGCTGTGCCATACATCTGAAAGTGAATTTTGCCTTAATTATGTATTCCTGAAAGCGTTGAGTGAAGCTAAAAACATTATTAAATCACTCTAGGCTACAGCTTTGATAAGTGTCAAACTAGCAAGTCTGCCTATTACATTTTCATAATATGCATCAGTGTACATTTATTTGCTTTCAGTATAATATTGTTGCTTTTAACAGTCAGTTCCCAAATGGTTAAAGTTTAGAAGCTGTTATGGAAAATAATACCAGGATTTAGGGGTACATTGATGATAGGACCAGATGTTACAGTGCACTTGTTGAATTGACCTTGCTGGTTCTCCTTAATCATGTAGAACTTTGTCAGAGTGAGGAAATATATCAGTCCTGGTACAAGTCATCATTTCTAAAACACATAGCTTTTCTGCACTTTCATCTCATAGAAATATTCTGTTTAAACAGGAATTATCAGTCCAAATATCATTTTGTCTACACTTCGGTAATTCCCTTCATTCATTGAAAACAAGTAATAAGTCATATACTTTATTAAATTTGTATTAAATATGCATAGCCAGGAATGAAGCAGAGTAAAAGTGTATTGTGGGAGGATTTTATTTCACAACATTAAACCTGCCTAAGTACACAAGATGAATGCCTTTCTAAGTATCCTAGTCTTCTGAAAAGATGAGCAAAGAAATCACTGCTTCTAGGAAGCTTTGATTTGGATAGACTCTGTCTAGACATTTGTTTAGTGTTATCACCCAGCACTATACCTAGCACATTCCAAATTAGGTTTACCTGTATCACTTGTCATCTAGTAGTAGGGCAGTTTTTGATCAGCTACTATGACCAATGAGAAGGAGTATTTACCTAGGGTATCTACTTAAAATAAATCTGTCATCCAATAACCAGAAGCAGCAACTATGGCATACAGAATATCCAGGTGTCGAATTATAAGGTGCTATAGATTCATTAATGCTGTACTTCAAAACATCTCCCAAAAAACTGCGCAATGAAAAATATAATGTTATTTGAGTTTCACCTGAGCTAGTTTTGAACCTGCCAACTCAAGTATTTCTCTGCTCTCAACATGGTCACGGGAGTGGCCTAAATGTACAAGTGCTGTGGATTTAAAACAGACAATACCCTCTCTTATAAATGACATTGATTCCAAATTAACAAAGAAAGTGTCACCTTGTAAGAGTTTCTCACATAATATTTATCAAAGTCCATATACATTTAGGTAAAGTTTCTTTTCCCCAGATTATTGTGTTCTGCTAGTACCTATAGCCACTTCCACCAAGACAGAGAATTTGTAGCTCCTTCAGAACAGAGTTCTAACATTTATTCAATTATCGTCTGTAATGAATATCGTAAGTCACCTATCTTTGCTATTGTTGGGTCCTTATCATTCATGCTCATCTTGTACCAGGATTTCTATCTTCTTGTACCATACACACTGACTTTGCCTCAATACATCAGGCTCTGTCTTATTTTGATAACTCAAAACCCTACTGATCTATCCTTACATACGAGAAAGTGTTTTCTCTCGTATTGGTCACAGGCTTTGGAATTCTGGTTGTAGATCCCGCGATAGCATTTGACTTCATTAACTTTGTTTCAAAGCTGTATCTTTACTTCTTTTCATTCTCAACTTGATATAACATAAAAAAAAACGCTTCTGCACTAGGTAAGCAGGAAATGAATTCAATCATATATCTCAATGGGTTGATGCCCATCTAATAAGGCTGACATTGTTCTTCCTGTAACTACTTTAATTTCATATGACTATCTCATTATATCACCAAGTTACCTCACCTCAGTTGCTTTCCTGCTAGTGCTGCAGATAGACGATATAATTACAGATTCCAAGAAGAGCTATGTATAGTGTAAAAAAGTAGGAATTTACATACAGCATATGATAATGCATAATGGCAACATGGTGGTGCAGTGGTTAGCATTGCCGGCTCACAGCAAGAGGTTCTCCGGTTCGATTCCCGGCTGGGGTGCCTTCTGTGCGGAGTCTGCATGTCCTCCCTGTGGTTGCGTGGGTTTCCTCCGGGTGCTCCAGTTTTGTCCCACATCTCAAAGACATACAGTAGGTGGATTGGACACTGTAAAATGGCCCTAGGTGTGTGTGTGTGTGTGTGTGTGTGTGTGTGTGTGTGTGTGTGTGTGTGTGTGTGTGTGCCTTCTGTGGAAGGTTGGGTGCCAGGCTGGCAACTCGACACTGTAAAACTCCACTGCCAATCATGAGCGGACAGGTGATCCACTGTGGTGACCTCTAACCAGGAAAAGCTGAAAGAAGAAGAAGATATGATAATGCATAACAATGGAATACTAAGTCATAACTGATCAAAAGAAAGAGGCAGGGGGTGGATAAAAATACCTGTTGGCTAATACCATAAAGATCCAGCTTCGTGGACAATATCAAATGGAAGTGTTAATGGCTGAATTATGAGCAGGCAGCAGGCTAGTGAAAATTCCTCTTTTTTGGACTATTCTTTGTTATGTATTTAACCTTAGTGCTAATAAATACAAGTGAGGATACAATCATCCGAAAAAAAACAAATATCAAAATTGTGTCACCATCTGCTACCCCCAAACCTTCCAATAATATAAAATAATCAAATTCAGATCCAAGTTCTCCCCCCCAACACTTTTTAAGTCTATCCACATTTATTATACACAGTTACTTTACCACATTTTATCACTTTCTGTATTTTTTTTTTTTTTTTGCATCTTTCCATTTATTTTTACATTTTCCCCTTAAAGCACAATGAAAGTCTTCTGCAGTTATAACTTTTACATTTACCACCACATAGTCTAATGTTTGATGAAGCGACTGCGGTGGTGGTGCTGCGATAGCGTTGTCGTCTCACAGTTAGACGTTGCCCGTTCGATTCTCAGTTAGAGCGTCTTCTGTGTGGCGACATGCGTGAACGGGCATTCTTTCGTTGAAGGTTGTGCATTAGGCCCGGCAAGCCAGCACGTAAAACTCTACTGCCAATCATTAGCAGACCGGAGTTCCACTGTGGCGACCCCTAACCGGGAAAAGCCGAAAGAAACAAACAAACAGTCTAATGTTTGATGAAACAGATTCTCTCCTTCTTGCTATGTACATATGCATATAATGCTGTAATTCTAAAACCATGTTCTCTCCACATCACAACCACTATAGTTAACCTTCCCATCCTTACTAATGATACATCTAGTATTTTCACGTTTTTTTTTACCCAACACAGCCACTCCCGAAAAATGATCACTATCTAAGTTCCATATTGTATGTCCACAAACAACTTTTCTTTTTGCAGTTTTTTTCACTTGTCAGGAATTTTGCATCCTCTAACAGAATGATATCCACGTCACATTTAGCACACCATACCCATATCCCTATCCTTCTTACAGTATTAATAATGCTGTTCACATTTACTGAACATACTCTGAAATTGTTCCTGTGCATTTTTTTAAGTTTAGGGGAAATATTTTAAAATTTTTGTTTTCTTATTTTCACCTTTTCCCCAACTGAATATGCTTCTGAATTCATGCACAAATAATCCTTGATCCTCAAAGTCACATTTTTCACTGGCTAAAACTTCAAAAAAATTATTAATATCAATTGCTTCTCCTGACCTCTCTTCCAACGTGTACTCTCTCTTTCTCCCTCTCATTTTCTTCTTCTTCTACAGTTTCTTCTTCAGCTATTTCTCCCTCTCCCCAGCCTCTTAATGCCCTTCCTCTTGTACATTCTCTCTTTCCCTGTCTTTTTCATTATTTACTGTCGGCACTTGACAGTCCATCCAAAGTGTCCCTTTTTTTACACAACCTGCATTCAGACACAGACCTTCTTGCTGTATGTCCTTTCTCCACACATTGATTACATTGTATCTTGTCACGCTTGTTAATTCAATGAAAACATCCCAAAAAAGAAACATGATTTAGACCGGCCAGCACATATTTACGTCCCTCTATAACCAGCCTAAAAAATAACACAATGTTTTTTTTTTATATTTCAAAACAGCTTCCAGCCTCCACCATCCATTCCATAAGTTTCTCACATCTCTAACTTTCATACTATTATCAACAGTTTCACAGAGATAGTGCATGCATTTTTTAACATCATCTTCTAACAGTTCATCAGTTCTAAACTGCAGAGCAACACTTTTTTAGCATTTGTTACTACCAAAAAATAAATAAATCATTGTTCCATAGATAAATGTCTTTCTTTTTGTTACACAGTTACAGAAATGTCATCATCAGTCCATCAGTTTCAAATGTTAAGTCACAAAAGTCTCTGCTCCAGTATGTATAAAAGACCAAATTTCTTGAGCTTTGAAGGCCAGAACAGTTACCAAATTATCCCATACTTAATACCTGTCTATTACAGTATCATGTTTTGTTCTTATTCTCATAGTTGGTCTTCTCTTCTTTTTAAAAAGAATTTTACTCACACATTGTTGCTACTCTCCTTTTTTACCACTGTCACTGCTGCATGAGTTTTATTTACTGCATTATCTGCTGCCACAAAACCAGACACCTTCTCAGTTTGTTGCTGCTTTCCTCTTTTACTTTCTGTCACTGCTGCATACGTTTTAACTGCTGCATTCTCTGCTGTCACATCAGCTGGTCTGTTTTCCATATTGCCATCCTCTGCACTTCCTAAAATATTATCTGCCAAATCTCGCCATGAAACAGCAGAACTGTCACCTGGATCGTCCTGCTTGATTATTTTTCACAAAACATCATCTGCAAGCCCTCCTAATGCCAGTTCTATTATCTGCACCACTTCAAGAGACGTGCTTACTTCCTTCCCCATGGAGACAGCTAAACCCTGCTCATTTGTAACATCCATCACATGGGAATCTTTATTTATATTCTATAGCTCCATATTGAATGATTTTTTTCTCCAAATTCTCACTTTCCACCTCCAAACTCTCCATAGCCGTTTTCTCCTCTTCCATGTTGCTGCTTCCATTATGCCTCTTTCTTGCTGCTGTATGAGCCCTGTGGTGCCCTGTAGATGAAATTCCCTGATGCCCTGACCAAATTTCCCCTAATAGTGTAAGTACTACCTTGGGTCTTCCCTGAAGAGAGGTGATTAGCCTAGTGGGACTAACCTGGCCAACAAAGGATAAATATGATTAACTATTCTCTGATTCTTTTTCTTGCTCTTCTGAAAATTTGCTATGAATTTCTTACCTAAGTAGATGTTTAAACCATGGAAACAAAAAACTATACCAAAGGCAAAAAAGAGAGAAGAAACGAAGTACTGAAGCAAAGGCTAGGCAGGTACCAGTCAAATAACCCTTTATTTGTAAGCGCTTTCGGTAGAGAGATTCTCCCCACCTTCCTCAGACAAAATATTACAAACATAAGAAAGCCTTCAACATACTAAATACTATAATTAATTATGACATCACAATCATTCCCAGGCAATTAAGTAAATATATTAAGCTTGACACTTGACATTCATTTAAAAACTTTGATGTGAATAAAATATTGATTAGTTATATAAAACCAATTGTATAAAAAGGTTATGTAAAAAGAGCAGATTGTATAAAAAATACAAATTTATATACAAGTGCAAGCCACTGATCGACAAGACGCAAGCAAGCAAAATAAAATGAGAGAAAAAATAAATGTTTAACACAGTGTATATATATATAGTGTATTAATATATCATAAGCTCCCCAATGAAAAAGATTTGCATATATTATGTAGATGTTTGCCGTCATAATTTCAACTTCAACTTGACCTAGCAGTTCAATACTTTAATGGCCAATTCCTCTCTTGCTTAAACTCACTAGCCCCACTAAGAAAAATATGGACAGAAGTACTGGCTGTCATCACAGTCTAGAAAGCTACTCAAAGACAGGGACAGGGAATGGCATAAATTCCAGCTGTCCAAAATTTCTGATTCCCTTCTAAAGTACAAATAACTTCACAACTCAGAAAAAAAACAAATCAAGCATGATAAAAAAACAGTACTATACCTCAATCCAAAGTAAGTTCCTCAAAAACCCCAAAAAATTCTAGAGCTCAGTCAACTGACTTCTAAAACCTGGCCAAATCCCCATACCCTCTCCAAGCCCAGCTACCTCTGCTGATAATATAGCCACTCAATTCAAGAACCACTTTGTAAACTCTATACTTTCACTAGTCAAGGACAATAATAACAGCAATGAATTATCACTACCCCTCAGTTTTAAAAATAACCCAGACTCCTTCAAACTCCAGCCCATACCAACCCACTACATCATACAACTCCTAGCCAAACTTAAAATCTCTAGTCCTGGTACTGACCTACTGCCCAGTGAATACCTCATACTCACTGCTGATCCCATTGCTCACCCCATCTGCATACTGCTAAATTAATCTATCACCAAGAAATATGTACCATCATTGTGGAAAGTACCCCATGTCATCCCTCTCCATAAAGAAGGTGCCTCAAAACACTTTACAAACTATAAGCCCATCGCCTAATTTACCCCATTAGCTAAAATACTTGAAAAATGCATCCATTCCCAGCTACTTAAATATATCCTAAAAGATAACCACTCACCCCCACCCAACATGGATTCTGCCTTAAACATAGTACAACAACCATCCTGATTAGCTTCATAGACACAGTGAACCAACATAGGAACTCTGGGTCACTCACATCCTCTATATTCCTCGACTTATCCAAGAACTTCGATATAGTTTCCCATAAAAAGCTCATCCACGAACTAACCTCCTATAACCTCTTTCATACTACCATCTCCTGGTTCATCAGCTATCTATCTAACAAGCAACAAGCTGTTAGATGGCAAGATGAACTCTCTCCTTTACTGCTAACTACTTTAGGGGTACCTCGAGGTTTTATATTAGGCCCCCTCCTGTTTACAATTTTCACAAATAAGTTACACACAGCCAGACAACATGCTAACATTATCCAATGTGCAGCTGATTCCTCCCTAATACGCTCAGTTCCTACACTACCTTCTCTACTAAAAAAAAAACTCAGCAATCCTTCCTGGATATTGTTTCCTCAACCGATCTCAGCTCATACTTAATCCATCCAAAAACAAAATGATAATTTTCTCCAATGGCATAAAATTTCCTGACCTCAGATCCTTCACCATTTTTTTCATCTAACAACACCTGTATTGAGCCCATAGAATCAACTAAACTACTAGGCATCACCATAGACAAGGAAGTTAAATTCGATAAAAACCTTGACTTTGTAATCAAGAAGATGAACTTTAAACTAGGCTCCCAATATAGGATAAAGCCCTTCCTTACAGAATCCACCTGTCATGCAATCAGCAGAACCCACCTCCTATCTAGTCTCCTATATGCCTTGTCCATGTTTACCAATCTAAGAAAATCCAACTTAGCCAAATTTGAACCCTGCTATCACAAAATAGCCAGATTCGCAGCTAACCATCCAGCTAGGACCCATCACTGCACCTCTCTTCACCAACTTAATTGGCTAGAACTACCTAACAAACTAACCTACAACCTAGTAATAATTCACTCCACCCCCCCTCTACCCAGAAAACTGTTCATCTATTAGCAATATCATCCAACCCTACTCAACTAGCAGGTCGCTAAAATCAACCAGTAAAACACTCCTGAAGGTCAGTAGGTCTAACAACACATATGGTGACTCCCTATTCTCTCATATTATTGCTAAGATTTGGAACAGCATACCACAATACAGTCTCAATACTGAAAGCCCATCCAAATTCAAACAACTGCTAAAGGAACACTTCAAACAAAATGGCTATGCTCCTGTAGTAGACCCGATTAATCTTTGCATATACATCTAAATAAGTCCGCCATCCAACAGACCCTGTTACCTCATCCACTTTTCTTCCCTCCCCCATCCCCTACCAATCACTATATTTAAAAAAACTCCCCCTCCTATCTATTACCCTCCCACTCCTACACTCTCCAGCTCTCATATCCTTATCTAAAATCTAACCTCATGCTCTCACCTGCTTCCATATCTTAACCTTAACCCATCATGATATTCTCAAGCTGCAGATTTAATTTCCTAAGAAATCATACTGGACATATTAAATTTATACCATTCTTTAAGGTCAAAACTATTGTATGCAAGTCTAACCTGTAATATTCTAAATACCAACTGTCATTATATGTCTGTGAATAATTACCTAGATATACTAGCACAATGTATATGACTGTAAATTGTGTGCAAGTCTAGCTACCAATTGTCATTATATGTCTGTGAACAATTACCTAGATATATTAGTACCATGTATATGTTTGTGAACATTTGTGAAGCTTTGCTCATATTAGTAATAGTTTGTATATGATTGTGAACATTTGTAAATCTTTGTAAATATTAGTAAAAGTTTATAACTATGGAGCTTTTATCCCCGAGCCTCCACTGAAAACGGGTCTGCTTAGACCCAGTCAGACTTTCCTGGTAAACAAATGGAAACAAAGAAATAAATAAATAACTGAGTCATATAATCTCTTCCAGCTCACCTTTCTCAATTAACATTTCAGAAAAAATGTGTTTTGATTTCAAAATCTATAAAATGACAATTCCTACCTAAAGATTTGGACTGTGATTCATAGACTAACACCATGTGCCTTCACAGCACTAATTTCTGAGGGGGGTCATTGTGCAATGACCTACATAGGTGATTAGACATTTTATAGGTTCATAGGTTCATAGATGTATACTAGGCTAATGACCACAAGGGCCTTTTTAAGCCTAACCATGCATCCCAAATCTCTGACGAGTTCTGATACCTTTGATAAGTGTAAGCATGGGCCTGGGAGATGAACCATTTACAGGTTGCCTGTGTCCATTAGAGACATAGGTGCCACACCAGGGATGAATTTCCAGTTTCCCATCCAATTGTCCAAGTGTAACAGTGCCAGCAGAGTGAATGAAGGACAACATAAATTATTCGAAGCAGCACTAGGCTGCCAGACAGCAGGAGTGGTAGTATAGCAGTGTGAAAGACTGACATGATGGAGGTCACAATGAAGGCATGCTAACAATGCATGGACAATTTATGCTCATACAAGCAATGTAATGTTATATAGTTGCATTTCAAAAATCATCTGGTGTAAGAAGGGCAGCATAGACACCATTAGATAGTCCACTGTGGGGGTGCACATCCAAGTGCCACTGTAAAAGATAGTGAAGGAATGCTGTGGGCAGGATAGAGGGTGGATACACTGTGATGGTAAAGGTTGAACAATGAACAGGCTATGGGAATGACAAAGACAGGAATAAACAAGCACCACAGTGGGAATAGAAGAGGGATCTGGCATGGTTGGATGCCAGACTGACCCAGAGGACAACAAACCTAGGTGTCACTTACTTTTATGGCCAATATCATGGGTCAGTTACTCTTATGATAGTACTATGAGTGAGGCCTGCTGGGCATGTGATGCCATGAGCCATGGCAGGAGGTGCTCTCAATTGCTACAGCAGACATTCTGTTGCCACTATAAGCTCAACCATCTTAAGACTCTGCAACTGATCCAGAGACTAGGGAAGACCTTTCTGGATCAGTCTTACAGGAAGAATCTTCATCCCCTCCTGAGAAACAGCAGTGGAAGATGCCACTGAAACCTTCAGGTTATGTACAGCAAGGGAACCAAAGTCCCCTCATTCATAAGCAGCCCTGTCAGCCACTGGTGACCCAGAACCTCAGATTTCAGTCAGTTTGGGCTGAGAAAAGCATGGTTTCACTTCTCCTCCATAACTAGACCTGTAGAAAGGCAACACAATGTGAAAACCCACTGGGACCTCTCCTGTCTGGCATCTACTTTCCTGAAGTAAAAGCCAACACCAAAGGCCTCTGGCTGGTTAAGTTTGCAGATGACTGCAAGCTAGGAGCAGTCATTGAATCCCCAAATGACTTATCCATCTTGCAGATAGGTTTGTCTCAAACAAATAACAATGATCAAAATACTGGTCTGAAACTAAATGCCAAAAAATGCACTATTGTATCCAGTGATTTTTTTGTAAACAAACAGGAGGTGGTACGCATATGTTGCATTTGGGTCAACCCCCCTCACCACCACCACCACCACCCCCCCCCCACGCAGCCATTCCAGTGTCCCATTATTTGGCTATTTCTCCTCACTTGCCATAAACACTGTTCAAAACTCTCAGTGTGCATACTTCTACAATGATTACAGATATCTGGATTTAATTTAAAACTTTTATTTCAAATTTTCCAGCACAAACACTGATAGATGTTTGCTAAACAAAGCAATACAGTCTCACAATGAAAACAGACTTAGCATTAAAACTTCTGTGACTTTGAAACACATTCATTGAAACAGCATTGCAACCCACATTCAAAGGAAATGCATCTGGCCAGTGGCAGATTAAGTTTACTTTTGGGCTGTTTTCAAATCATACACCCCTTGCACACATTCTTAGGACCATGCAAAATTTATTTGATTCACCTTCCTGATTGTATTAAATTATAATATATAACAATTAAATTATACCCTTGTATAATATAACACCACTTCTTAGAGTGTGTTTTAAATTTATAGCCAGTAAACAAAGAAACAAAACATATGAACCAATAATGCCAAAACTGCCCAGTTCAGAACATTTCAACCATAAAAGCTCACCAATATCAGTAAATATGCACAGTCTACGCAAAGGTAAATGTCATCTGAATAATTCCACATTAAAGAGATCTGACTGTAACTAATGAAAAGGTTGCTGCTAGCAAAAAACTTTATATTTAAGTATCTCATCTACAAATTCACTGCCTGCTACCCTTGAAGAATGAATTGCCTATGTTACATTAAAAATGATAAGTTGGTAATAGTGCAATAGGGAATGGATGGCAAACTAAAACAGGTTCATGGTTACTAGGCATCTCATCCAAAGGAGTTCATACTCAGGACTGCAGCACCCCACCCTCTTAAAATCCAACACAGTATCAGCAATCCATCTACATGCTGTGGGAATAGAACCCACAGCTTTCTGCATCAAAACAAAAGTATGCTACCTGCTGTGCTACTAACACCGCTTTAAAACTCAAAACACACAACAGTGATACCATTTGCTAAGCAAAACAATTGCATATTTTGGTTAGAGGATTCAGGGTCTTGTTTCCTGTAGCTAAGGTACAGGGCTTGAGCCTAAGCAAATTACTAACCACCTGCTAAACCCTAACTAGGGCATTTCACTGTCTCACACACACACATCTCAACCTTTTAATGCAAGAAATCTGGACAAAGTCTAAAATAAATAGGAACAGATTATAAAGATTTTTCTTATGAACTTAGAAAATTGCTAGAATAACAGGATTTGTGTTAGTATGCATTTTTCTAAAGGATATGAAGTCTAAACCTCAAATATCTGTCATTGTTTAGCAACTTCAATCTTTTTATGAGGAAAAAAACTGAAATATGGGGCAAAAGTCTGGACATTCTGCAAAAACCTGGGCAGTTGAGGGGTATGTACCTATCTCTTACACACACACAGACCATACCTCTCAACTTCTTAGCACAAGAAGTCCGGGCAAAGTCTGTCATAATGGGGGGACAAAGGCCCAAAACAAGGGACACATTTTAAATATTGCTTTTATAAATTCAGAAAGTTGCTGTAATAACAGGATTTGTGTTAGAATGCATTTTCTAAAAGATATGAAGTCTGAAACTACTCAAATGCATGCCATTAGTTAGTAGCTTTAATCCTTAAATCACACCGGTGATTTCTCAAAAAAAAAAAAAAAAACAAACAATTTTTATGAGGAACAGACCAAAAATATAAGGCAAAAATCTGAACATTCTGTGAAAATCTGTACAGTTGAGAGGTATTACACACACATACACCCCTACCTCCCTCTTAGACCCTCCTCCATACCTCTCAAATTTTAGAGCAAGAAATCTGGACAAAGACACACATAATGTGGGTGACAAATGTCCAAAAATAGGGACACCTTTTAAATATTGATCTTACAAACTTAGAAAGTTGATAGAACAACACATTTTGCATTAGTATGAACTTTCCAAAGGATATGAAATCTAAAGCTCAAATGTCTGCCATTATTTGCTGTCTTAATCCTCAATGATTTGCCAGGGATTGCCAGAAAAACATAGTTTTATGAGAAACAGACCATGGATGTGAGACTAAAATCTTGACATTTCCTCACACACACACACAAACACACACACAGCCCTACCTGCTTCTTATACACACACACACACACACACACACACACACACACACACACACACACACACACACACAGATGTGAGTGTTAACTGTTTTAGACATGCTTAACTATGGAATATTAATTTGAGCGTTCTGGCTAACAAGTTGAATTCTGGATTTGCATACCTAATCGTTTCAAAGTGAAACTTTACGGCACATTAGTTAATTAAAGGCTGCATTTTTTTAAATAATTATGACTTGTAAGAGCAGGTGGCCCTTGCCTAACACATATTCTGATGCCTGTCATTAGAGACTTTTTCATTGTACTGGAGACGGGTCAGGACTAGTATCCCATATACTCATATCTATCCCCACTAGCCAGTTTGCATTAATAGAACAGGAAATTTTTGGTATTAAAAGAATCAAAGAAAATGCTGTTGATGGGTACCAAAGATTCGGAATGTCATTTTGGAACTGAAGGTAGGGAGCAAATACCAAACAAACCACTGAACTATATTCTTTAGCAGGTTCATAATGTGTTCAATGGGGCTCAGTAAACACACTGGGTGAAAAGTAACTAGAAAGCTCTTGAAAACGTGCTTTTAGGAAGCATGGGCCAATCACAACAATGGGCATTTCAAAGGAAAGATCAATGTGGCAAGTTAGTTCATCATCCTGTCCTGACCCTCTGCTGATTTTGTTCTTCAATAACAACCAGACTGCAGAGGGTAAAAACCAAGGCTGCAGTACTTGCATGCCAGATTACTCTTTGTGGTGCGTGCATTTACCTCGTGAATGAAGAAAGGCTCATGGGTGGGTTCGTCTCTGCCTGCATCATGCACGTTTGCATTAATATAATTGTGATACCTGGATCTCAGTGCGTGGTGCTGACCAGTTTCTTGCAGGATAGCATTGCATAGGACCGCACTCTGCATATGAAATGTCTAGTCGTCAGCTGCTTTCACCTGGCTAATTCACGGTCATAGAAGTAGAACTACTATAAGACAGTGCCTTTACTGCAACAGCTAAATTAAAACAAACAAAAAAAAACATAGTAAGCAAACCAGCTACAGTGTACAAGCAAGCATGTACAGTGCTTGTGTGCTGTATATGCATGTGTCTCTAGCACATATACATCAGCGTGTATCCCCGTGCATCTATATACAGAACAGTCGCTACGACTGATGGAAATTTGCTTATAAAAGTATTAGTGTTATACTGTCTGTTTTTGGTTATGACTGATATGTTTTATTATTTTTAAGCATGCTGTAATATATCCACAATGCCTGATGAAGCTGCTCGACTCAACTCCATGACTGTCTGATGTTTTTCACCCACATTCATATTAGTTTCTATTCTAAACTATACTGCAAGTCTGGCTGTTACGTGGAATATGTAAACCCAATACTTATCTTCATAACTAAGGAATCTTATTTCCTGACATGTTTTCAAATTTTGCTCACCATCCAATGATAGGCAAAGACAGACATTATATACCCTTAGAATAGATAAAGGGAGTTGGAACATCTTTGTCTGTTTTAGCAGTTTACTGCTTCACCTGTATGAGAAAATCATTTGGGATACAAACTCTTGATATCTACAGGGAACAGGCTTTCTAGGGAAAACACAGTAACTTTCAAACCAACAATCAGACAATCAGTTACATCAAAAGCTTTAGCACAGACCTATCTACTTCTTATACATACACAAACACACACACGCACACACACATACACACACACACACACACACACACACACACCCGCCTACCTATTTCTTTCACACACGCACACGCACACACCCCTCCTAAAAACTTAAACACACACGCACACCTACCACTCACTTGTCCAGTCGCTGCCCACAGTCCAAATGTCTTCAGGAATTCAAATTCCACGCGTGCGGTCCAGGAAGATGTAATGATCAGTCGCACATCGCACAGACACAAAAGGTCTTCTGCATCTGTGTGACCCATCGTAAAGGGCGCTCTTAACTCATTACATTCGAGTGACACCTCCAGGTGCATTTGCAGTTAACTCCTACTGATGCCTCTAGGTGTCAAATATTGCTTGTTCATATTTGCATCAATAATTCCAAAACCATGTTATGTACAAAGTTTTAAAAGATTTCATCTTAAAGCTTACACAGTAGCAAACTCAACTGCATTAATATTTGACCTCTGTCTAGTGCAGATAAATAGATATTAACTGTTGTTTTTATGATATTACTTTATATAGATATAATTTTCACATTTTTCTAAATATCTCAACAACCAACTAACAAAGAACTCCTTAACCTCATATGAAAGCTCTCAACTAGAGGAATACAATTTTGCTAACAGTACGAGTGCAACTTGAGTGGTTGCTGAAATATTGTAAATTGTTTACAAAATATTACAAATGTAATAATTACTGTGCTTACTGTGACTTAAAAAATTCGGTTAAAGACTTAGAACCTAAAGAATACTCCAACTGTAAAAATAGCTTGTGCTGAAGAGTTTACCATTTATACTTCTTTAGTAACCTCTATGGTTTCAGAGGTATGAACATTTGTCTGAACTGTGAGGACATAATTTGATTCTGTCAAAAGGCTTAGGCTCTGCCCAATGGAAGTTACAGTGCAAACTTCCTGAGCTCCATTGGAGTGAATGAGTTAAAGAAGAACGCCCTTAAAAAAGAAAGTTTTATTTTTTTTAAAGAAACAGGGCAGCAGAAGTGCTGGTATGCCGTACTGGTGCATACTGGCCCAAAAATATCCCTGATTGTATCCTTTGGGAAGTCATCTACCCCAGGGAAATACTACATTGACAATATGCCCCTAAGAGTTGATCCATGTGTTCAGGATTTGGGAACTTCTGTGAACAGTGACCTAACTTTTGACTAACCTGTCTATTATTGTAAGAAAGTCCTTCTATATTGCACAGCTTATAAACAAAGGAATGGTGTCTAGATCTGGGGATGTCATTATCCCCCTTTACTCCACCCTCATTAGGCCCATCATTGAATATAATGCTCCCTTTGGCAAGTATCTGTCCAGGCATACGCAACAACTGGAATGCCCACAGAGATACCTTACGTAAAGGATACAAGGCCTAAACAACATGTCCTACATGGACTGGCTCAAAACCCTGTCACTATACTCAGTATCCTACAGACTGCTAAGAGGTAACATGTGTTTGGCACACAAGGCATCCTCCCACCCCATTACTGATGGATTTATTGCACATTAGCAAGTCAAATGGTATCAGAAATACTCAGTCTAGGGATCTAATTTCTGCAATAACAACAGAACAATTTGGAAGGACAGGTATATCTCGCAAAGGATATCACTGGTATGAAATAGACTCCCCATACACATTAAACTAAGTTCAACCCTGTTCATTTTCAAGCACAACTTAGATGATCTATGAATGGGAAACAGAAAATGTACCCCAGGACTGCTCCCTGAACTACTAATGGACAGATGCAGCTCCTGTAGATCAATATGTATGCACACCTTTAAGAAGCTTTCTAGGGGCTTCCACAAGTGTATAAATACTGAGCACATGCAAGCCTGACTGCCATTTTGAAATAAGCTGTTGAGATGTAAGCATGCATGTCTGTGTAGCCTGTCAGTTAACCAGTTTGTTTATATTTTGTACTGCTGCTATCCATCCTGATGTGTTTCTATCTAATAAAGCATATAAGTGAACTATCCAGCCTATTCGTCTTCACTTGCAAAACAAGACAAGTGACATGGTGTCAGAAGTGAGATCCAGAAATCCAGATTCAGGAGCAAGAGGCACTCAGTTAATGGTGGAGGAATATAGAGGAATATGGATCATCCCTACTGCATGTATAACTCGCAAAAACAGATCAGAAACATATTTCAGGTATCAAAGCTTACTTAAATGATTTCTTATTCACAAAATATAAAATGAAGCACTCAGAACACATTAAACAATTTTCTAGTTAAATGAAATATCTGAAACTGTGACATATTGATAAAAATATTCAAATATCTACAGAAAATGTTTGAAATAACATATGAATCACATAAAAATGAATAAAATAAGGAAAACAACCACATGTTTTTGCTATGAACTACTTTTTCCCATTAACTAAAGCTGTTTAAGATATCCAAACTGTATGAAGTATTCGCTTGTTTGTGTAGTATTACAGTACAGTTATGTCACAAAATGCAGCTATTTCAAAGCATATTTCTCAAAGTACAGTATTTTGAAGATTGTTTTGTGCATTTGAATGTTGTTACAAGTACTGGCTGTGTTCATATTCAAATATAATTACAAGGGCCATATTTGCAGTGTGTTTAAGCATACTTTGTTTACATGGCAGAAGGCTTTCACAGACCAGCTCCACTTGTATTTGATAACAACATTGCAGAGAATTGGAGAGTGTTTGAGCAGGAGTACGATATTTTCATACAAGTTGCATTTTCTGATAAAGATGACCGCACAAAGGCATTTATTCTGCTTAATGTAGCTGGTTCAGAAACTATAGAAAGAGCATGTTCATTTGTGTATCCACCTGCTGTGTTTGCAGGGAAGGGGGAAACTGCCATATAGTCGTACCGGCTGAGACAAGGGAAGACCCTGAGTGCTTAAAACGTAAATTTAGAGAGATGTGTAACCCCTGAATGAATATTACAATGGAAAGGCACTTATTTTACACAAAAGATCAAAAGCTTGGGGACACTTTTGAAGCATATATAACTGATTTGAGAAATAAAGCATAAAAGTGCAGATTTATTGATTTAAGGGATGAGATGATAAAAGACAGACGTGTGTGGTTTTAAAGATGATGCTGTGAGAAAGATTTTGCTTCATGACAGTGATTTAACTTTGAATAAGGCCTTTGAGATTTGTCAGATATATGAGCTTACAGAAAAGCACACAAATATGCTTAAAAGTGAGAAATGCATGATTCCAGTATATCTAAAGCTAACGTTGATAGTATGCCGCATGTGGTTAAAAGAAACAGGCCCAAGCATATGGTAGCAACTGACAGCCCTGCAACAGTCACTGGGAAACCCCATACATTTCTAGCAAATTCCAGAGTGTGCACAGTCTCAGTGAAGCACAAGGATGAGTCAGTAAACTCAAAGCATATGCCCTCACCTAGCCTCATAGTCTACTGTCAAAATTGTGGTGGCAATCATGATTCTAAAAGAGAAAAGTGCTTAGCTTTTGGTCAGCAGTGCCACAGACATAAAAAGTGGAATAATTTTCAAAGATTTTGTAAATCAAAAGGGGTTCATTTTTTTATTAAAAGGGAACATTCCAAGAGACAAGTTGATGAGTTAGAAAGCTGTGATCCTACTTCTTATGTTGATGGTTTGTCTGTGCTTCATGAAACAGTCCATGCAGTAGATTTGTGGGAAAAGAATATTTTGTACTGTTCAGATAAATGGGAAACCCATAGAGCTCAAAGCTGACACAGATTCAAAGTTCAATGTTATGTCTGCAGAACCATTTCCTAGACTATGTGCTGGTGCTAAGCTTGATTTGGCAAAGTATGTGAAACGTATTGCTTATGGTGGTGAAGAATCTCAGACTGATGGTTCAGTAGTGCTTTCATGTTACTCTGCTGGGAACAGCTATGACTTGCAATTGTATGTGGTCAAAAGGCATGCACAGTCATTATTAGGCCTTAGAGACAGTTTGAAAATGAAACTACTTTCATTTAATATGGAAGTCCATCATGTTAGCTTGAAAGACCACTGTTCTAATTTTGCCCACTCTGTTTTTTCTGCCTATGCTGACCTTTTTGAAGACAAACTAGGAAAACTCCCAGGTATGTACTCCATGATGTTAGACCCTGAAGTAAGTCCAGTTATCAGACCAGCCCGGAAAGTTCCAGTACCTATGCAGAACAGAGTCAAGGCTGAGGTAGATAAAATGGTGCAGCAAAGTGTGATTTGCCCAGCTGATGAACCTACTAAATGGGTATCCTCCATTGTCGTAGCTCATAAGAAAAGCTCAGATGATATCAGAATATATATTGATCCACAAGATTTGAACAAAGTACTGAAAAGACCTCATCATCCAATGCATACAGTCAAAGAAGTTGCAGTTCTTATGCCAAATGCCAATATTTTTCTGTCTAAGTTACAAAGAGTTCATTTTGGCAAATTTTGTTAGACCGAAAATCTTCATTGCTTATCATTTTCAGTACTCCTTTTGGCAGGTACCAACTTTTTGAGAATAACACACTAGGTAATAAACTGCAAAAACTAAATAAACAAAAAGTCCCAACAAGTCTTGAAGAGTCCGAAAAACTGTTTAATTAAGCGCTTTTCGTTGCCGCTAATACGGCAACTTCTTCAGATTACATAAGACAAAAGAATTTGAACCAGTTTAAGTAAAGAATAAAAACATGTGATCCGTAATCAGCTGAGCTGTTACGTAATTGCAACTCATTAATATTAAATAATTAAAACATTCAAAATAAACTTCGTTCGCTACACAAGTTGCAGCGATCTATATGCACACTTTCTCTCAATCCTCCACTTGGGAATAACTACTACTCATCCCCCCAGATAACGTGAAGACATACCAGTTTAAAAGTTCATATAAAACTATGAAAAGATGTTTGTATCGTGTAGTAGTGTTATATTCCACTATTCAATTCAGTCCCCTCCTATGGACTGTATAACGGAAAAGTAAATCATTCACTATCAAGATCTCCCTTATATTTAATATTTTATATTTTAAAACAGTCCAGTAACAAAACTAAAAACAACAAGACTTCAATTACTAAACATATAACATAGTAGCTGTTAACCTTATCATTGTAATATGCCATACTAAACTTACCCTAATTATCTTAGTACTGGCTACGTGGGCTAAAAGTTTCGAACATACCAACCATTTTGTTAGTTTAAACATGTAATGCACATAATAATAATTTATCTTATGAAGTATTCAACCCCTCAAACTCAATAATTGTACTCAAAGTTCTATCTAACTAGACTTTTGAGTTTTAAAAGACAAGCAATGTTACATGACTCATTCAAGCCTGGTGATGAAAAGGCATTAAGCCTAATCTGCCAAGCTAACTCACACTCTTCCAGTAACCAATTCACTGGTCCTCCCCTATTGTTGGTCACAACTCGATCTATTGCTTTAAAGCCAAAAGAATGATTCTCATGAGCTATGATATGCCTTGCTAAAGGACTTTCTAACTTCTGTCTCTCTATGGCATAAGTGTGTTTGTAGACTCTGCTACGTAGTTTACGTTCAATTTTTCCAACATAAAATGCTGGACATAGTTTACACTTAGCCAAGTAGACTACAAATTTAGAATTGCAGTGGAATCTTTCCCTCAGTCTGTAATTCCTCTTATTTATGTAAAAGGTTTCTCCTATCTCCATGTGCTTACACATTTTACAGCACCCACAAGTAGACAAACCTACAGTTTTACAAAAAGCCAAACTCTTATTAATTTCTACTAAACTTTTTAGGTTGGCTCCCTTCCTAAACATTTAATTTTTTGAGAATGCCATTTGGGATAATTTCTGCCAGTGAAATCTTTCAGCGTCCAATGAGCAAATTTTTTCTGGGTATCCGTATGCTATTATTGTAGATGATATTCTAGAAATTTATTTAGTGTGTTCTGAGTGCTTCATTTTATATTTTTGTAACAGAAACCTCAAGAAAGTTCTGAAAGAGCACGTGAAGTGAATCTTAAGCTGAATTCTCAGAAGTGCAAATTCAGGCTACAGGAAGTTACTTATGTCGGTCATTTGTTTACCAGTTCAGGCTTACAACCAGATCCTTCCAAGCAAACAGCAATTCTCAAGACGCCAGACAATGTTTAAGACCTACAATTTTTTTTGGCATGGTTAACTATCTAGGCAAGTTCATTCCAGACGTGATTCAACTATCAGCACTGCTCAGAGATTTGACATGCAAAGATGTATCCTGGTCATGGTTAGAGCAACACCAGAGAGCATTTGATGTCCTGAAACAGAGAATTGCCAGTCCACCAACTCTCAGATACTATGATGCTCTCAAACCAATTATTCTTTCTTGTGATGCTTTGAAATTTGGTCTTGGTGGAGTCATTCTTCAAGAGGATAGACCAGTAGCCTATGTGTCCAGAACTCTGACCCAAACTGAAATGCAGAATGCTTAGATAGAAAAAGAACTCTTGGCAATTGTGTTTGCATGTTCAAAGTTCCATGATTATACTTATGGTAGACCTATCCAGACTGCAACAGATCACCAACCTCTAGTCACTATTTTGAGAAAGTCTTTGCATACAGCTACTGCCAGATTGCAACGCATGATGTTGAAATTGCAGAAGTATATTTTCAATCTTGTCTACACACAAGGCAAACTTCTTTATCTTGCTGATACCTTATCCAGATCACCCAGAAATACACGACATGAAAATGAGAAACTTGATTTTGAAGTCATGGAAGTGAGAATTTTTTCTTCCACATATCTTGATGAGTTTAGAAGTCATACAGCCACGGATCCAGTTCTTCAGAAGCTCAATTACTTTGTCAGTCAAAGATGGCCTTCAGAGCAATCTTGCTTACCTGTAGAAGTGCAACCTTATTTTCCTTAGAGAGATGAGATTTTGTTTGATAATGGTATCATCATGAAAGATCCAAAAGTGATTGTTCCAAAGTCCTTGCAACAAGAGTATATTACTGTATTGCATCGTGGCCACCCTGGAACTGATTCTACCAAAAGAAGGGAGAGAGGACTAGTATTTTGGCCTTCTATGTCACAAGACATTGAGAGTGTACTTTCATCTTGTTCTGTAGGCAATAGTATAAAGCCGCATCAACAGAAAGAATCACGTCAGGTAAACCACATTCCTGAAATACACTGGTTGACAGTAGCTACAGTCATTTTTGAGTGGAATGGTCAACATTACTTGGTGTTTGTGTCTTTCGGCTTTTCCCGGTTAGGGGTCACCACTACGGAACTTTGGTCTGCTAATGATTGGCAGTTGATTTTTTACATAGCAGCTTGCCAGGCCTGACGCACAACCTTCAACGAAGGTACGCCCATTCACACATGTCTCCACGCAGAAGGCACTCTAGCTGAGAATAGAACCGGACAGCGTCTTACTGTGAGGTGACAACGCTACCGCAGCACCACCACCGTGGGTGTGGACTCTTATTCAAATTGGTTTGAGATGACCTTCTTCCTAATCTTGCTTCCAGTACTGTCATTACTAAGATGAAGCATCATTTTGCAGTCCACGGTAGTCTGCACAAAGTTATTTCTGACAGTGGTACACAGTTTACAAGCCAGCAGTTCAAAAGATTTACTAATCAGTGGGACTTTACTCATGTTAAAAGTAGCCCTGAGTACCCACAGTCAAATGGTTAGGCAGAACATGTAGTTCAAAGTGTGAAACAATTACTAAAGAAGTCAAAATGAGACAATAGCAATGTTTTCTCGAATCTGTTGATTCTCAGAAATGTTCCTCGTGATAAATATCTTGGTTCACCTGCACAGAGACTTCTGTTGAGACAAACTACACCCACATCACCAATCAGTAGTAAATTATTGGTTCCATGTGTTAAGAACAATAGATCAGTGAAAGGCCATCTGTTAAAGAAGTGCTTATCCCAGAAGTCCTATTATGATAAATCCAGTAAACCGCTCAATCCACTACAAGAAAGGGAGATAATGAGGATGCCGATGACAAAAGGTTTTGATCAGATTGGAGTCATGAAGAGTGTATGTCCAGAGATGAGGTCATACATTGTGGAATTCAGAAGGAGTAGAATTTAGGTGGAATCAGAAACATTTGGTCCAGGTTTCTCTACCTGCAAGACAGACTCTATATCTCAGAGTGAATTATCCAGCGTTCCAGTTTCAGAGGACAATCCAGTAAATATCCCTGTTCCTGAGAAGAATCCCAAAACTTCTGAAGCAAATTGTTCACCAATGACTGTCCCTGTTGCTAACCCAGTTCTGATTGCTATACCACTAGATCAGGTCGCATTTCCAGACCATGTTCCAGATACACGGCAACTTGGACATGAACATTGTGTTTATTTCTTATTGTCTATACAATTGCATGTCTTTTCCAAATGTCATTATATTGTGGGCAATTCATTAAAGAGGGAGGATGCAGATCAATATGTATGTATACCTTTAAGAATCTTTCTAGGGGCTTGCACAAGTATATAAATACTGAGCATGTGTGAGCTTGACTGCCATTTTGTAGTAAGTTGTTGAGATATAAGCATACTCCTGACAGTGACTGATATTCTGACTCCAACTGTCTACTCAATGAAAAAGGGTCTGTTGCCATGGATATGAACTTTTCTACTGTTTTCATTAATGGCTTGGTGGATATGGGCATCCTGATGCAATGTAGAAATTGCCTCAAGTTTACTGACAACCAGTTAATTCTCAAAAAATTGATATGGTATGTGAGAGATGTATTTACACAATGTCACTGGAAGCAAAGCTCTCATGTAAAAGTACTCCTAATGTCAATAAGGTTGTCAGTAGTACACATGCTGCACCCATCATACACAATTCAAAGCAGACATATCGACCCACATATGCTGAGGCACTTAATTGTAACCTTCCTAAACCACTAAGATCTCCTAGACGAAGTATACAAAAGAAATATCCTCAGCAGCCCCAAATGCACTCTTTCAAAGCCACACCAACATTAACCCATAAAGTAACATCTCATGGAGCCTCTACCTCTCAGCCCATAAGGCAAGCCACCACACAATCCAACATTGTAGTCTTTGAAGACTCCATCGTGAGGCACACTGATGTCCCTCTCACCAGGCTGAGTAAGGAGAAAGTCATGGTCAGTTGCTTATCAGGGGCTATGATCCACCACATTACACAGGCACTCAGGTCACTGGACCAAAATTACCAATATGACTCAGTCATAGTCCACGTGGGAGTAAATGACATGAGCATACTTCCCTAGACTATATGAAGATAGACATTGTGGAGTGCTCGGAATATGTGTCTCAAGCTGGTATGAGCCTAGCACTGAGCAGCATTTTACCTTCTAAAAGGATGATACCACAATATGAACAAAAGATGACTGACTTTAATAACTGACTTAGTTTCTGGTATCATTCTAAGGGGGTGCAATATCTGTCAGCATGGAAGGAGATGGTCAACAGACCATGCTGGTTTGCCAGGGATGGTCTGCACCTCTACCCTCTAGGCTTTTGAATATTAGCTAAAACATTTTTCCCCCATACTGCCTTTTTTAGGCAATGCCATACTGAAAGTACTTTTGACATTGTAAATCAAAGCCAAAAAAAATCTAAAGGTATTATCAATGCTAGGAATCTAAACAAAAAACTCCACTCCCTAGAAGCTCTCTTTACCCTAGAGAATGCTGATGTCTGTGCGGTCAATGAGACATGATTTAAAGCCACCGACAGCACACCAACAGTGCCAAGTTATAATGCCTTCCACACATTTTAGGCCAGCTACTTCACATGCAGGAACTAAATGTGGAAGGGTGTCTATTTACATCAAAGATAAATATACTTCAAGGCTGGTCAAACAGGATAATGCACTTGAACTGCTCTGTGTTCAAATAATTACAGACAAAATCCAATACCACTTCCTTGGAAGCTATAGGACCCCCTCAATGACCCAGGAAACCCATACCTTGTATTTAAACTTATTAGAAACACAAACCATCCAACCCAATACCATATTCACAGGTGACTTTAATTACCCCACTATTAACTAGGAATCCTATATGACATCAAACGTACATGCACAGAGATTCATGGATTTTGTAAACACAAACTCCCTGGACCAGATAGTCAATACACCAACCAGGGGTGCAACCATACTGGATCTGGTCCTCACTAATATAAGAAAGTGCTGCACACCCCCTACAGTAATGCCTTCCCTTGTAATGTCAGACCACAAAATTGTCTCCTTTGAAGTAAAAATAAAGCCTGGACCTCCTGCTAAACCTGGAATATTCAGGAACTATTCTAAGGCTAACCCCTTGCTATTAAGTGAGAATCTGGCAAAATTTCAAGCCCCCATAAACCCTGAGTACACTGCTGTCTCTGCAGTACTGTTCAAAGAAACCCTGTACAAGCATGTTAATAGCTGCATAGAGGGGAGCTGTACCCACCAGGAAGAAGTACAGAACTAACTCAAAAAACAAGCCACCATGGTGGAATCACAAAATCAATAGGCTGTATAACAGGAGGAAGAAAATCATGGCAAAAATTAGGAGGTGCAGCACCCAGCACTCTCATCAAACTAAACAAATAACTCAGATGCCATATAAAGTCAACCAAAGTCAAATTTGATGCAAGTTTGACCTCCCAAGTCAAGGACAGCCACAAAGTATTATTTAGCTATGTCTGCAATCTCAAAGGCAATACACAATTATATGCAGAGCTCATTGTAAATGGAGCAACCTATACTGAGCCAGAAGACATAGCAAACCTCCTGGCTGATAAATTCAGCTCCAACTTTAACCATTTCTCTCTCCCCCTCAATCTTCCCTCAGGAAATATCATCAAATATAACACCCCCTACTATCACTAGGGAACAGGTCCTTAATGCTCTCTCTAAGACCAAAAGCACTGCATTAATGGGCCCAGACAATATCCCAGGATGCCTTCTAAATAGCATGAAACATGACCTATCAGGGCCGCTGGAATTACTATTTAACTGTTACCTCCAAACAGATTTCGTGCCTCATGACTGGAGAAAGGCAACAGTCATCCCTCTGCACAAAGGTGGGCCATCTACAGACCCTGGAAACTACAGACCCATAAGTCTCACAAGTCTTATATATAAAGCCATGGAAACAGTTATCATGGAGATGATCATTAGAGATATAGTAAGCCTCCAGACACTGGACCCAACCCAGTTTGGTTTTGTCAAGGGCAGATCATGCCTAGTCAACCTGGTGGACTTCTTTGAGAAGGTCACTAAAGCAATGGATCAGGGCAAAATTGTTCACACTGCCTACCTTGACCTGGCCAAGGCATTTGACACAATACCCTACTCAGGCATTGTTGACAAACTCAAGAGGTTAGGTACAAACCCATATCTCACCCAGTGGATAGCCAACTGGCTCACAGACAGGACCCAGGAAGTTTGAATTGGGGAGTCCACCTCTACAAAGAGGCCAGTAAGTGGAGTTCTTCAGGGATCAGTCTTTGCGTTGCTCCTTTCTGGCATTAACTTAGAAGTCAAGACCGATGTCAGTGGTCTCTAGCTGACTAAATTTGCAGATGACTGCAAATTAGGAGCTGTTATTGAATCTCACATTGACACAAATGTTCTCTAGGAGGGGATGACACAGACAAACAACTGGTGTCAGAGCCATGGACTACAACTAAATGCCAAGAAATGCATAATAGAATCTTTTGGGCAGTCATCCATCCCTGTTAACTATCATATTGACAACACACCCCTTTGAGTTGACCCAGTAGTCAGGGACTAAGGGACACACATAGATATTAATCTACCCTTTGACCATCATGTGTCTACACTACAGTGGTGAGGAAATCATTCTATACTCAGCAACTTATAAACAAAGGTATGGCATCTAAGTCCAAGGAAGTCATTGTTCCAATGTATTCAGCATTCATCAGACCTGTCATTGAGTACAATGCCCCCTTTGGTATGTACGTAACAAGGCATATCCAACAACTGGAATGTCCAACGAGGTCCTCATTAAAAGAATACAGGGCATAAGTAAAATGTCCTATGCAGACAGCCTCAAGGCACTATCCCTGTATTCTGTCTCCTACAGGCTTTTAAGGGGAGATCTATGCCTGGCATACAGGGCATTGTCAGACCCCACTCTGATGGATCTCCTACTTAATCACAAAAGAAACAGCACCAGAATTAGCTGTGCTAAAGACTTAAACCTTGCCTGTGATATAAATAGGTCCTGCTGGAGACATAGGTTTGTATCCCAGAGACTACCACGTCTATTGAACAGGCTCCCCATCCATGTGAAGCAGTGTGCCTCCCTAACTCAATTCAAGTGCAACTTGGACAATTGGATGGGAAACAGGAAATTCATCCCTGGTTTGGCACCTATGTCTCTAATGTACACAGGTAATCTGTAAATGGTTCATCTTCCAAACCTCTGCTTACACTTATCAAGGGTATCAGAACTTGTCAGAGATTTGGGATGCATGGCTAGGCTTAAAAAGGCCCTTGTGGTTATTAGCCTAGTAAACACCTATGAGCCTATGAACCTTTGCAGATTAAAGGAAAGATTTACAGAGTTTAGGAAGGAGGCATGCCTGGTAAAGTAAATCAGCAAGAATAACTACTGTGGTGTACATCTCATATTTTGGTAGATGTTACACTGTATATCTACAGAGATCCAGGACACTGGCATGGCACTATTCCATCTACTTTTGACTGGGTGGGCAACCTTGTATAATGGAAGCATTGAAAAGGACATGCTACAGATTGCTTGGGGTTCCATGACCACATGTTGATATATGACTATGACTATAGTATGTAATAGGTGAACCTGTGCATTGCACTAACTATGGCTGATAAACAGGTGCCTAAAAGCGGGTTGGAGCTTGTGTCCATGGATACATTGTGTAAGTGATAACTGTGCCTATCCCCTCCCTAACCTGTGTGGGTATTGTTATGTCTGATGCACATCATAGCCACTCAATCTACTGTCCTGCATAGCCTGGATATGATAACATAGGCATCATTTTCTTGTATGTTTTCTACCTCTTGTCCCATAGTTGTAGGCCAGACATTACCAGTTCTACAAGGTTTTGTGTCCATTTCTGTGCCAGTGCTACAATGTTTTGTGTCCATTTCTGCCTCAGCTATTGCACTGCTGCTGTGTAGTCCTCACCTGACTCTCTCTACCATACCCTTCTGCTGCTGGTACAATTGGTATGGAAGGTTCTAGCAAGATGCTCACATACCCCTACAACTATTTGCACAATGCCATGTTAAGCAGTAGTCCAACAAATGCATTTATGTGTTGTTTGTAGTAAAAGTATTCAATAACTATGTGAATGGATATACCTGAAGTCACAAGCAAAGTTAGTTTACTAAGTATTTCATCTTCATGTATTGTGCATATGTATGTATCTATCATTGAATTCTGCTGCAGAACCTACTTTTAGTATCAATAATATATGCTGATTCTATATCTATAGAATAAAGAACATCTATTATAATTTCATTTTATACTCGCCAGTTGATAGTGTTTTTAAACTATCTGCTGTCCTGCACAGTTTACCCAACTGTTTTCTGCTGTCCTGCACAGTTTAACTAACTGATTTATCTTAACACATGCTTTGCAAACTTTCCCTTTACAAGACATACAGATTTTTACGTATATGATCCCCACCACAATATCTTCATAATGATTTCTTTATTTTTATCAATTTTATTATGCAACTTATTTTTACTTTGCTTCATCATAACTATGTACACAGTCCCATTGTTCTATTCATGTTTATTTAGCTAACATGCTTTGTATTATTTGTTTCCATATTTTCCCTGTACAGATTTCTGATCTGCTAATGAATTAACAGAGTCCAGAAAGCTTATGTCCAACATTGGTATGACAAGTCTTTACTTTAAAATTTCCCTGATGTGCACTTTTGAAATATCTGTTCTTTAATTTCTTGGTTAATTATCAACAAAACTAAAGCTTCTTGCTTGATTCTTTAACCTTGTGTAATATCCAAGTATACTTTTAATATTACAACTGTTCTGCTATTCTAGTAGTATAAATACCACCTTGGTTCTCCCCTGAAAAGAGGCTACTAGCCTAGTGGGACTAACCTGGTCAACAAAGAATAAATAAATAAATAAATAAACTTTGTTTTCACATGATATGTTTTCTTAAGTTCAGAATATATATTAATGTTCCTAGTACATTTGACTATATACCTGTTGTAGCTAACATGATCTCATAAATGTGTTAAACTCTTTCCCTCCTGCCATATACAACAGCAGCACTTTGACTTTTGCCAGTATTGTAATACTTAAAGAAGGAACATAGATCGGAAAATTATTCACCAAGCTGAAGATTATAGATCCAAACAATGACTGTGCACATCAACATTAAACTGTGATAAACCTGGCATTTGCAAAGGTATTTACAAATTTATTTTGATCAGCTTTTTTTTTCTTTTCTATCTATGCTATGTTTTTACTAAAATATTTTAGATTGTTTGATTAGTGGCATGGGCACTGGAAGGACCCTGGGGGGGAGGGGGTGATGGGATTGAGCATCTGATGTCAACTTGTCTATCCTGGGGAGGGAAGCAGCCTCAGCTTACTGCAATAAACAGCACATGAGCATGACAAGCTGCATGCTGCATATGGGAGGTTGCCCATGTGAGGAAGATTAAATGCTCCTCTTGGCAGCAGCAGCAGCAGTTCTGAAACTGGTATGTCTGCTTTGAGGGAGCAGGAGTTAAGGGGCTTTCCTTGGCAGCAGTATGATGCTGCATCAGCATTCTTGATCACCTCCACACCTCCAGGCATACATCCAGTTGAGCCAAGTGGAGGCTAAGGTGGAAGTAGTACACCCAGTGAACGAGGAGAGGAGCTGAAAGTAGCTAATCGTTTCGTGTGGGGGGGGGGGTAAAAACAACAAATACTTTAGAGGATACTGATCAGGTGCCTGATCATAAGCAAGCTGTCATATGTTTGAGAAATGGATACCAAGACAATGTGGAGGGAAGTGATGGTCAAGAGGTAAATCCTGACTTGTTAAACCACTTGCCAATGATCAGATAGATCTGTTCATAATTCTTTGGAGTGCACATTGCTTTATCTGCTCCATGAGCTACCATTTGCAGAGAGGGAGAGAGACAGAAAGCCAGAGAGAGAGAGAGAAAGAGAAAAGTGTAGGAGATCTTTGAAACTATAACACTTAGAGCTGCGAGATTAATCTTTATAGTAAATGGAGCTTTGCTGCTCTAGTGTACTATAAGACAAAGGACAAAAATAGGAGCACAACTTGTTTTAAAGTTTCCAAATTTGTAAATGACTTAGTGCAGCCTCACAGACAGTACCTAGAAGGGAAGAGTATCTCTGACCCAAAACACTTCTAAAATCTATAGTATACTTTGGACTGCCATATAGAAAAAAGTGTGGCAGTCTGAAGTATTTTCAGCTGTTAAAGCTGCTTTATCTCCCTGCTGCTCTGTGAAAGTCATTACTTATGCTCTAGTATGAGACTAGAGCT
>NC_056741.1:632291768-632331768 GCF_019279795.1 Protopterus annectens
CCTTAACCATTCCTGCATTCATTCCTGATCAACATGAAGTTCTTCCAGAAGTTTCTATACTTGCAATTATATCCATGCATTTTCCACATTTCCTGCCTTCTCATCTGGTCCTTCACCTTATATTCTTTCTTTTGTTTTTTGGCACATTCAGTTGCTGCCTGGTTTTTATTCACTTGTGGTTTGATTTCCATCCCTGCTTGACGCTGATATATTTCTGATAGATTAAGCAGAGAAGTCATCTTAGATTTATTCTCCCTATGTTTCAAAACTTTCACTACATTTGGGTCTTGTGAGGTCAGCAGGGATATGTGGAGTCCCATGACTGCAGATCTATACATGTAATAAATTTCAAGGAGGTGCATCCCTCCTTCGGTACAAGGAATATATAATCTTGGTATGCATTGATTTTTATAAATCATTTGGCAAGCATGAAGCATCCTTCTTGTTTTCCTATCTAATCTAGCCAACATGTTTTGGGGCCAGTCAATTACACCAAAACTGTAAGTTAGGACAGAAAGAGCAAATGGGTTTATAGACTGGATTTTGCTCCTAGATGTCAACACTGTGATAGTGCATGATAGATCCTGGTCTGTTCTAATACTGTGCATTGGTTTCATCACATCTATCTTGCTTAGTATTTTTGTTGATCCGTTCCCTCTTCTATAGTCTTCCAACAGTGACACTTCTTGTCTTAACTAGTTTTCACTATTCACAATTTCCATGATAGTATTCGATTTCTCCCCTTTCTCTCCCACACTACCCTGTGTTCTTGTGGTAGAACTTTATCAGATATTAATTTAGTGCACAGTAATATATCCTGTTTACTTCTGTTATACCGCATGGATCTCAATGAACAGTCCTAATTACTGTGTTCATTTGTTTTATCAAACTTCTGACTTTTTTTGAGTTTTATTAACCTTCTGCAGTCTATTTCTTTCATTGATCTTGATATATCTATGTCTGTTAAATCAAGCAACACTTTCTTAGGTCATTTTCTTCCAAACTGAGGGCACACCCCTTATTTTCCATTTTCTGCAGGCATTCTATAGAAGCTTCTATAGCAGATTCCTGTGGCACATTCTTCAATTTCGTCCTGTGCCACCCGTTGCTCTGTCATATGGGAGCTCACTGGCCTATCACTCCTCAACATTGACTGCATCAGAGTTTCCACAGTTTCCTGTTCCTTCCCTTGCTGTCTAGCTTCAAGTGAACATTTACACTGGTTTCCTGTGAAAGGCTCCAAATTATCTTCATATGGCGCCTGACCAATTGCTTCCTGTTCCACTGGTTTCTCCTTAATTTGGATATTCATTGCTCTGTCCTGTTGTGGTACTTTTCTGAATTAGATTTTCCACACTGAATCCTTCACTTCGCAGGTACTCCATAACCTCAATTTCTATTTGTTTAACTTCTCCATTGCTAATCTCCTTTTCTACTTTTCCTCTTTGTCTTCTTATTTTTTTGTATTGTAAAGTTTCTTGATCTATATACTGTTTTTCACAAATCTGTTGTACTAATAAATGCAGATTTCATTTGAAGCTTTTGACAGTTTGTCTTGTGGAATCATTTTTCTTTCCTCTAATTTCTCTGTTAATCTTTTTGTATATCTTGTGCCTGGAAATTCTGGGCTTTTTACATAATTTCGTTCTTATCGTCAATATTCCACTCTATCTTTATGGCTCTTCTTTGGCCTATCAGTTTATGTGATTTTTGTGGACTGCTACTTCCTTCTAAAACAAAGAAGCCATCCTCCCCTCTGGTCCTCCCCCTGGGCCTGGCCTCACCCCATTGTAGGAATGTTTGGTATTTTGAGGATTCTACACAGTCATTTTTTCTAGTCTTGGCATGAGTGCACCTACCAGGATTGGGCACTTTTTTATGCTGTGTCTTGTGCACCCAGCTATCTTTTTTAATTTTTGACCTATTTCTGTCCATGATATATGCTATATAAATACAGTCTATATATCATTGTCGCCTTGGTGAGATTTTGTGAGAAACAGGATCCACCAGACTTGAGGATGAATTCAGTTTCAGCACTACTACTCTCCTTTGCTTGCTGACTTTTCATCTCTCCATTCAGAGATTTGCATGATGATGGTGCAGGTAAGTGGGATTCTTAACTAATCTGAAACGTTTTGATTCATGAGATGTTTTGACATATAAAATGGGAGCGTGAGAATGAGTGTTTGTTGGTCAGGGTTTGAGTAAGAGCTAGATATGAAGATAGCTTTAGTATTATGTGTGTGCATTATACGTAGGTAGTGCAGCTGAATGTATTGTGCAGTGGAATATATTGTGTAGGGTTGGGATTAGGTACAGAGGCAGGGTTAAGGTTAGCCCCATGAATAAAGTGACACAGGATATGCCTGGAAATTTAAATCCACTGTCAAAGGATTCAACAAATCAGCAGAACAGGTGTCTTTAGCATACGTGTTTTTCCATTTCCCTTTCTTTTTATAAAAAATGAAACTGCTACTTACACCTTTGCACCCTGCATCTATAGTCAGATGTAAGAAGCAGAAAAGTGCATGAGGCTGATCAAGAAAGCATCCATTTCTCATATCCTGCAGAGGCCATCCTAGGAGCCAACAGCCCTCAGCCCATGCTGCAAAAGGCTCCCACTGCACCTTGTTAAAGTTATAAGGGTTTTCAGTCCTTCAGATACAACACTGTGGCCAAGGACAAGCACCACATGATGGTCCAGCTACAACATATAACAAATGCAGGGAACAAGTACTGACTTAGTAATAATATTTACAACCATCCAGTGCTCAATCACGTGTCTCCAGTGGCACTAACATTTGCATTCCACTTTCCTTTTTAATGGCGAGAACTGCTGCTTCCCATGTTACTAGGCAGTGTTATTTTTTGACTTATTATTTGTCCTTCATAAATGCCTACTCTGGAGTCTGCAGTCAATATCTCTTTACTTTATCAATCCATCCATTTTTTTTCCCTTTTTATTCCAAAGAGACTGCAACAGTTTTGAAGGTCACCAGGTTAATAAAGACGACAGACCCTTTGATTTTTTAATGAGTTTTTGCCCACATCACAGAAGGAAGCCCCTTGTGTTACTGCATGAACATTAAAAATCCAGCCATGCATTTCTCTCTTGTGCTTGCTTAATTTTTTTTTCTTTGCTTGCCTAATTCTTTTTTGAACTGATTTAGAGACTTAATGAAGCTAATATGTTTTAGAAGATAAAGGACAACATTTCATAAGGGCACAGTTGTTTAATTATATTTTTCTCTTTTTGCATTCTTTGATTTCATATGTGCTTGCTCAAATATTAATATTTGCTTCAAAAAGTTAACCTATGCATCCATCAAGAGACATCTTTAAAAGCTTTTCTGGCTGGAACTAGGTCACCTCAAAAGTTTTAAGCAGAACACTGCTATTTCAACGGTTCTTTAAAAACCCCAGTCTGCCATGTTTATTAAACTGAAGACATTCATTTGTATTCCTTCTTTTAGACAGAAAAGTTACATTTTAGAGACCGTACATCTACCTCAATATTCCAGTATAGACTGATAACCAATATGCAAAATGTCAAGTTAATTAGTCAGTACTTCATATTTACATACTTCATTCTTTTTAATGATTTATGTGTCTAATGTTCATTTGTGCAACCGAACTTTATTATCTAAGGTTCATTTTATTAACTGAAATCCAGATTTTTGTACTATCATTCAGAAGTCTACTTCCGATGTCATAGTATTAAGCTCCTTACCTGCAGTTTTCATGTTTTTATTTTTAATCCTGCTGGGAATGGGGAAGATAAAGGGAGATTACCTTTCCTGTACAGTACAGTCTGTACCAAACATTTCAGATTCACTGCAGACCTCATTATATCATGCAAGCTCATACCTCTCAACTGTTCAGATTTTCGCAGAATTCCAGATGTTTGTCTCCTTTTTCATTCTATTCTTCATAAAAGTGTGTGGTTTTCTGACATGACGAATGAAGTGATTAAATAATGACATAACATTTAAGTTTCAGACTTTCATATCCTTCAGAAAATGCATGCTAACACAAATCCTGTTATTCTAGCAACTTACTAAGTTTATAAGAGGAATATTTAAAATTTGTCCCTATTTTTGAGACTTCGCCCTCCCACTATTTTAGGTTTTGCCCAGATTTCTTGTGCTAAGATGTTGATGGGTATGTGCAGACTGTATATGTAAAATATATATAACCCAGTGCCATAGGCATATCCTTTGTTCTATTTTCTGACCTGCCCCGATGATCAGAAAGTGTAATGAGGGGATTGTTGGCATAGTGTACGCAAGCAGTACTTCCCACACTTTTAATGTACAGCAATGCTGAAATCTGGGGAGTCTTCCCATCCCCAAATCCCCATCATTTAGTGCTCAGTGTTGAGGGCTGCTCCTCCAAGAACCTGATCCATAAAATGAATGCTCATATCTAGGATACCCCTTTTCCCGAAAATACCATATATTTTGTGTTCATTCTCTTGGATTCCCCCATTCCTCCCAGTAAAATGTATGCATGTATTGTTTACGGCTTCCTTCTTTGGTTATAAAAGTAACGCTCATTTTAATGGGCACTCTTTAAACATCGCATGAAACTAACTTTATGCTCATATCTAGAATGGCAGCATTCAGGTTTTCTGATTGAATCAATTAATAGTGTATCATATATATTAAAGCCCATAATTTTATCCATTGTATATGTAAGTATATTTGTGTCCTGTGCATTCCTGAACATCCCCACTTCCCACAGTGCACGTAATTTTGCAGCCAGTGCCAAATTCATAGTGCAGCAGTTTATTGTGGATAATTTGTTGACGTATATAGGATTATGCAGAGCCAAAGTTGGCTGATCTAGTGTCCAGTGTTGGGTACCTGATCTGGCACCCCACCTCCTCAGCTTCACTTGAAGAGTAAAAAAAAAAGTCTACTCCCCCTAGACTGGCACTTAGTGCCAAGAGACCACTTAGCCTCTCAAGAAGAAAACAAAAAAGGTCCACTCCCTTTGTCTAGTGCTCCGAGCCAGATCCCAGCCTCTCAGCTCTTCATTTGAAGAGTAATAAAAAAAGAAATCTGTTTTTAAGCTGCAGCAACCCAGTTGTTGTGCTTGTAGCAGATGGCTTGCTGCACCTTCTACAAGCATGCATAAAGCTCTGAAGTAAAATTCTGTACCTGCATTCAGAAATGACAGTGCAGAAAAGAATGCAGGAACTACACTTCACAGTCATACTCCCTAACACTTTGTGCTGGGGTTTGTTGCCACTTTTCCCCACCCTTGCTATATTTCTCAGATCGTAGGATCTGGATATATACAAGGTAAGCTTGATCAGAGGCCATATGCACTTTGCCAGCCCCCATTCTTGGGCTCTACTACTTTTTACAAGGAGTTAGAGAAGAGGGAAATTTAACAAATTTAAGAGCACCCATCCAGATGTCCAGGCTATGTTTGAAAGATGATGAGGACTTACATTGTTTAATCACACCTCTCAACCTCTTAGAGCAAGAAATTTCGACAAATCCATAAATAAAAGTGGGACAAAGGCCCAAAAATATGGGCAATAGGGACAATTCTTAAATATTGCTCTTACAAACTTTGATTGAAGTTGATTGAATAACAGGTTTTGCATTACCATGAATTTTCTGAAGGGTATGAAATATGAAACTCAAATGTCTGTCGTTATTTTCTAACTTCAATCTTTAATGATTTGTCAGTAATTTGTGAGAATAACACAATTTTATGAAAAATTAATCAAAAATTTGAGGCAAAAATCTGGACATTCTGTGAAAATCTTTAACATTTGAGAGGTATGTGCTTGCTGGATGGTGAACCTATCAAGGCACTGGGTGATGAATCTATTTATTCCTTGATAAAGGTCAATATCTCTGGTTCTGGTATTGACTACATAGTCTGATTTGTTGAGGAAAAGGATATTAAGAAGAAATGGATCCCTAAGGTCATGGTGAACTAGACATGGGTTTACCACAGGAGCCTGTATGACAGTGGATATAAGGACAAGGACTCCAACTTCTCCTAGCTCCTAAGGTTTTTGATGTCATAATGTATTTTTTAATGTGCTTGGCCAGATTCATGTTGAAGGGATGGAATATTGGTTAAGGTGTTTTTCTCAAACACAAAGTACAAGGTTTAATTCTCACCTTTGGGAAATTGGCTAGGCTTAAAATGGCCCAAAAGGGCAGATAACCTAGTATTCACCTATGAACCTATGAATTACATTCTATAATAGGTCTGATGGTGATAAAGGGGAACAATAACTTCCTTAATTTTAGAATAAATGCCTTTTGCAATTCATTATGAAATGTAGAAGGATTTCCTAACTACTGCTCCACAAGATCGTCAAAGCAGAGGGCGCTATCAACCTTATGTGCCCAGATCTCTGAAAACTGATTCATGCGGTAATGGGGTGCTTTCAGTGCAGTAGAATGCAGAGTATTTTTTCTTTCTGAAGAGAAAGATGATGCATTTCTTGGTGTTTAGCTTGAGACCTTTTTCAAAGCACCAGGAATTGGAATAAGTTAGTTAATTTTGGAAAATATATAGACAAAGGAGATTTGGCAACCCCACTCAACTTGCAGTTATCATCAAATTTTGTTAATTAAGCAATGTGGGCAGTGTAACTACTGTCAACTACCGGAGTGACCTTCTCAAAGCTCCTGACAAGACTTAGCAGGCAGGACCTGCCTTTTACAAAGCCAAATTTCAGTGTGTCGAGCTTAATCAGATTATTGATGTCATAACTTATTAGTTCAGTGATAATGAGCTCCATGGTTTTACAGATAAAACTCATAAGGCTGATGGGTCTATAGTTCCTGGGGTCAGTGATAGTTCCATCCTCATGAAGGGGCATTACCACAACAGTCTGCCATGATTCAGGGATACAACCTGTAGCAAGCCTCAGGTTAAATAGAGGAAGGGATCAGTGAATGCATATTTAACACAGTTTATTAGACAACCTTGTATGTTGTCTGGGCCAATGAAAGAAAGGTTCTAGGTGTTGGGGTATATGATAGGAGAGGATGGTTAGAAAGGAGATAGTAATTTTAGGATATATATTTTCTGCAGACTTACTAACCAGTATGTTTGCAATGACTTTTGAGTTTCAGTGGAAGGCTACATTATGGAAAAGTTCAGACTTAGAGCAGTATTGAGAGTAATTTCATAGTTTCCCTGTAAAAGGACTCCTAGTTACCATTGTTGCACTAGAAAGTCTTAATTCATATGATGATTTGCTGGTCTTGAGAGTTGCCTTCAGTTTCTTAGTAAGGTTATTAATACAGTTCTGATGCTGTAGGATTTTTGCCCTGTAAGGCCGTTTAAGGAATTTTGTTTTTCTTTTATGCAGTTTGTTTATATCAGCAAACCACCAGGATGATTTATTTTTGAATTTACCTCTGTATTTGTTTTTTGAAAGGGTTGCTAGGTCAATACATTTATCTAAACGGGCATAAAAATCATTAGTGGAGATGACTGCATAACTGGGGTCAACTGCGGAATTGACATGGGTAAATTTAGAGATTTCATTATACAGCTGTATGAGATTTTCCTTTCTGAATTATCTAACAAGGGTGGTACTGGTTACCAAAGAGTAGAAGTTCTGAGGGTAAATGTGACCAGGTTATAGTCACACTTTACTGATGAAGGACTGAGCATGGGTGGGAAGCAGACAAGGTTCAAGTCAAGAATATTTTTAAGATCTTGGTGAGTTTGTGGACAATCTGATCCAGGGCACTTTTGTTTACCCAATCCAAGATTTACTGAGCATATCAACATTGAAAGTGTAGGTGCTCCAGTCAATGGAAGGATAGCTGAAGTCACCAGGGATTAAAAATACCAGGATTTCATTGTGGTCATCCGCAGCCACAGAGGGTGATAGATAGGTGACTATGAGTTGGACTTTGGACTACGATAAGCTGCAGTTCAATAAGCTCAAGGGTAGGGGGGGCTGGTTCTTTGGGTAACTGTTTTGAAGGGATATTAACCCTGATGAGCACAGACATTCTGTTCGTGTGCTGCTAGGTCTGAAATCATGGTGGGCACATGACCCAGACACAGAAGGGATGCTTTCTAAGGATCTGAACCATGTCTTGATAGCAATGCCTTTTTGGATATGCTTCAGATGAAGAAGTGCCTCATGGTTAGGCAGTTTATTGTTAAGACTCCTGCCATTGAGTAGTCACACCTTGATATCATCTCATTTAGGGACTGTACTGTTTCTAGTTGTTCATTAGATGGGAATTGCAAAGACTTTTTCCAGTATACAGTAGTTCTTGAATGAGAAATGTAGACTGTGTTTTACAAAGAAGTTAGACTGCCAACATTTTCAATCCCAAGTGATCCACACTGAATCTCCTTGGAATGATGCCAACAACTTAGCCAACTGATGCACTCTATTATCTTTTCTTTGAATCTAGGCATCATGCTAGTTGAAGGGAGGATTGCATTCAGAACCAGTGTCTCACCACTAGTTGAAGCTAGCATGGTAAACTCCAACATATCCTTCTGTATGGTCTTGAGAGATTTGAGTGCCAAGTCATTTATCTCCACATGGACTACTACATCATAGTCATACTTGCTGTAGGAAAGGCTCTAGCAATGTCCACTATCTTAGTTACTGAGAGGCAGCTGACTGTAACCCTGTCCTTGCCCAGTCTATTGAGGGTGGAGTCTGTGTAGTGAACAATGCAGTCACCAGTAACCAGCATGTTCCCAGTAGCTGAATTATGCCTACCAGATATGGAAGTAGGATGCTGTTGTTGACATGTTGATGTTAGTGATGATGTGGAGATATGCAGAGTTGACACATTTAGGGATTTATGCTGATGCCCAGTTTTAACATATCTAGTAGGCTAAGGTAGAGATTTACTGACAACATCAGCATAAGACAGTTTTGCATTGTTAGTATAATGATGTTGCATTGCATTGGTGGGGGTGTTAACTTATTTATTTATTTAAGATTTGTTTACCAGGAAAGTCTGACTGAAAAAGAGCCCATTTTCAGTGGAGGCCTGAAGAGAAATGCTCCACATGCATGTCTTTGTAATGTGGGAGGAAAATGGACTACCAGCGAAAAGCCATGTGAATGAAGGGAGGATACACAGACTCCACAGAGAAGGCACCCCTGCTGGGAATCAAACCAGAGAATCTCTTGCTGTGAGGTGACAATGCTAACCACTGTACCACTGTGCCACCCTAATGTGATGCTAATGGTGAGTAGTGGGTTTTGATGAGAATGCATTCAAATAGGCTAAGTATTTGCATCAGTCACAGATTGCACCTACAGCATCAAGTAGAAGTTCATTATCAGTGAGCATAAGACAGTTTTTACACTGTCTTAGAATATCAAGTGCCAGAAGACTGGCAATAGAAAGGAAGGGGGTGGGCTGAATCTGTTGCCACTCCATGATGTCTAATGCTGGTGTGAGAAAAAGATACTGTTAGGAAGTAAAAGGGACCACAGAGGTGTTTATACAATCTGGGCTGTTTGGGGGCACTATGGAAAAAAAGGACTTCAGAGGTGCTTTTTAGAATATGATTGATTATGCAGTAGTAATGCTGATATGATACAGATACCTAGATACTAATGTTACATAGCAGGATATTTGAAATGCTAACAATTTGAATGTCTTTAACTGCAAGACATAAGCTCCATTCCAAAATCGGAGCTTTACATTGCTTACCTTCTCTTTGCATTTCACCATAAAGCCTGCAGAAAACTATATCAAAGAAGTACAAAATTATTGTTGTATAAGTCTAAAACCTGTCTCAAGCAAAAGTATGGAGCTTTACCTTGGGCAAGTGCAAATACTAGATCCTCAAAATCTTCAAAGCTTCATCTTTTAACCTTCTGAAATACTTGTAGCTCAACATTTTAAAAAATGTTCCACTTTCTCACTGTGGAAAAGCTGAAGAAATTGACAATGGGTTTAAGCAGAGCATAGGGAGGCAAACTAAATGCATGTAAATGTCAGAGACGGAGCTCCATAATACTAGCAGTTACCTGAAATGGCCTGACTGCAGACACTGTGGCATTAAGAGACTCAGGAGGGAAACTATTTGTTCCCTGCAGTGTAGGTCCAAGGAAAAGTTCACAAGTTATATCTCACAGCAACAAAGCACCAAACAATGACACAATTTGACTGACATCAGTATAAAACCTAAATATCCATTCTCTGAAACTTTCAGGTTAATAGATTAAATAATATCCATACAGACACTGAACAAAATGTGGCAAATGACCTAATTTGCAATATTTCCATGCGGCAACTAGATGAAGATGAGGTGAAAGTGTTAAACAAGGGCTTGAGCTTCATACCCTCCGTGCAAGTGGATTTACCAAGTGCGTTGATTGAACTGAGATTGTTTGCATGTAACGTTTCCCTGAAAATGATATATGATGTAAGTACTGAAAATGTGGATGTTGATCTTTTTAAAAAAACAAGTATTTGTACACCCACTCTACCACCGAGTGTTGAAGTGTTTATTAAAGCATGTGAGAGTGACTTATATACTGCTCTTAGATCCGACTGCAGAGATAAGAGGTTTTACAACATGACGTTAAATGAGAGACAAGCATTGACTAGGCTTCGTAATGATGGGGATATAATTATTAAGCCTGCTGACAAAGGGCACCAGATAGTAGTGATGGACACATTGTTTTATTCAGAATCCTTGAATAATATGTTGGATTGTGAGAATACATATAAATTACTTGAAGTAACAGAGGTAAAATCAATAATTGAGAACTATAAACGGCAAATTGAGAATTGCTATTTAGAGCATGCTATACCTGAATGTCTGTATAAATATTTTATTATTGACACACCTGTTATTCCCAGTTTTAATGGACTTCCTAAGGTCCATAAGAATAAACTGAGACCACCATTCAGACCCATTGTTTCAGGATCTGGATGGATTACTGAGCCAGCATCTGTTTATCTGGAAAAGCAATTGAGACCTATGATTTCTAAACATTGTTCAATATTGAGAGATTCTGAGCATTTCTTAAAAGATTTTTATGCCTTTCTAAGCAGCTACAAGGCAACTGGGAAAGAACTTTTGGTTACCTTGGATGTAGTATCCCTTTTCACCAGCATTCCCAATGAGGTAGGAATATGCTATGTAAGGAAGTTCTTGATGAAAGATGCCACAATAGCTGTAGAAAAGATTGATTTAATTTGTTTCCTACTTGAATTAATTTTAGAATTTAATGTTTTCACATTTGAAACAAGGTATTTTTTGCAAACATCAGGGGTGGCCATGGGGACCCCAACAGCTAACAGTTATGCAAACATAGTAATGGCACAGTGGGAACAATGCTTCATGATGAATAATGATTTCAATAGGAATATATTATTTTTCCGGCATTTTGTGGATGATTTGTTTCTTCTATGATGATACTAGGGTGATACTGAAGAAAGGTTACATGAGTTTATTGAACATCTGAATAATAATACAGAATTTTTGAACTTTACTATTTATAGTTCTAGGACTAGCATTGACTTCTTGGATATTAAAGTAATAAGGGAAACAACAACTGGAAAGATATACACTAGCCTGCATAGGAAGGAATGTTACCGTAACAGTTATGTTCACCATACAAGTATGCATCCACCCCATATCTTTAAGAATTTTGTTAATAATCAGGCTGTGCGCATGTCCAGGTTACATGCCAGGAACCAGGATTTTGAGACCAGTTTGGCAACTTTGAGGGATGAGTTTGCAGGGAGAGATAGAGAAGGCTTGTCAAACAGCCAAAAGTCAGAGAGACAATATAGGGAAACCATACTTCTCCAGTCCGGCTAGAGATAATCTGACCTCTGAGAAAAGGATAGGTGGCACACATGTTTTGAGTTATAACATGACACATTCCACAGATACACATCTGATTAAGAATATATTGTATAGGAATTGGCATATTCTAGGTACAGATGATCAGGTCAGTAAGATAGTAGGTGATAGGCCGAAGTTTACATATAAAAACAGTAAATCACTCAGAGGAATGCTCTGCTATAAAGAAAGGATGGAACGTCCCCTCTGGTGACCTATGGGACAGCGAGATGCAACAAGTGTGCATTCTGTCAGTACATTGAAACCAACAGATTATTTGTAAACCCCATAACACGGATATCATATAAATTTAGTGCCATGGGGGACTGTCAAACTAAGGATGTGATATATTTAGCCTACTGTGTATGCCGTGACACATTCTATGTTGGGAAAACCAACAGACGCCTCAGAGAACGGATAAGGGATCACTTCTACTGTTTTAGGAGAGGGCAGGAACATAGTGCAATAGCCAAGCATATGTTGCAGCAGGGGGAGAACCATTATTTTAATTTCTCCATTATAGACAATTTAGTAAAAAATATGAGAGGTGGGTATTTAAGTAATAGAACTGAACAGAAAGAACCTGGATTTTGACACTGGCTGCACATAAATCACCGGGGCTGAATGATTATATATCCCTTAAACCTGTTCTGAAGAACAGGAAACTTAGGAAGAAAGTAGTATGAAGCAAACTGCTGTGCTCTGGAACTAGGGTTATGTTTTAAACAGGACATGCAAGCATGCTTTACAGCGCTTTTAGGCTTTTTAACACATTTTTATATACTTTTATACACACTTTTTATGTGCTTTTTATATGTATTTTTGCATGTATTTTTATATGCATTTTCTACATATACGTTTTTATCTGATTTAAAAGAGTGTGTATCTCTCTGAATCTGGAAAGCATTGGAGTCTTGTATTCTCCATGGGGATTGGTGGGTCTTGTCTGATGTGTATTATAAAAAGGGGATTGTTTTTAAGCATGTTTGTTTTAGTCTGAGGAAGCAACCAGGAGAGGTTGCGAAAGCACTTACCTATGCAATAAACGTTTCTGTGGAACTTTATTTGGATTCTTACTTGGATTTTTATTGGATTTTGGCTTCTCCTTGGTTTTAGTGTTTGGAACATTTTTTCTTTTACATTGGACTTTTGTGTTTGTTCCATCACTCAGCAAACAGGGTTTTTCCTTTTTCATTAATATCCATACATGACTAATACGTTTCTTAACATTTTGCTGACATGAGCTTGAGGTGATCCACAACATTTCATCCCATCTCAAAACTCATTGAAATGGTTGCAGTGACAACCATATCTCTTTAAGACTTGAACTTTTGATGTTCTCTAAGCTTAAAGAATAAGGGGTGATATTTTTTAGACAGAATAATTACCTGAGGACATTGCTCTATCCCAAGGGTAGACAAAAAATGCCCAAATTAATCTCTTATTTGTATTTTATACTGAAACTGCTTGTTAGGTCAACCTTTTTTTGCCATAATTTGGCCATGCCAGAATATTCACTGCAGTGGTATTTTTTATATACATTCCCAGATTTAAAACAGTTTTGTCTTTCAAAATGAATGAAGATTAGGGACACTAATTTCCCATTTTCAGGGGAAAATATTAGTAAGTTCCACATCTGAACTGCCTCAGAATTGGAATATCACTGGATTTTCAAAACATTTTGCATTTAAGTCAGAGCACTACTTCATCATAACTGGAATTTCTTTTCTTATTTATTGCTTATATTATTACCATGTTGTATACTGAGTGTTTTGTACTTAGACATTATTTTAATCTTGCATAAAATCACAGTTATGATTGTAAATTACTCTTAAAAATCAAGGGCAAAATTCCTGCATTTTTGTAAATCAGTGTCCATGAGAAGGATTGTTAATAGCAAAAGGACCAGTCAAATGATCTAACACATTCCTGCTGTATTTAAAAGAAACATTTTTTTCCATTTAAAGTTAATAGTGGAAGTGTTCTTGCATGCCAATTTATTTTAACATTTCTCATCAACCCTCCTTCTGCAATATTTTGGCATTCATATCACCATACCTAGGACCAGTTTCGAGAAAGTATGCAGACCATATTCCTGGATCAATCAAAATAATTCCATATGGTTTCCCATACTAAACTACTCCAGATATTTCTCTCTTTCATTCTCTCCACCTCTACCTCAACATGGTTTAAAAACTCTCTGTTTGGTCGGACGTAATGTGTGAAATGGAAAAGATGCTACTCCTTCCTACCCATAACCATCCATGCTCTCACAGAGCTTAGTTCTAGGTCCTCTAATCTTCAGTATTTTTATAAACGACCTCCATACTGCTGTGGAACAAGGCTCCCTGGTTCTGTATGCAGATGACTTTAGTCTAATATGCTCAGCTTAAGCATGCCATCACTATGAACTATTATACAACAACCATACTCCTCTGTCATACCTTTTCTGAACCAATCTACTCTTCTGCTGAACCCAACCACAATAAAAATTCTTCCTTTCATTCCAAAACAATACTCTGAACACAATAATACCTGTAATATATCATTTGCATAAAACACCAAACTGGAGGTTATCACACATATTAAATTACTTGAAGTCACTGTAGGCAATAATCTAAAATTTGACCTACACATCCAAAATACTATTAAAAAGAAGCAGATAAATCTCAGTCTCCTGTCCTATGCTTCCCCGTACCTCATCTTGCAATCTAAAATGACCAAAGCCCCCCCCCCACATCTATTGCCAACATTCTCCTGTTCTTCTCCCTTACTCACAAATATCAACTCCTTCCTTTTATCAAACCTGGAACAATGTTATAATAAAGAAGCAAATTTTGCAAACCACTTTTCAAGTAAATGCCATCATTCCCAAGCATTCAACCAACTAAACTGCATGGAATTCCCCAACTATCAAACATTCAAGCAACTTAAAATAGCTGAATGTGCAATCTATCACCCAAACCAGTGTCAGGCACTAAAGACAGTAGTGCTTTGGTTCTCCCCATCTAGATCCCTCAGGTTTAAAGACACATATTTTGCCTGAGTCTGCAAACTAAACAATAAACATGGTGAACAATGCCTTCCTCATTTGTATACAAATGATACAATAATCACACATGAGCTAAGACACATCATAAATCCAAAATACTTCAGACAAAGCAAAGCAAACCTTAAGACTCACCTCTTGGATTCCAAACTAAGTGCCTCCTGGCACTCTTCTCCCAGCTGTATCATATCACAACTATATCCATCTGCCCTTTGTCTGTAGTTCATCTTATTGTATAATCTAAGCTTCTGAGCTTTCATTAGAAAACCCAATAGTTTACCCACACCTAGATTTTTTTTTTACTAAACAATCATCTATCTAGTAGTAATGCCATACACTTATTCTTTTGTATCTGTCTATTAATCTAATGAAACTTCTTGACTTTAGCATTGCTACTTAGTAAAACTGAAATGTTACTCTGTGGAATTTAATATCTAGGACCTATCTATTTTCTGTCTGTTTTTTTTTTCTTTATATACTAATGTTTATATCTTTTATGTGATATTTAAAATTTGCTGTTTTGTACTGTATTCTATTGTACTGCATTTTATGATATATTGTAAGATTTGAAAACTGTCCAGATTTTCTCCCTGGGCTTCCACTGAAAAAGGATCTGTAATGGCCCATCTAGACTTTCCCGGTAAACAAATATTAATAAATAATGAATCTGCACCAAAAGCATCCATGTTGAAGGCAAAGCCATGTACATAACAAAAAAAATGAAAACCAGCAGTTAACTGTACAGTAGCACAAAAGTGCAAGAACACCAAATAAATTATAAACCTTATAAAACTAAAATTTTAATTAACTCAAATAAACTGCTAGCACTTCTTCAAACATCAATAGTCAACTATAGTAACAATCAGTTTAAACAAAATCTTAGTCGCATGATTGTTACTCTCAGAATGAAACCCCTACCTAAAATCTTGTAAACTATTTTCTACAAACTTATCTGGTTAAAAAAAAATGTATGCATAAATCAGTGAGAGAAGAACGATGAATTTAAACAAGAGCTTATTTGCATGATTAAAAACATAAGTATTTTTGCATATAAATAAACATTCTATGTTACACATAAAAATTAAAACTGACTAAAGCTTTGTATACCGCTCTTTCTGGGGTATGGTTTTAAAGATATAACATTATTAGTGCAATTGCACTATTCAGAAATAATTGCCACTCTAGCTCTGCATATAGCAAATCATTTCTTAAATCTCTACTTCTAATGGAAAGTTAACAGGTCTATATTAGATCATTGAAGTGTTAATACTTCGAATGGTCTAATATCGAACCAAAAACAGCGAACGCTGAAAATAGCGAAGCTGCAGACAAACACGTTTTTCCTAGGGAAAGAATTTGGTTGTCAGTTTCTGTGGTTTTGCTATTTTCAGCACTGTGGTGGAAAGTTACGGGTTGGGTTCAGGTAAGTGTGCGATTGTGTAGCCATTAGGGTTAGGGTGGGGTATGTGAGTTAGGTTTAGGGCATGGGTGAGGTGAGTGTGCGATAGTGAAGGACCTTAAGTTTAGGGTTTGGGTTAAGGATAGTGGATAGATAGTACTGTATGTACAGTTTAGTGTAGGGTTAGATGTAGGATTTTAAGTGTATATGTGTGGATTGCTGTTTTTTTGGTGTGCTTGTGTTGTGTGTGTGTTTCTCGGAACAGTGAATTTTTTCCCTGGGAAAAAAATTTGCTGTTCTGAGCTTTCGTTGTTTTTAGATTTCGTTGTTAGAAGTTCGAGGTTGTTGTATTCGATGATGTGCTGTTTCGTTGAACTAATATAGACCCAAAGTTAACTACCTATCAAACCTGAAATTTAAATTCTACAGAATGATTTGCATATTTGCTATGTTTATAAAGTGCATTTGTATCTACTTTTTATATTAAAAAGATCTTTTATACTGACAGCTTTTGTATGTAATGCTCTTGTTCCTATTACCACTCTTTCATTCAAATAATTGCTTTAGATTGTTTTCCCTTCTGTATGAAAGTAGTGCCTTTGAAGAACTTAATGATCTCACCATTTGACTGCAAAATGTCCTAGTTCTTATTAGTTATTCTTTTTACATCTCTACTGTGTGGTGGCACAAACTGCATAACAGTTTAACCTTATTAACAAGGAGAAATTAATAGTAGGCACTAAACAGCCTATAATTGCAAAGTACCTTGCTAAGGAAACAGCTCCTATACTTTACAAAGAAAAAAAAAAAGCCCCAAACCAAGCATGTCCAAGGGTCAGCTTCCGGTGATTTCTCCTGTCCACCTGGTGAATCTGGGCATACTGGGGCAATGCAGCAATTGCCTCATGTACACAGACAGCCCTCTCCTCCTACCACCCAACACTACAACCTGTGAGAGATGCACTTACATAGCCAAAATGGAAGCAAAGCTCTCTCCACCCAAGATTGTGCTAAACAGTCAAGAGGAGAAGGTTAACACCCACACTACATCTCAAGCAACACATAGCCCTTCTAAACCCGCACCACCAACACCCACATATAGCAACACTAAATCCACATATGCAGAGGCCCTTAACTGTAACCTGCCCAAGCAACAAAGACCTCTGGAGCTGAAACGCAAACAAACACCAATCACAACCAATGTGTCACATAGTTCACAACACCAGTGTGCCACCCAGCAACAGCCCCTAAGGCAAGACAATGTACCTAACACTTTAGTCATAGGTGACTCTATAGTCCGGCACACTGATGTCCCTCTCACCAGGTTGAATAAGGAGAAAATTACAGTCAGCTGCCTGTCGGGTGCCAGGATCCGCCACATAACGCATGCACTCAAGTCACTCCACAACAAGTACAAATATGACTCTGTCATTGTCCATGTTGGAGTGAATGACTTGAGACGTACCTCCCTGGACTACATGAAAAGAGACATGGAAGAGCTCTTGGATCATGTGGCCCAGGCAGGTATGATCCTAGCCCTGAGTAGCATCCTGCCTTCGCCCAGAATGATACCACAATATAAGGATAAAATGATTGACTTCAACAATTGGCTAAGCTTATGGTGTCATTCAAAGGGGATCCAGTATCTGTCTGCCTGGGATGACATGATTGACAGACCACGATGCTTTGCCAGAGATGGTCTGCACCTGTCGCCCCTGAGATTCAGGTTACTGGCTAAGGCTCTTGCCACCCCTATAGTGCCTTTTTTAGGCAAACTTCAAAGGACAAAACCACCACCGTAACAGGTACAAGCATGCAAAATCTGAAGGTAATGCTACTCAATGCTAGAAGTCTAAACCTCAAAATGCACTCTCTCGAGGCACTCCTAAAAATTGAGAACATCGATATCTGTGCAGTAACTGAGACCTGGTTCAAGGCTCCAGAGAGCACCCCTGCAATACCAGGCTACAACTCTTACCACACTTTTCGCCACCAAACCAGGACCGAAACACTAAAGGTGGAGGAGTGTCAATATTCACCAAGGATATTCACACCACCAGGCTAGTTGGCCAACACAATGTGTCTGAAATTCTCCAAGTGCAACTAACACTAGGTAAGGCTGCAATCCAAATTGTAGCTTGCTACAGACCCCCACCATACCCCAAGATTCTCACTACACCTTTCTAAACATACTGGAAAATATTAAGATAGAACCAAACACCCTAATACTGGGTGATTTTAACTACCCTGCCATTAACTGGGAAAACTACTCATGTCCCAACACCTTTAAGAACGGTTCTTGTAATTCATAAATTCCAATGCCCTGGATCAACTAATCCATAGTCCTACCAGGGCTCCAATATCCTAGACCTTGTCATTACCAACATGGGAAATTGATGCTCCATACCTATGGTCACCCCTCGTTAGTCAGGTCTGACCATAAGCTAATCACCCTTAACATCCACATCCCACCCCACCCCCAGTAAAGAAACCACCATAAAAACTTCTCCAAAGCCAACTTCATGCTACTCAAGTCAGAAGTGACAAACTTCATAACACCCATGCAGATGGGAACTGAAAGTTCAACTGCTGAATCCTACACTAAGGCACTGTCTGAGCACATCCACTCATGCATGAATCGTGCCATCCCAAATAGAACCAAAATGCTCTCATCCAAAAAAGGAAGCCAATCTGGTGGTCCCCTGCCATAAACAAACTTTACAACAAAAGGAAGAAACTTTTGCAGAAAAGAGGAAAATCCCAGGATGCAAAAACTCCTTACTAGCCTCAGTAAGAAACTGAGATGCCTCATAAAATCCTCCAAAGCTAGTTACGAAAATAAAATTGCCAAAGATTCCAAAGACAACCACAAAGCATTCTATAACTATGTCCAGAATCTAAATGGCAATGCTCAGATCTGCTCTGAGCTAAAACAGAATGGCATAAAATATACTGATCCAAAGGATATTGCCAATATCCTGGCAGATCGATTCAGTGCCAACTTCACCCCCCTCTCACCCCGTAAATGGCCCATCTCAATACCGGAAGATTGCCAAATTCCAGTAATAACGGCCACACAGGTGCAAAACGCACTCTCTAAAGCCAAGAATACAGCATCCATGGGACCAGATGACATCCCGGGCTGTGTACTACATGAACTACAATATGAACTGGCACCTCACCTAAGTGTCATGTTTAATCATAGCCTCACCTCAGGTTTCGTGCCCACTGAGTGGTGCAGAGCTACAGTTATCCCAATCCACAAGGGGGGATCCACCTTGGATCCCGGAAACTACCGTCCCATCAGTCTGACAAGCCTTATCTGCAAGGCCATGGAGCGTATTATCATGGAACTTATAAACAAAGACATTGGCAACCTTCAAACACTGGACCCCACCCAGTTTGGGTTTGTGAAGGGCCGATCTTGTCTCCTGAACCTGATTGACTTCTTTGAATCAGTCTCCAGAGCCATGGACAAGGGTAAGGTGGTCCACACAGCCTATCTAGACCTTGCCAAGGCCTTTGACACCATCCCCACTCTGGAATCATAGATAAACTTACTAAGTTGGGCATTAATCCCTATGTCACCCAATGGGTTGCTAAATGGCTTACTGATAGAACCCACACTGTAAAAGTAGCCGACTCCAAATCCAGCTCCAGACAAGTGACAAGTGAAGTACCTCAGGGTTCAGTCCTGGGGCCGCTCTTGTTTGGCATCTACTTCTCTGAAGTACAGGTCAACACTAAGGGACTCTGGCTAACAAAGTTTGCAGATGACTGCAAACTGGGAGCCATTATTGAATCCCCAAATGATGTGGATACTCTACAAAAGGGCCTTACAGAAACAGATGCTTGGTGCCAGAGCCATGGGCTCAAGCTCAATGCCAAGAAATGTATTGTTATCCCCTTTGGGAAAAAACATGTATCCATGAATTACCATATAGGTGGCAGTACACTAAACACAGAAAGTGTGATAAGAGACTTAGGGACACAGGTGGACAGTGGTCTCACCTTCGATAACCCCATCGCCACAACAGTCAGGAAATCCTTCTATGTGGCACACCTCATCATGAAGGGCTTTTCATCCAGAAAGAAGGAGGTCATTGTCCCACTGTACTCATCCCTCATTAGACCCATTATAGAATACAACGCCCCATTTGGTATGTACCTCTCAAGACATCTACAACAACTGGAAAGGCCTCAGAAATACCTCACTAAAAGAATCACAGGCCTAAAGCAGATGCCCTACGCTGACCGCCTTAAAAAACTCCAGCTATACTCTGTCGCATATCGTCTACTCAGAGGCGATCTCTGCTTAACATACAAGGCCATGTCAAACCCAGAGCTGTTGGACATGCTACACTTAAAGAAATCCCAATCCCTCAGAGCTACACACTCCAGGGATCTAAACCTTGTCATCACAATAAACAAAACATGCTGGAGGGATAGGTTCCTGACCCAGAGACTCCCCAGACTCTGGAATAGATTGCCCATACATGTCAAGCAGAGTGCCTCTTTGGACCTCTTCAAGAGGAACCTTGACAATTGGATGGGAGAAAGGAAATTCACCCCAGGGATCATGTCAGTCGCCCTGCTAGACAGGGGTCCAGGAAAGTAAATAATGTGGGAAGAAATAGCCAGGGAATTGTTATGGCTAGGCTTGTATAGGCCCTAGGGCTGATAGCCTAGTACCAACCTATGAACCTATGAATCTATGAACCTATGAACAAATCGTAACACCTCTGCACTTTCTGGTGGCACAAACTGTATAACAAATCGTAACACCTCTGCACCTTCTGGTGGCACAAACTGTATAACAAATCGTAACACCTCTGCACCTTCTGGTGGCACAAACTGTATAACAAATCGTAACACCTCTGCACCTTCTGGTGGCACAAACTGTATAACAAATCGTAACACCTCTGCACCTTCTGGTGGCACAAACTGTATAACAAATCGTAACACCTCTGCACTTTCTGGTGGCACATACACTATAACAAATCATAACACCTCTGCACTATCGCTTGAATTTTCGTGACCTTACTTGCTTTGCTTGATTCTCACCTCTGTTATTACAAATGGACCTTAAGTAACTATGGATTAATTACACCTCCCTCAGGCATCCTTCACCTCCCTTCCTTTCTTCATTGATTAACAAGCCATCTGAAAATTGCCATTTACTTAACCACATTTTACATTATCCAGTTCTGTTTCTACTAATGGCATGCCTATAGTGTTTCTAACCATTCTCATAAACTCCTTTTAGTGAAATAAGGGTGACTGCTCTTAAGAAATAAATTATTTATGACCACTACTCTTTTATAAATTCTGCTAGCTGTATGTCCTGGATACTGACCATACATATATAAAGTAACATCTAAGACATTAATAATATTACTAATTGTATTAACAGTCATTGCTTTAATGGTGTATAAAATTCCCTTAAGGTTTGTATCAAGATGTCCTCTTTCTCAGGTTTTCCCTTATTATTAATTAATAAAGCATCCAGAAATGTCATATTACTGAAGCCATGGTTCCTAATTATGCTGTCTTCTTTATATACTAAATATGCACATGCATATCCATAACTCAGTGCCACAGGGGTACCCACTGCAGTATCTCATATTTACAAATAACAGTCATCACCATGAGCATGCTATATGTAAGCATAAATTCTAATACCATTATCATTTCTATAAAGGTATCTAGATAGTATGAAAATGTATATAAAATCCATCTCAATCTCTCCAAACCCTCTTCATGGCAAATATTGCTTTACAAGGCATTTATGTCTGCTGTAATAAAATGATTGCCATCCTTTATTTATACTTTACTTTCAGTGCATGTAGCTTTCAGGACATCTACTGAATCCAGAATAAAACCTAATATTTTCTGAATTGATTGTGTGACAATGTGATCTAGACAGTTAGAAAGTTAGAAATAGGCTTTGTAATATAACCAGATCTAGAGGCAACAGGTTTCATGGGTGGTTTTCCAAATATTTATGCACTTTTGGGATATCACAGAAATAAGGACACCTAATAACTGATGTCTGAAAATACCTAAACAATTCTTCTGAGATCTTACTGTTACATAACAGGTCCACTAAAGATGCTTTATATCAGTTACTAATAGCTGTAATAATGCTTGTAAGTAGTTTCATCTTCTAAAAGGCAATCCAATGCCATTTTACTGGTCTTTATGTATAACTACTATGGGCACTCCCTTCTCTGCTTCTTTTATTACTAAATTCTGACTAAGCATCAAGCAGTTCAAAGCTTCTCATTTCTTTCAAAGTTATCAAATCTCTTTGCTTTCTCCAGATTTAAATTTCTTATTTCAGTTTCATATATTTTTAGAAATAACTGAACAGTAGGGTGTAATGGGGTATAAAAATCTCACGTATTTGAAATGATTTTTTTTTATTCTCTTTATTATGTAATATTACTTTTACATTAAGAAACATTACAAAGCATTATTAACATAACAACAAAGAAGATCACAAGCATACAATGGCCCAAAAATCAAACCATAACTTAACACATTCAGTTTATTATCGCCGAGCTCTGTACCATAAAGGTTAATAACACTGTACTGCATTGAAAGCCATAGTTATGCTCCAAAACTGGAAAAAAGATGAACCTGTTACGTGCTACTGCAACATGAGATCTGACCATAATAGCAATTTCAGATGGGTATAATGATTGTTACACACCCTTAAGCACTGTGAATGTCAGGTATAAGGGAAGGGGCATTCCTTATCTTTCCTACTATATCCATGGAAATGTACTCCTTTTGAAACCTGGGTGTGAATTTGTGAATTGCATATGCATAATCTAATGTTTTCTATTAAATGGCACTGTAGTACTTCACTGATAAAGAAGTGTGACTACAAAGCATCATGCAGATGATTATGTACAGGTGATGTGTTTATCTTTCTTTGCACTTTCTAATTCAGTTCTCCTTCTCTAAGTAATTTATTTTAATTAGGGCAGTATTTAAAATTTGTCCCTTTTTCCTTACCTGCTATCTATGCAACAGCACTCGCTAAGTGCTTTACTGGTTTTCAAATCTAGTAAAACACTTCAGCTTTGTGTGTGTGTGTGTGTGTGTGTGTGTGTGTGTGTGTGTGTGTGTGTGTGTGTGTGTGTGTGTGTGTGTGTGTATGTGTGTCTGTGTGTGTGTGTGTGCGTGTGTGCGTGTGTGCGTGTGTGCGTGTGTGCGTGTGTGTGTAACAGGTAGTACATGGATTACATAAAACACCATGATCTACAAAGAGTTATGATCAGGTCTCACCAATCATAACTAATTATGTGTTCTTGACATGGATGCCAAGATTCAACTCTCGAGCAAATTTCTTGGCATCCACGTCTCAAGCACAAAATATTGTGGTTATGATCAGTGACCTGATCAGAACCCTCTATGGTAATAATATTTAACTGTATGTTTACATGTATTTTAGTTGGTTCATTCTTGAAACTTCTTTTTTCTCTCTGCATGCTGTTCCCCTGCTACTTCTGCATAAGTTTTCTTTTGAGAGTTCCTCCATTGAGCCCTCTCTAGTAGGCACAGCATCATCATACTACAAATATTTCTTCAGGCATCAAAAGTCAATAACAGAACAATACATTTGAACAAAAACTTATTCACATGAATAAAAGCATATTATACCATGACCCCCTCAAAACGTGCACGCTGATTGGCCAGCGTGCCCGTTGTAAATCGAGTTATACTAATGGAAAAAGGTCCGGTCGCCCGGACTTTTTTCCACTAGTATAACTTGTTTTTTTAAAACACTGTCTCGCTATGTTGAATGGGTTTAACATAGCGAGACAGCTTTAAAATAAGCAACGGACATCTCCGTTGCTTATTTTAAAGCTGTCTCGCTATGTTAAACCCATTTAACATAGCGAGACAGTGTTTTAAATCAACGGAGAAAGCAAGATCTCCGCTTTTTATAGCTATGTTAAATGAGTTTAACATAGCGAGACAGTTTTAAAATAAGCAACGGACATCTCCGTTGCTTATTTTAAAACTGTCTCGCTATGTTAAACTCATTTAACATAGCGAAACACTAAAAAAAAGCAACGGAGATCTTGCTTTCTCCGTTGCTTTTGCCCACAGCTCTGATGTACTGCGTAGGCGCGCAGTACATCAGAACTGCCGCAGATGCCAGACATCTGAGGAAGGTCAGCAAACAGGCATTATACTATGCCATTATTTAAGAAAAGTAATAGTTTCTTTTCTTAAATAATGTCATGGTATAATAGCAATAACCCACTTCTGGGTGTGGGTTATTGCTATAATAATTTATGCGACATAAATAAGCATTCTGTATTAAACATTACATTTTAAAACAGACTAAAACTTTTTTATACCTTTCTTTCTGAGGTAAATTAGCACAAATGAGCCAGGACTTAATAATGCTGTAACTGTACAACCATACTTTCTCAGATCACACCTGCTACATTAACTACATGGGTTCTAGCTGTCAGTCAGTTTTCTATCCACCTGACAACGTAAGAGTATGTTCTTATACCGTTAATTTTATTTACAATTTCAGCATGAAGAATAGTATCAAAGGCCCTAGCTAGATACAGATATGCTGTATGGATTGCATGGCCACTGATAACAGCTTCAGAGTCTGTCAAAAAAACTCACTAAAGGAATATGATTGTTTATGTTGGAGCTTATAAAATCAGATATAGTACATTCCATGCCTTTGCAAATTACATTTGTTAGGTTGGTGGGTCTACATTTCCTTGGATATGATGTGAGACCCCTTTTGTGGAGTGACATAATCATAGCCATTTTCTATACGTCAGAACAGACCATGTAGCTATGTTTAAGTTGAACAGTTTTATGATGGGTTCAGAGGGGGCATGTTTGATTCAGATGAGTAAGCAACCACTTATATTATATGGACCCACAAAGGTGGTATTTTTAGCTTTACAGAGTACAGTTATGACATGTTGTATAATAATCTTGTTGGAGGACTCAAACTTTTGGAATTCAAATGGCAGGTACAGGTTGTCAAATAAGATAACAGTCTGCAGTCTGTATGGAATATTAATTTATTTGCATTTATTTTTAACCGGCTAGATGCACTCCAGGGTCATGAGACACATTGACTAAAAATGTTTTATTTTACATAATGACTACAAAAACATTAGCAAATGAGAAAGGAAAACGGCAATATAAGCAATAAATACAAAAGGTGTCTACATAAATTGAGTCAATAAAAGCACTGTTTTTTGCAAAAATTCATCAAGAGGCCAGATTGATCAATGCATTTCAGTAAGTAGTTGAGTTGTTGCAACAAGAAGGGAATTAATCCAGCTGTATTTTGTAGAAGGTTCAGTAAGTTGGAGATTAGCATTTGATGTACTGCCATTAGTCCTGTTGCTTCCTGTTTTCATTTACCCTACACATAAACAAACACACACACACACACACACACACACACACACACAAGCAAATGTGCAGCATATACTTTCAATAAGCAAAATTACAACATGTAGATACAAAACTGGCAGAAAAAGTGAGGCTGCCTTGTATTTTGTAAGGAGAAGAGCATATAGAGTATTTCGGTTTTTTTTAAAACAAAGATGGCAGCCTGAACAGGAAGTCTTCGGTTGCAGAGAAAGCCTGCATGTTACCTTTACTAGACTCAACATATATATATATATATATATATATATATATATATATATATATATATATATATATATATAGATATAGTAAAATAGAATAACGTTAGCTCAGTTTACATCCTGATATGATAAGGAGTTCTGTGGCAATTGTGGTAAATGGTGAAGAGACATATCATCGAAGACTGGCCAGTGTTTATAGACCCTGATTTTTCTGATGCTACACTTCAACAGAGATCTCCGTTTATAGGTGTAATTAAGGAATGAAGAACATGTGAAAGCAAATACAGTTTAAAATTATTTTTTACTAACTGGTATGCCAAATTAACAGTGCTCAGCTGCAAGTAACACTTCAGTTATTTAACCAAGTAGCAGAACAGATCCAGCCAAGCAGTCCCATTAAGAATAGTGATGTTCCCAACTCAATGGACTCAGATAATAACGAAAATGCAGAACCTCATCAAGGAAGGTATGGTACAGTGTTTGTCCATTCCATAATATATAAAGAATGGATAGAAAGACTGTTTTTATCTCTGCTAGTGAACTGTCTGTACTAATGTACAACATTATCAAATATTTCAGATGTACCTTTGTGCACTTTGCAAATTGTTTTGTGAGAGTTTTGAGAGGAAAAACAACAGATGAAATAATAGCATACTCTAGAACTAATGTTTATATTCTGAAAGTAGAAATAGTCTTTTTTGTGTTCAAGGTAGTAATATGCTGCAAGTGTTTTCTATCTTATAGTGTCATTAATAATGAAAGCAATCTGCATGAAATTATATTTAATTGGAGACATTAATATAATTAGAAAGATATATTTTACATTTCAGTAATAGATGGTTTCTTAAATTATAGCTTATTATGAGAGCTCAAGCTATCCTTTAACTTCTCCAAGTCTTTTAGGTTTCTAATGACATGATGGTAATGGACCCCATTCCTAAGTCAAAGTATGATTAAAGTTCATGAAATTAATATTGTTTCAGTCTTTGATGTTAACTGAAAGTGCTCTTCACAGCACTCGCAATGTGCCTACAACTGACTCCTTCTAAAATTCATATGGATTTAAATGCCTTGGAAGCATATCTCTATATGACTGTAAATTCTTTTTATGAAACCCATTGCTGGTGTTACTATTGAAACTGTCTGGGTATCTTTCTTCCACACTGGCTTCATTTCTGCCTGCAAATTCTGGTATAATATGACTTTGTATCTCTCTGTGCATAAGACAATGCTACTTTTGTCTTCTTTTTTTTTCAAAAACTTTTTATTTTGTTTTCATTATAAACATACGCAAATATACATATAACAAATACAATAAAACAATAACAAAATTATTTACAATATTTATATTCATCCATAATAAACAATCATTTTATCCATGAGAAGTTATTAGTACTTGTTCAAAAGGTTTTCCAATTTTTGCGAAGCTATTTTTTTATGAGTAATGTTATGAGTTCTATAACAAATAGTTTGCAGTTTTTTTTTTACAAACAACTTTTACTAAATTAATAAAATCTTTAAACATCAAATCTTGTTTACTTTTCCAGTTCGAAGAAAAAACTTTTCTGGAAATTGCAAGAATTGACCAGAGTAACTGACTCTGAGAGTTAGGTATTACATTAGGTATAGGAACATTGAATAGGATTAGTGAGTTAGAAATATGACAGTTATCAGACATAAAGCATTTACAAAATATCTGAAGTCTTTCCAGTATTGAACATTTCTACATTCCATGAACATGTGAACCCAGATGACCTCTAGTAATTCATCGCATTTCCAACATTTACTTTTACAATTTTTGAGTATAAGATTTACTTTACGTGGCGTATAGAAACTCCTATTCATAAATTTCCATGTATACAATCTCCAATATAATGAAGAAGAGGTACAATATGTAGAATTGGATATTTTTTTGGATTCATAAGAAATTTGTTCTCCACTAATCTTTACATAGTAATTCCAAACATCTGAGTCAAACTTTAGAGCCTTTATTAATTTGCTTTCAATTTCTCTGGTTGTTCCTACATCCCATTTCATATCCTGTACATTTGAACTTGTTACTGTTTCTTTTACTTCTATCCATTCAGTATCTGCATTATGTTCCACAGGGTCTTCATATATATTTCTTCAAAATGGGTCGATTTCTTCTTTTTTGGAGGGATTTCTTTTCCTTTTGCTTTGTTTCCCAATTCTCTATAAAACTTTTTGGGATCATCGGTGAACTGCTTATTTTGTACTTTTCCTCAATATCTGCATATCTTTTATCTTTTTCTGCCTGTGCTGATATCTTTAGTTTATTATTTGCAATAGTGTAGATAAATCCTGGTTTGTTCTGATAGTGAGCATTGCTTTTATCATGCCTATCTTGTTGACCTGTTCCCTCTTCTGTACCTTTCAGTGACATTTCTTGTCTTAATTGCTTTATAGTTTTCTCTATTTGATAATTCTATGATGGTATTTGATTTCTTCCCTTCCCTTCCCTTATTGTCCTATGCTTTTCTGATAAGACTTTATCTGTTATTAATTTACCTACACAATAATATATCCTATTTACTTCTGTTGTATCACATGAATTTCTATAAACAGTCTTGATTAGCATATTCACTTGTTTTCTCAAACTTCTAACATTTTGTATCTTAATGACTTTCTGTAATCTATTTCTTTTATTGATCTTAATATATCTATCCATCTTTACTAAATCATGCAGCCCTTCCCTTAGATCCTTTTCTTCTGAACTAAGAGCACATTCTTTGTTCTTTTTCCTGCAGGCATTCTACAGAAAGCTCTAGAACATCTTCCTCTGACATATTCTCTTCAGCTTCAGCCTGTGTCACCCATTGCTCTTTCATATGGGAACTCACTGGCCTATCACTCCACAACACTGGCTGCATCAGAGCTGACACAGTTTCCTGCTCCTTCCCTTGGTGTGCATCTCCGACTGAACTTGTGTACTGGTTTCCTACTGAAGTATCTTCATATGGCAATTGATCAGATTCTTCCATTTTTACTGTTTCTTCTTCATTTGGGAACTCATTTTTGTGTCATGCTGTGATGTTACCAGATTTGGATTTTCAACATTAAATCCTTCACTTCACAGGTAATCCATAACTTCAGTTTTATTTCTTTAACTTCTCCATTACTAATCCTCTCTTCTTCTTTTCCCTTTGTTTTCTTATTTTTTGTATTGTAAAATTTTCCATATACAGATGCCTTTGCCTGTATTTCTCTTAAAATATCTTTGGTGCTGCTCTTTTTGTATTGATTAGTTTTGCATTTTCCTTTGCATAAATATTGCAACAAATTAAATCTAATTTTCTTTCCTATGTCCATATTTCTTCTTCTGATGTCTATCACTCCTCTTCTTTTGCCTTACTCTGGGCACCCATTGGTCCAGCACACTGTGACATAACTTGTGTTAGACTTCCTACACTAAATCCTTCACTTCATAGGTATTCCATAACTTCAACTTCAATTTGTTTAATTTCTGCTTTATCAATCTTCTCTTCTACATTCCCCCTTTGTGATCTTATTTTTTGCATTTTGAAATTTTCCATATCTGGGTGCCTTCGCCTGTGTTTCTCTTCAAAGATCCTTGGATCTGCTTTTTTGTATTGATTACTTTGGCTTTCTCCTTTGCATAAATATTGCACTGTATCAGATATCTCTTTCTTTCCCATGCATATGTTTCTTTTTTATACCTTTCAAAATTCTCTAGATTTTGTTCTTTATAATTTTGCACTTCTACAGTCACTTCTTTTTCCAAACAGCTCAAGGTTTCTTAGACTACATAATATTTTTCATGAATCTGTAGTATTAATGAACACAAATTTGCACTGGAAGCTAGTGACAGTTTTTCTTGTGCAATTATTTTTCTTTCCTCTAATTTCTCTCTTAATCTTTTTGTATACTATTCATAGCTCTTCAGTTTTATTCCAGTACCCACCTCGCTCATAATGAAGTTGCTCCTTAAACTAAAAAGTACTTCCGTAGCTGTAAACCAGTTACCATCAAACCACCTAAAAATGGCCACAGAAGTCATAGCCTTCCCTGTGCCCATACTAATTAATAGGCCCATAGCAGAAAGATACGTCCCATCACTGTGGTAAAAATTTACATCATACCACTGCACAAAGCTGGCACATCTACAGTTTTATAACTACAGAACAATAGCAAATCTCTGCCCCCTCTCCAAAATATTAGAGAAATGCATCCATATGCAGCTGATGCAATACCTAACCTCAAATAGCCTGCTGTCAGAAACACAACATGGCTTTATGCACCACCACTACACTGTAGTTATATACTACTACATCCTTCCAACATAATAAACTAACACAGAAACAATGGTCTGCTTGTGTTCACCATGTTGTTAGACTTGTCAAAGGCATTTGATACTGCCTTGCACCAGCAACTGCTCATTCAACTCTCCTCAATATGACTTTCACAATATTCCTTGCTGTGGTTCCTTAGTTACCTATCTGGAAGGCAACAAGCTGTTAAATGGCAGCAAACCTACTCATTTTTTCAACCAGTTGCTACAGGTTTCCCTTACGGCTCTATCCCAGGTCCTCGCCTATTTAATATATTTATTAATAACTTCCATAGCGACACTCAGAGTGTTAGTTTAGTACAGAATGCAGATGATTCAACATTAATATATGTGGCCTCAACAATAAAAAAGCCCCAAGACATTACCCACCCAAAAATCTTTTCCCTCTGTAGAAACCAGGCTCAAAGAATAAACTTCTTACTCAACCCCAAGAAAATTAAGTTAATGCTTTTTACCTCAAACAGTTGCCAAAATCAAAAGCAATCTTTCACCATAAAGTCGGGAAATAATACTGTCACTGAAACTGTAACTCACAGTAAGCTTCTAGACATTATATTAGATGGCAGTCTCAAATATGACAACCATATACTGCACACCATTAAATCTACACACCAGAAACTAGGCTCCCTTTATAGGATCAATGGATTCCTTACAGATACTGCAGAAAAACTCTAGCCACCACCTTCTTATTGCCAACTCACTTATATGCCACTCCTATACTAACAAACTTAAACAATGCTCAAAGAAAGAAACTTGCCTCCTGCTACAATAAGTAGCTAAATTTGTCAGCAGTATCCCTTGCAGGACCTGCCATTGTCATAGCTTAAAGCAATTAAACTATGCAACTACCTAACATATTCGCAACTAACTACAGCATGCAAACTCATTCATCATCCAGAATAATGCCTGCACTATAAAGCTTATTACTGCCCTACTGTACACAAGGGACATTTGCTATAGTAATAAATTCCTATTACTTACAAATAAGTCAAATAATGTTGCAGGAGACTCTGTCTACTCCCATTTCATTGCTAATCGTTGGAATAGTATCCCCAAACAAATAAAACCATCCAACAAAATCAGTAGTATTAAACCACCACTGCTTAAACAACATCTTAACCAATCCTGGTCCTGCACATGCTCATCACAAGGATAAGACTTTACTTTAACTGTATGATACTCTCCAAATCCTCTCCTTAAACAGAATATACTCAACCTTTCACTGAAATGTCAAAATGTATACATAACTGCTGCCTGTACAATCCACTAAGTTGTACGTGGGCTTTCTCTTTGGTAACGTTCACCTCTGTAAAATCTTAGAATGTATAAATGTAACTAGTGTTTGAGTATAAATGTAAATAGAAATGTAACTACTCTGTTTAAGTGGAACTTATTATAATGCAATGTAAGCAAATGGAGTGTTTCTCCCAGGGCCTCTGCTGAAAATGGGAATTACCCAGTCGGACTTTCCCAGTAAACAAAGACAAATAAATAAATAGATAAGTATATCTTCTATCTGGAAATTCTAGCCTTTCTTCATAACAGTAACAATACATAATTTCTTTCATATCCTCAACAGTCCACTCTATTGTCTTTATGGCTCTTTTTTGGTCTGTCAGTTTTCATGTTTTTTTGTGGACTACTACTTCCTTCTACAGTGGGGGGGGGGGCATCCTCCCCTTGAGCCAAGCATAACCATATTTAGGAATGTTTCTGTCTTGAGGATTCTACACTGTCATTTTTTCCATTCCTGGCACCAGTGTGCCTACAAGGATTGGGCACTTTTTTATCACTGGACTTGTGCACCCAGCTGTCTTTTTATTTTTTAACCTACTTCTGTCCACAATCTATACTATATAAAATACAGTCTATATATCAATGTCATCTCGAGGTATTTTGTAAAAACAGGGTCCACCTCATGGAGGTACTCACCAAGTCTTGAGGATGAATTCAGATCAGCAGTACTACTCTCCTTTGCTTGCTGATATTATCATCTTTCCATGTGGACCCCATATTCACCAGTAAAATTATTAAGCTCTTGTTATATGTTTACTATAAAAAGTTATGTGTGCTACACTTATCTATTTGTACTAGTCAAATTATATGAAATGTAACTATAAACAGGCCCATGGTAAACTTATGCTCTGTAAACTGCGTGATAAAAAAGTAAGGAAAACATATAGAAATGTCACTATGTCCTGGAGCTAAAGATCATACCTAATGAAAGCCATTCCTTAGGGTTTACTGTAGTAATATGCTATACTTTCACTTTATAATAGTGAGGCTCATAATTTAAGCATGCTGAACACAAATATGGATTTCTTGTTCTACAGTGATTTATATTTTTCAGTAACAGACAATTTCTTAAATTAAAGCTTATGACATTACTACAACCTACTACTACCAGAAAAACATACCAAGATATGTTTACCATGAAAAATGAGTGTGATCTTCCTTTTTATCAGTACTAGTCTAGGTAATTAAAATGTGAATGTGAATGTGCTTACTATAAATTATGACAGGATCATAAAGTCTGTTTGAAGCATTTAAAAATTAGAATTTTTAGTGACAACCAAAAATAATGTGAGCAGTTCCAAGAATGACAATTGAAAGTAAGTGAATCTCTCTCTCTCTCTCTCTCTCTCTCTCTTTCGGCTTTTCCCAGTTAGGGGATGCCACAGTGGGTCACCTTGTCCGCTCATGATTGGCAGTGGAGTTTTTATGGTGTTGAGTTGCCAGCCCGGCGCCCAACCTTCCACAGAAGGCACACGCACGCGCACGCACCTAGGGCCAATTTTAGCATGTCCAATCCACTTGCAGCATGTCTTTGGGGATGTGGGAGGAAACCAGAGCACCCAGAGAAAACCCACATGACCACAGGGAGGACATGCAGACTCCGCACAGAAGACACTCCAGCTGAAGATCGAACTGGAGAGCCTCTTGTTGTGAGGCGACAATGCTAACCGCTGCACCACCACAGCCGTCCCATTGAAAGTAAGTGAATATATTTACAAATTCCAATAGCCTATGCATTCCAAATAAGATGGAAGGCAACAGAAGAGGAGTCTATCTAAGCTGTGAGGAAGTGCTTTTGCTAGGATTCAGTCTTTTCCTTATTTTTATGTCTATTATTTATTGTATTTGTGTTTATTTTACATTTGTTCCCTGGGGAAGTACATGGTCCACTGATTCTTTCCAGGTAAAACCCAAGCCTTTTAGTCAGCCATTGCACAATTCTACAAGAAAATTACACTAGTAACAGCATACATACAGACATTGATTATAGGTCCATAGGTTCATAGCTAGGTACTAGGCTATCGGCCCAAGGGCCTAAGTAAGCCTAGCCAACAAAGTTCCCTGGCTTACGCCAACCCATGAAAGTTAATTTCCTGTGCCCCTGTCGAGCAGAGCCACAGAAGTGATCCCCGGGGTGTATTTCCTATTTTCCATCCACTCATCAAGATTTTTCTTGAAGAGTGTTAATGAGGAACTTTTCTTGACATAGATGGGTAGCTTGTTCCAGAGTATGGGAAGTCTCTGGGACAGGAATCTATCCCTCCAGCATGTCCTGTTTATTGTGGTGACAAGGTTTAGGTCCCTAGAGCGTGTAGCTCGGAGGGATTGGGATTTCTTTAGGTGTAGCATGTCCAACAGCTCTGGGTTTGACATAGCTTTATATGTTAGGCAGAGATCACCTCAGAATAGGCGATATGCTACAGAGTAAAGCTGGAGTTTTTTGAGATGATCAGTGTAGGGCATCTGTTTGAGGCCAGTAATTCTCTTTATGAGGTACTTCTGTGGCCTTTCCAGCTGCTGCAGATGTCTTGTGAGGTACATTCCAGAAGGGGCATTGTACTCTATAATGGGTCTAATGAGTGTCAAGTAGAGGGGAACAATGACCTCTTTTTTCCTGAATGAGAACCCTTTTGTGATGAGGTGTGCCATGTAGTAGGATTTCCTGACTACTGTGGCAATGTGATTATCAAAGGAGAGACTACTGTCCATCTGGGTCCCAAGGTCTCTTATCATACATTCGATGTTAAAAAGACTGCTGCCCATGTGGTAGTTGATGGGTACAGAGTTTTTACCAAAGGGGATAACAATGCACTTTTTGGCATTGAGCTTGAGGCCATGGCTCTGACACCAGGCATCTGTCTCAGTGAGGCCTCTCTGTAGGATGTCCACATCATTTGGGGACTCGACTATAGCTCCTAGTTTGCAGTCATCTGTGGACTTCATTAGCCAGAGGCCTTCTGTGTTAGCCTGTACTTCAGAGAAGTAGATACCAAACAGGAGAGGTCCCAGGACTGAACCCTGTGGTACTCCACTTCTCACTGGTTTGAAGTCAGATTTGGAGTCTGCAACTTTTACAGTGTGGGTCCTGTCAGTGAGCCAGTTGGCAACCCATCTTGTGACACAGGGATTTATACTTAGTTTAATGAGTTTAGCTATAATTCCAGAATGGGGGATGGTGTCGAAAACCTTGGCGAGGTCAAGATAGGCTATGTGAACCACCTTACACTCGTCTTTTTCTCGGCTTTGGTGACTGTCTCAAAGAAGTCAACCAGGTTCAGGAGGTAAGATCTGCCTTTCACAAACCCAAACTGGGTGGGGTGCAGAGTTTTTGGAGATTACCAATGTCTTTGTTTATGAATTCCATGATGATACGTTCCATGGCCTTGCAGACCAGGCTCGTCAGGCTAATAGGGTGATAGTCAACAGGATCAGTGGTGGTTCCCCCTTTATAGAGTGGGATAGCTGTTGCTGTGCACCATTCGGTGGGTACAAAGCCTGATGTGAGGCTATGACTGAACATGGCGCTTAGGTGGGGAGCCAGTATGTTCTGAAGTTCATGTAAAACGCAGCCTGGAATGCTGTCCGGTCCCATGGATGCTGTGTTTTTGGCTTTAGAGAGTGTTGCTTTTACCTGTGAAGTTGTGATTACAGGGACTCTGCATTCTTCCAGTATATATATGGGCCCTTTAGGGGGTGAGAGGGGGGTAAAGTTAGCACTGAACCTATTTGCTAGGATGTTGGCAATATCAGTTGTTTCTGTAATTTTTGTGCCGTTGTGCTGTAACTCAGAGCAGATCTGGGTGTTGCCATTGAGATTCTTGACATAGCTATAGAATGCTTTGTGGTTGTCCTTAGAATCAGTGGCAATCTTGTTTTCATAGCTATCTTTGGAGGATCTTACAAGGGATCTCAGCTTCTTGCTGAGGCTGACCAGGGAGCTCCTCCACTCATGGGATTTTACTTTCTTTTGCAACAATTTATTCCTTCTGTTATAGAGTTTGTTTATGGCAGGGCACCACCAGATTGGCTTCCTTTTTTTGGAGGATAGCATCTTGGTTCTGTTTGGCATAGCACGATCCATGCACTCGTGTAAGTGCTTATAGAGTGCATTTGTGTAGGATTCAGCAGTTGTAACTGTATTGTCCATCTGCATGGGTGTCATGAAGTTCACCACTTCTGTCTTAAGAAGCATGAAATTGGCTTTGGAGAAATGTTTTACCGTGGTTTCCTTAATGGGGGGTGGGGGTGGGATTTGGATATCTATGGTGATTAGCTTATGGTCGGATCTGACCAACGATTATGAACATAAACCTCTAAAAAACTCTACACCAAAAATATAGAACATAAAAAATTATTAGAAGGAAAAAAATCACACATTCCTTTAAGTGTATTGGTCATATTTAGTAGCATCTTTGTTTTGCAATTAATTTATTTTCCGATTCCACTCATGTTAAAGTTGCAAGTGCTTTTGCAAGAAAAAGATTATTGTGTTTTGCTTGATTTTTTTTTTGTTTCACTGTTTACTCTGTTTTTGTTTGTAACCACACTTACACAGTGATGCCATGGTAAGTACTGAGGTAAGATTTACATACAACTGCAGGTTATTATGCACATTTAAAAGTGACTTATGTCTTTAGAGGAGCTGCATCTTACTGACATTGTGATTTCACAACTACACTACCAAGTGTTAATTTTCAATATGATGTGTTTCATCTGCAGGAACAAGTTGACAACTTGCCTTTCCAGGAAGTAAAGAAACTTTCTAATCCATTTAACATGGAAATACTGCAGTTTATACATTAATTTAGGAAATGAGGCATTGTTGGTTCAGTCTTCCATGATGTCATGGCAGGGATTTTCAGGTCTGAGAAAAATATTCAGGGGATTATCCATACCATCAAAATAAAATGCAAAAATAAAACACATTTTGCTTCAAAAATTGTATACTATGGAATTGCATATAGTAAAGTTTGTTACTTAACACTTGCTTTAGAACATGACTGATACACTTTAAATTTTGATAATTATAGTAACATAAATCAAAGGTCAAAAGTGTAAGAAATGTAGCGGGTAAAATTAGGTGATATTAATTGAGATGGGGTGAAAGTGTAATGTTGTGTTACTGAGAATTTGTAAGTAGCAATGGTAAGAGCGAAGGTACGAATAATGTGGAAAGTTAATGAATTAAAGTAGCAGCAGTGATTAACAAAGCTGAGAAATTACTGTAGAATGACTATAGTGCTGGGAAAGCTAGCAGAAATATAAATACAGTGAAAGAGAAGGTGAAGGATAACATTGTTAGGAGATTATTGATATATATAAATATTTAGAAGACAGTGTTACTTTACTGATTTCAACTTAATTAAATAGTATAGGATCATAGAGTTAAGTTTTAAACACAGTGAAGGCTCAAACAATATACATGGTAGCTGCCCAGTGGTACCAAAGCAGTTATACTGTACACTCTGCTTAAGATGGGTTTTAATTAACTCATAAATGATTAAGTACACAAGGCTACTGATTTTATGAGGGATGATGTTCCAAGTAGCAGGAACCAGTTTGGTAAACATTTTTTTTGCTACAGAGTTTAAGGAAGTCTATATAGGAGGCCTTCATCTGAGTTTCTAAGCCTGTATGAGTTATTCCTGAATTAAAGCAGTTTTTAAGGGGTTTCAGTATTTGTCATTGATAAGTTTAAAGATGGGAGTCTTAAGCAGCAAGGTTGCTTTTAAAAGAACTGGGAGCTAATTATTTTTACAATGGTTAAACAATGGTGCTTTATGAGGATTAAGACAGAGAGATCTAAGAATTTTCTTTTCTACCCCTTACAGGATATTTAAGTTTTGTGATGACTGGAAGGTAAAGATAGAAAGAGATTATTCTACCTTAGGCAGCAATATACTTATGGTTGTAGCCTCTCTGGCATCCTTAGAGTTAGGAAATCAGAGATTTTTATATGCTACCTTAAATTGGGAAATAAGAACTTTGTATGACTGACACTCAACATGCAGAAGGAACTTTAGTATTAGATCAACAATTATCCCAAGGTACTTCTGTAAGGTAAATACTAGGAGGGGTTGCTCTTGTGGGTCACATATGTTGAGTGAACAACTGTTTATTTGTGCCAAACAGCATAACTGCTGATTACTTTGTTTTAGTAAAAGACTATTAGTCATCAGTCTGTTTCGCAGATTTAAAATTGTTCTGTACGGCCTTGTTTAGCTCAGATTTGGTGGTTCCTGCTCTAGGGAAGTCTGTACCACAAAGCAAATCTTTAAGATTATAATGGTCCATGGACGGGGAAACATGGTATTTGTGGTGCTGTACTTAGGTCTAAACACGTTGCCTGTTAAATGGAATATTACACATAAAAAGTATCACAGTATGTGATTGCATATGGCCTTTTCTAGACTTTTTTTTTTTTGCAATTGAGCCTGTATTAGCTATGGTCTGGAATCATCACCTTGGGAGTAGGAACCTTAGGTATGGGGCATTGATGGCACATGTGCAATGATTCTCTTAGATGTTAAAGTTAATTTAAAGATATATGTGAATACGGAAAAAAGTAACTTGTCTTTGTGTTGGAACTATATCTTACTATTGGCTGTTACTTTTTTTCAGCTGTCATAAAGCTTCATAGGTTGCTACAAGCCAATAGACTATTTAAACATTACAAGCCAAGCCACAGCTGTCCCACAGGTACACCCAACTAGTTCATTCTTACAGTGGATTTACAGTTATTTTATTTCTTCTTGTATTCTACAAGTTTCTGCAAACCTACACGCTGTCCTTTCATCCACAGATTTTGCAAAACTGGGCTGAAGATGGAATCTCAAATTACAGGAGACAAAGTTTTCTATAGTTTTAACATCATAAAAATGAAACTAAACCTAAAAGTATAAAAGTTCAGAAAAGGAAGAAAGAAAATTATTGATTTCAAAGTCTAAACTGAAATAAGCATTCTAGACATTGCTGGCACCTGTGGATAAAATATCTGTACAACTTTGGCTGAATTTGTCTCAAGCAGTGTGGAATGTGGGACAAAGAATTTAACCAATGAGGACAATATTCTAATGTTAAATCCAAACTTTACACATATAGCAAATAAATTCATCTAAGAAAGAAATAAATGACTGACATAGAAACAAGGCCTATAGACATAATAATATTCTCATCAGTGGCTTGTCTGATAAATATGACTCTACTAACCTGCTGCATATTATTTGGGATACTTTTATCAAACTTACTGAGAAACAAAAGGCAAAAAAGAACCCACTTGCTATCCTCACTTCTCTATTGTTCCCAGATATTTACAAACCTTCATAAAACTGAAATAAACAACCTTGAATCCTACAAGATAGTCAAATTTGCAACTAACCTACCCCCATAAAACACATCATTGTACTGCCCTTAAACAATTAAATTGGTTAGAACTCCCAAACTTACTCATCCTAAACCAATTATCAATAACCCACAGAGTAATGTATAAACTTGATCACTGCGCAGCCCTAACTAACCTTGTCCAACCTTACAAAAACCTTAACTCTCTTAGGTCATCTGAGAAAGTCCTGCTTACGGTGAATGAATCTCATAACTCTCATGGTGACTCCTTATACTGCCACAAAATTACAAAGATCTGGAACTCACTCACTCAACAAATTCTCTCAATTGAACATACAAAAGACTTTAAGAGAGAACTAAGGCTATATCTCCTATCCCATTGGCTATGTCCATGCTCTTCTCCAGACTAACCTATACCCTCCCCTTTTTTATCATCTACTACTCTGACCACAGCTCTCAAACATTTGAAGTAGGCACCCCAATTTAACAAAAATATTGTAAACTGATAAATTTTATATTATATCAGTGCTTTTACTGTGTTTTAATTTTTATTTTATCCTATGTCTTATGCTATTCACCATATTTTCTTACTGCCTTATTTGTAAAAACTGCATCTCTTGTAACCTATACAAGCATTAGTGTAAGATCTGCATGTCCCACTGGTGCTTTATTTGTAGTAATTGCATCTCTTGTAACTTGTAACCTTTTTATGTTTCTGTTTATTTTGATAACTACATTCATAGGTTCATAGGTTGGTACTAGGCTATCGGCCCTAGGACCTATACAAGCCTAGCCAAACAATTCATCGGATACTTCTTCCCACAATATTTACTTCCCTGGGCCCCCATCTAGCAGGGTGACTGACTTGATCCCAAGGGTGAATTTCCTATCTCCCATCCAATCGTCAAGGTTCCTTTTGAAGAGGGCCAAGGAGGTGCTCCAGTTTGATCCTCAGCTGGGGTGTCTTCTGTGTGGAGTCTGCATGTCCTCCCTGTGGTCGTGTGGCTTTCCTCCGGGATGCTCTGGTTTCCTCCCACATCCCCAAAGACGTGCTGCAAGTGGATTGGACACACTAAAATTGGCCCTAGGCATGAGTG
>NC_056741.1:632334268-632461768 GCF_019279795.1 Protopterus annectens
ATATGAAATTATTAAACATTCAAGAGCAGTTAAAATCATTTACATTATCAGGAATAAGCCAGATTTTACTTGAGAAAACTATCATCTGAAGTTCTTTGCAAACATTTGTGTGGAATATAAATTAGCAATAAGACAGTCTTCTCTTTTTTATCAAATAAAATTGAAGAATAAATTGAGAGGCATCAAGGGACCAAATCCTGAAAGAAAATTCATTGCCAATTGCTCTTTCCAGCTATACAGAATTTTTCAAAGAAAAGTCACAAATCCAGAATAACTGATTACAAAAAATAAAGGCTGTTTGTTCTAAGCTGTTTTATGGCTACAGTTTTGATATGACTTATTATGCTGCTAAACAAGTTATTAAATTTCCTAGAAGGTGTGGGACCAGATTGTAAAAGACTTCCTCTCACTGCAAGTCATTTATTTCAATGCATGCCTACTTTATAGATAGACCTTAAACTAGACTAAGTCTCTTCCACAAAGAACAAGACGTTTGAATCTAACCCACAGTTTGCATTAGTCAGTCTACTGAGTAGTCTAACATTTTTAATTAGATTTATTTTTTCCATACTAATGCAGTATGTCATTTATGTAAGTATTTATTTCATATATTTGCCTTGAGACCAAATCAGCAAACTTCTGCGTTCCTCTCCAGAATGCTAGGATGTATTATTTTTGCTGAGATCAATACCCGAAGTTCTCCTTGTACTACATAGGTTAACTATCATTTAATATACATACCACTCTTAAAACTGTTATTTTCTCAAGCACTTTTTCCATTATTGATCTTTAATGCACATTTTCACTATTGCACCTTCTTAATACTTGTACCGTGTATGTTGAATGTTGTTTTGTAATTTGTAATGGACTACATTGTTGCAAATTCATTTGACTTTGGTCTTTCTATATGCCAAAGCACTGTCCTTTTCATATCTTGCAGCAAAGTGTCTATAATTTGCCTTCATAATGCTCATGGTTGGTGCATGTGCATCAGACAGTGGACAGTCCAAGCATGAAACATACTATATGTTGACCTCCAGTTATGCAATGCTCAGAATGTTGTATATGAAAGGGCACCGGGATGGTTTAATTGACATATTTAATGCTAACCCTGACTAGTTTGCACAATGACTGCCATGGTAAAATCAGAAAAGATATAGGAGGTGCATTTTACACATGTTTGTCCTCACCTGATTCCTTATATTTGAGCTTGTGCAACCTTAGAGTTAATATACCTACACAGCTGAGAGGTGGAGTCTTGCCCCTGTGTCAGAAGGATAAGGAGAGCGTGTACCTGCAAAAATATAATTTTGTGTGTTTTACATCATTTGGACCATTCTGTTTTGAGTTGTGACCTTCCAACGTTTTAGGAGTTTTACGTTCTCTTAATTTTGTAGCAATGAAACAAGAAGTGGTTATTCATAACAAACCCATTCCAAGCATGTGTAAAACATTTTTCTCTTGAACTTTTCTTTAAAGCAAATTGAAAAAGGTGAAAATCATATTCTTAACTCACTGCAGCTTTTTTTAACTGCAACTTGCAGTTTAAACACATTCATTGATACATTTCAAGTGTCCTATTTGTTTAAAAGGTTTTATCAGAAACGTTGCATATAAAGCATTCCTTCTTACAGCATGCTTAGGTCAGTGTTTCACCTGTGATGCTCTTGTGTTAGTCAAATTTCTCCAGTCTGAAGTATAAACTCTGATTCTGCACAGCAGTTTCATTTATTCAACCTGTTTTTCACATTTCTTTAATTCCAGTTAAGTCATCATTTAAACACATACCATTCACATTTTTTTTTACTTGGCATGTCCCTCTTGACTTACCAAAGCAGATTGGTCTTTAAACTAAAGTGATATATTATGTCTCATTCCTTTTCCATGCATTAGTTATTCTGTGCAGATTTACTTTGAGTCATGCTGGTTGATGTTAGCATGTCTCAACCTCAGCTTACTTTGCTTCTTTGAACTCAGAATGTTATAATTTCTGATATATATCTCCTACAGGTTAATGAGAGGTGATATATGCCTGGCATACAAGGCATCCTCAGATCCATCCCTGATGGAAATTTTGCATATCCGCAAAACAAACAGAATCAGAACCACTAGATCAAAGGATTTAAATTTTGCTTCTGACATAAATAAGACAAGTTGTCAGACAGATATGTCTCTCAGATGATCGCCATGCAATGGAACAGGCTGTCCATCCATTCAAAGCAGAGTCCATCTGTAACCCTATTTAAGTGCAAACTTGATCAATGGATAGGAAATTGGAAATCCACCCCTTATCTGGCCCCCATATCTCTGATAGATGGAGACAAAGAGCAATGCCCAAACTAGCATACCCAACACAAACCTCTAGAAACATCCTAACTAACATAACTCATAATAAACACCCATGATACATAGGGACACAATTGGGATGGGTTGCATGGCTAGGCTTATAAAGGCCTTGATGGTCACTATCCTAGTATATAACTATGAACCTATAAAATTACACTTTTTCAGTACATTTTTCGTTTTATACAGCTGAAAGTCTACACACTTACAAACAAATTCTCTCCTTGTAACAATAAATGTCAAATCAGATTACTGATCTCATTTTATGACATAGTTAACTTTTCATTACTCTGACGTTTTGGGTATTTCTTTTGCAGACATATTGTGGGTTACAACTTCTACCTTGGCTAGACAGCTGGCTGCCTTACAGTGTGTTCTGTCTTATTCATTCTCCTAAGCACATACTGTTTCATGAAGTTTTGCTTCAGTTCACTAGTTGCTGTTAGCATATTACAAACACAGCTCACGTTGCTACTCTGAACTCTGGATACTTCACTTTTTTTGTATAAAATTACAGCTTTTCATTGTTTTTCTCCTAGTATGCAGGGCTGTACTGAAATTCTACATTTACAAACCAATCCTTTCTTTGTAGCAGCAATAAATTTCAAACCAGAGTTAGTCACCTTACCATGTGTATTCTTTCTCATCACCACACTATTCAGTTGCAGGGTCATCCAGATGTGCATTAGGTCATTCTAATTACCATTAGTAGGCTTCAACATCTCACTTTGCAGCTCTGGACTCTAGAGTTACCATTTTTGCTATAAAATCAGAGTTTCAGTATGTTTGTCTAACTATACAGGACCGTGCTGAAGGTCTGCATTTATAAACAAATTCTCTCTTAAGTGCAGCAATGCCTTTTGAAGCCTGATTAAAAGTCCATATTTTATGCTTTAGTTAAGTCACTATACAGTACCATGCTGAAAGACTGTATTTATAACCAAGTTATGTCTTAACAGAAGGAATAACTTTTAAATCTGAGAAAAGTCCATATTTTGTGCTTTAATTAAGTTTCCATCAACATAATGTAATGGCATGTTTTTTTTTTATTTTGCCAGTGTATCTGGACATTAAACTGAGGTCCCTTTTTCTTGAATTGTTGATAGCTCACGTGTATATAAAACATCATGGCACCTATCAAAAAGAGTAGGGGTCCTGTATTTATATACAAAAATAACTCTTATTCACAAAATATTTACATATTTACAAATGTACAGATATATAGATATTTGAATCTTTTTACACAATTATACTAAATATTCATCTTTATTAGACCCCCACTCCATTTTCCATAACCACCATCTGATTTTAATTAATATTGTTGTTAAAATCCATTTATCATTAAATATAATTTCATTCCATATAACATAAAACAACTTATGTATTATTTTACAATATTCTTTACTTCTATCTTTATAATAACCATATTTAATCATATCCGTGTTTATTTGGTCCATTTCTTTTATATCTTTAAAAAATCTTCTTTATATAGTTTTCCCCATGATAGTTTTACTCTTTTAAATTTCAAAAACACATGTTCTGTAGTTCTGTAGTTTCTTCTTCTTGACAATGTAAACATATTCTACCACTTTTCTTCTTATATGGCATATATCCTTTTACTGGAAATGTATCTATTACCAGTCTCCACAAAAAATCTTCACATTCTACCTTCTGATTACAGATTACACCATATCTTATTTTTATAGCATTAATTTTTTTTATCTGTTAGATTTCCACATGGTTTTACATTGAAATGTTTTATCATTACATTTGTATACTATACTTTTCCATCTTTTTCTATATCATCGCGTTTTACTTTCCACAAAAATATTTTTTCTTGGTAACATTTTATTTCTTCATTTGTATACTCAAAAATGTCCAGAGAAACCAACTAACAAATGTAAAAAAGGCTCCAGGCTCCTTCCTTCATTAGAATTCAAAGAAATTCAAATTTTATTTGCTTATGACTAGATTTGCTATGCTCCCTCCACTAGGTGATCCCATGGCGACCCCAATTTTTTGATGGTATAAATCGCCGTTGAACATTAAGTAGTTATATGAGAGGACTGTGTCCATTAACTCACTTACTAGTTGGATTTCCTCATTGGGTGCCTCGAGTAACCTTAGCATTGCCCCTACCCATTCGATGGCTATATCATGAGGGATTGATGAGTATAAGTCTTTGACATCAATTGTAACAAGTAGGCTTTCTGGATTGAAGCCAACTAAGTTCATCGCACCCAAAAAGGACCATGAGTCCTTGGTGATTTGCTTTTCCTTTTTAACATACCTTTGTAGTATGCTGTCGAGAAGCTTGCTGCAGGTATACGTAATACTTTTCCTGCCATCAACAGGGGGCCTCATGGGTGGATTATTGACGTCTTTATGTATTTTTGGAATCCCGAATAACACCGGGGTTCTTGGGGTCTGTTGTTGTAAATAGATGTAAGTGTCTCTATCGATTCTGGCCTCCACGTAAAGTTCTTCTATGAAGGCTTTAACCTTTTGGTATGCTCCATTCATTTCATTAATAGTGACTTTCAAGTAACCTTCACCATCTAAAATATCATTCATCCTGTTAGTATAGTCATCATTGGCCATAATGGTGACTCCTCCGCCTTTATCTGGTTTCATTATTCGGACCTGGGCCCTCCTAAGTAGAGAGAGTTCCTCCCTCTCGTTTGTGCTGGTGGTCCTATCCTTCAGTTTGAATTTGCCAATTTGTTTATTAAGGTTCCTCATGTCCATTTCAGTTACCTTTTCAAATAACATCAGGGTTGGATGCAGGGGAGGATTGAACACACTGGATACGTAGAGTTCAGATTTCCGATTAAACCCATTGCCCAACACTAAACTCAAATTGAGTTTTCTAGTGAATAACTTCAAGTCAATTAAAGTGTTGGCCAGGTCAAAATGGGATGTAGGCACATATGTATTGCCCTTGGCCAATAGTTCAATGGTGTCAGGACTGATAGTGTGTTCAGTGTAATTAAAAACTTTAAAATCACCACTGCTGTTCACCAAAATTTTACAACTGGTAGTGGTGTTAATTTCCCCAGTGGTCAGATGACTTGGGGTCACCACCTCTTCCTCCTGCCACCCTTTCTCTTGTTGCCCGTTGACCTCTGGTTGGAGGCCCCTGTTTGAAAATTTGACACCTGGGGTGCTACTGCGTGGTTTCCACCCCCGGTGCTGTTGTTATAATTAACAAGTTTGAAGTTATTCACTAGAAAACTCAATTTGAGTTTAGTGTTGGGCAATGGGTTTAATCGGAAATCTGAACTCTACGTATCCAGTGTGTTCAATCCCCCCCTGCATCCAACCCTGATGTTATTTGAAAAGGTAACTGAAATGGACATGAGGAACCTTAATAAACAAATTGGCAAATTCAAACTGAAGGATAGGACCACCAGCACAAACGAGAGGGAGGAACTCTCTCTACTTAGGAGGGCCCAGGTCCGAATAATGAAACCAGATAAAGGCGGAGGAGTCACCATTATGGCCAATGATGACTATACTAACAGGATGAATGATATTTTAGATGGTGAAGGTTACTTGAAAGTCACTATTAATGAAATGAATGGAGCATACCAAAAGGTTAAAGCCTTCATAGAAGAACTTTACGTGGAGGCCAGAATCGATAGAGACACTTACATCTATTTACAACAGACCCCAAGAACCCCGGTGTTATTCGGGATTCCAAAAATACATAAAGACGTCAATAATCCACCCATGAGGCCCCTTGTTGACGGCAGGAAAAGTATTACGTATACCTGCAGCAAGCTTCTCGACAGCATACTACAAAGGTATGTTAAAAAGGAAAAGCAAATCACCAAGGACTCATGGTCCTTTTTGGGTGCGATGAACTTAGTTGGCTTCAATCCAGAAAGCCTACTTGTTACAATTGATGTCAAAGACTTATACTCATCAATCCCCCATGATATAGCCATCGAATAGGTAGGGGCAATGCTAAGGTTACTCGAGGCACCCAATGAGGAAATCCAACTAGTAAGTGAGTTAATGGACACAGTCCTCTCATATAACTACTTAATGTTCAATGGCGATTTATACCATCAAAAAATTGGGGTCGCCATGGGATCACCTAGTGGAGGGAGCATAGCAAATCTAGTCATAAGCAAATAAAATTTGAATTTCTTTGAATTCTAACAAAGGAAGGAGCCAGGAGCCTTTTTTACATTCATTTGTATACTCTTTTTCTCTTTTACTCTTTTTATTATACCTCAAAATTTATCATATTTATATTATACAATTTTTTTTCAGAAATGTGTTTTATTTATTTATTTCAGAGATAATTCACCAACAAATTTACAATAGTCCAATGTACAAAGTGGGTACATACAAACAAAGAATACAACCATAATGCGCATAAGACCATATAGATAATTTACCAGCAAGGTTACAATAAACAAGGAAATGGCACATAAGCAACAGTGCTGTTGATAGCTTTGCATTTAAAAAAAAATAGTAGTATGACTTGATATAAAGATTTTTGACCTTTAGTTAACCCACAACTACTGCGATGATGGTGCTGCGGTAGCGTTGTCGCCTCACAGTAAGACGCTGTCCGGTTAGATTCTCAGCTACAGCATCTCCTGCGTGGAGACATGCGTGAATAGGTGTACCTTCGTCAAAAGTTGTGCATCAGAGCTGGCAACTCGGCATGTAAAAATCTACTGCCAATCATTAGTGGACCGGAGTTCTGCTGTGGTGACCCCTAACCGGGAAAAGCCGAAAGACACAACAAGTTAACCCACAACTATATACAATATGTACAACTGCTATGATGAGAAATCTTGTAGAGCAGGGAGTTTTACTGTTATATATTTTCTATACAGTTAATACAAAACAGCAGAATTTACCCTGCTTATTTTATTATTACGTATTCAGGGGAAAATCTCTCATCATTTTCATTTATCCACTTTAATACTTTGTAAAATTTTAATGAAGCAACATATACAACTGGGTTAATAATCCCTAAGCCTCCTTCTTCTTTATTTATATACAAAAATCTTTTTTTTCTGTCTATAATCTAGAACCCCATATACATTAAAACAATATCTGCAACAATTCCTTTTCAATTGCTGTTGGCAACATAAATATACTTTCTAAGTATGCTGTTTTCCTATCAATACTGGATTTATCAAATAAGCCTTTTTTCTGAATGATAATTTATATATTCTCCCAAGACAGGTTTGTTCTATTTCTTCTATTGTTTTTTCCCATTGAATTCTGCTTAAATCTTTATTCCCAAATTTTATACCCAACACAGAAATTTAATTCAATGGAAAATATGTTCCCTTATCTTTACTACATCACCTAAAACTTTAATTTTCTCTTTAGTTAAAGCCATCCCCGTCACCTCTAGACACTCACTTGTGCAACTTATTACTTCTTTTATCCATTTTATTTACAACTTTTATAATGTCATATGCATATGTTAATAGAACTGGAATTCTTAACTCTTCAGGTGTTATATATCCTACCTCCTAAAATGTGTAATTTATTTCACATATTATCACATTCATAACCAATGCAGAGTATACAGCTCAATGGATGTTCCTGTTTTACACCCCCTTTTATATGTACCTTTTGGTTTAACCAGTCATTTACACATATTTTTACTTTATTATTACTATATGCTGACATACATAATAACTTTCTCACATATACTATGTTCTTTCATTATTACCTATAAGATTTCATGTCCAATTGTGTCAAATGACTTATTAAGCTCTGCTATCATGATTTTTAGTTCTTCTTTTATATTCATATCATCTGCAATTTCTGTCATTTACAATTCTTGATAATTCTTCCCCTTTACACCATGTATACAGTCTCCCATAACACTTTTGATTTTAGTTTCAAATCTCTTTATTATTCAATACTATCAGTCTCCTGTTTTTTGCTTGTCTTCTGCCTTCCTTCGTCCATATGAATTTAAGTATTCCACTAGATAATTCTTTATACATAAAACCTTTCTTTAACCATTCATTCAAAATCCTTAAAAAATATATATATTTTTTTGCCAAATCCTAAAATGTTTATACATTTCATACCCTATTCTATCTGGTCCTGCAGCTGAATATATAGTAAGTTGTCCTAATGCTTTAGCTCATTTAAAGAAATATCCTTTTCTAAACTCTCCACTCTCTCTTTCTGTTAACTTTTTTACTATTTCCCTTTTTATTTAAACATTTCTTGTACATATTGTACTACACTATTCATAATCCTTTCCTGAATTCTTTCTGTTTCCCCTTGTACATTTTTATTTCTGTCACTATGCTACCATATTCCATTACTATTCTGCACAAGTAACTTGATGCTTCTTCTTTTTCACATTGTAAAAATATCTTTGCCTATATAACAATTCTTGTGGGGGGTTGTATTTCTTTCATATTATTCTTTTTCTTCATCAAAGTACTTTCTATCATTATGTTGCTAATCTTCAAGTGCATCATTAAATGTTCTTTTATGTTTTTCTTTCTCTACTTTTCTCACATCATATTGCCGCTGTAAAACATTTTTTTTATAATTTTCCTTAAATATTATCCACCATTCTGACCAATTTTTACAAAATGTTCTTATAGTAATATATTTCCATAACTGTATTAATAATTTCTTTCCTTCTTTCCATGCTTTCTCATTTATCCTTATTCATTTACATATTTTATATAATCCTTTACTTTCCTTTATCTCTAGCCATATTGCAAGATTATCAAAAAGCCCTGTTTCAATTACCTCACCTTCTCCTATAACTAAACCTTCTGATAGTATAACATAATCTATTTCAGTTCTATATATACCTTTTTGTAAATCCGTGAAATTTTGTCTCAAAGTTTTAACTTACCACATCTCATAACTTGCACATTATTTTCTTTTTACCCTTGATCTTATATCATAATTAAACTCTCCTGTTATTATAATATTCATATTTATCACTACATAGTGTAAAATCAGATGAAACAAGCTTTCCCTTTCTTTACAATTGGTGTATGCATATAATGTTATAATTCTATATACTTGTTTTTTCCATTTTAAATCTGCAACGGTTAATCTTCCCATTTTTGCTAAAGTTACATTTCATAGCTTTATTGTATTCGTATAGAATATGGCTATTCCAGAACATCTCTCATTTCCCAAATTCCAGATTATCTTTCCTCCCCAAAGCTTTTCTGTTTGTAATATGTCTTCATTTGTTGAAAATGTTGTGTCTTCTCATATAATTACATCTACATCGCATGTATTACACCACTCCAAAATTCCTATTCTTCTTACTATATTCTTAATACTATTCAAATTTACAGAAAGCACTCTAAAATTTTCATTTTCCATTTTCCTTAAATTTATGGTTCCATAAGTTCATAGCTAATTACTAATAACTAAGCTTGTTTTCTTAATAGGCCATATGAAGCCTATCCAATTCCTTCCAAAAAGTGAGAATCAAGCACTGCACCTTGTGTCTGTCAGTCAAACACCTTAACCATTATACCAACCCCCAATTGTTAGCTGCATATATATATATATATATATATATATATATATATATATATATATATATTCTTTTTCATACATTTTCTCTTTTTTTGCATTTATCCCTTTAAATTTTTATTTTTCTGCCTTGCACTCTTTTACCAATAGAATTATTTTTTGTTTTACTACCTCCAGAATTATGTCTTCTTCATCACTTATTTCAGAACCACCTTATATGCCTGCTTTAATATTTTTTCTCATCTAATTTTCTTCTGTTTCTATTACTTCTCAAATGTCTTCTCTTTGCTCATTTTCGTCTCTTTCTTTTTCTTTTTCCTTACTCTTATTCTCATTTGTAATCCATCCATAAATGTCCAATTTTGTTACATTTATAACATTTCAATTCACACTTTTTTGCATCATGTCCCATTTCTCCACAAATATAACATTTTCTTTTGTCACAGTCACTTATCAAATGTCCTTCTTTTCTACAAAAAAACATGTTTTTGATTGTCCCCAGTATTTTATGACACCCGTATTCCCCTCCACATTTCTCATTCTTGGTATATGCATATTTTTTTCTCTTTCAATTTTTAACACAGTATTACCATCCCAGCCACCAGTCCAAAAAAACCCTTTGTCACAAACTTTTGCAATGTCCAGTACTTCTTTACATAAAGTTTTCAAATGTCCTTTCAAAGTCTCTCTTTCTATCTCTGTTTAAAATTGTACATGACTTTTCTTTTTTGTTTCCCTGGTAAATGCTTTTATCACATAAACATTCTTTCTTCATATTCTCCAGAAAAATTTCCATCGAAAAACAATCTCATATATAACGTCACAAATGTCTCTTTGTTAATAAGAATAAATGCTCTTACCTCATGTGCTTTTGTACCCAAAGGGGCTATTAAATTGTCCCACACTTCATAATTGTCAGTTTCTTTATCTTCTTTACTTTGAATCCTTAACACAAATTCTGGTTTTCATTTTCTTCTGCCTTCTTTTCTGCTACTCCATTTTTGCCTTCTTTTACTTTCTCTGCATATATTTTGTTTTCCAACTCACCACTATTCTTCAGGATTATCTCTGCATCCTCCTTTTGTATTTTCTCCATAATATCCCCCCTGGAAACATCTCCTTCATTTTCAGGCTCACTTTGCACCACCATTTTTTTAAGTAAATCATCCTGCAACCCTCCCAACTGGAGTGCTATAATTATACAGCCATCATTTTCTGACTCATATCTGTCAAACAGATTTCTTTGAAACATTTACTTTCTCCTCAGTTTTTCACCACTCCATCATCTCCTTCTCTCTCCATCTGTCTCCCTGTTACTCCAGGCTTTCTCTCATCCTCGAACAGAAACATGACATGCTCCTCCAAAATGGATCCCACTTACAACAATGATGAATAGTGGAAGTTCTCTGATGTCCTGGAAAAATGTTTTAATTCCATATCAGGCCTCCACTTAAAAGTTGCCACTAGTCAACAAAATATAAATAAATAAATACATAAATAAATAAAATTGCTGATACAATTAGTTACCTGGCCACCTTATTTGTTCCTATTGTGTATGCTAGTTGATTTGTTTCTAGCTAAATGTTTTGTTATATGCACGTGCTTGTTTATATTTGTTTATATTTGTTGTATTTGCTTAGTCTACTGTGCAGTCACATTTTATGTCAGCATGTTTATATTTTTCCATGCATTTTAACATCTCATTTTCTTATTCCCCATATAATCTTAAAGGGAAAATGTGCCATTTGTATATGGACTGAATATAATATAATATTAGGCTAGAACTTTCCAAGTATACACCTTTCATCATATCTGATCCTAGTATCAATATCCTCATATCATGTTTTCAGTGAACTTCATGTTTTATGTTGTTTACGAGGCTGAAGCAGGCACCTTGGGCCTTTAACCCTAAGGTTCTAGTAAACCCTAAAACAATAGAATGTGTGAATCACCACTAAGATAACATTTTAATGGAGACTTGTTCTTCCCATTAAAACCTTGACAGTCGATGGTCATTATTAATAGTTGAATTACAATGTTAACTTTATATCATAAGCATCTTCTTTAAAAATTCCAGAGTGCAACAACAGTCTGAGTTTTTATATAAAATAAGAATAATTTAGTCAGAGGTTATGAACATTTTTGACCCAACCATAGAGAAACAGCTAAAAGAATTACAATCAGAAATGAATGTAGAATTGGCTTCATATCTGTCTTCTGCTGAGACCACATCAACAGTCAAATTTTCTGACTTGGCCCATGCATCTGAATTTTTGGCACTGATAATTCAGATACGAACACAATACTAAGATTCAGGCTTTAGGAAGTGGTTATAAAATAATAAATGATGATAATGCTATTTTACAGAATCTTTTGGATTTCCTTTTAAACAGGTATAAGTCTTCCAGTACCACTTCCAAGTCTGTTGGGTAAGACGATGATGTTCTCACTGAAGTCCAGAGAGTGCACTGTGCTAATTCTGCTGCTGCTGCAAAAACCTGTTACTGGTAAGCCAGAAGAGCATCCAATGAAAATCCCAAGGTGAAATATTTTGTTAGATGCAATCAATTGTCAAATATGTGTTTTCTGAACCACTTTCTACCTGGTTAAAGAATATAAGACCCATAATTTCTCTGAATGGAGTGAGAAATCCCTTTAAGATTAATTAGAATGGTGGAACTTCCTACAACTTAATAGTCATATTTTTTCCTTCCAATAGGTAATTTACTTGTTATCCATAAAGTGCTGTTTTCTCATGGAGTACCCCCTAAATGGATTGTATATGTGGTTTACAAATTAATGGAGAGGAGAACCATTTTTTGGTTGGGAAAAAGATAAAGGAAAAGGATTGTTAGCAGTAGCCATTCTACTGTATGATTGGAAGCAAAGTCTGGATCTACAGAATCAACTCAATGGTGCAGAGGCAGGGGGTCTGTTTGTCTTAACATTGACTTGAGTTCGGGAATGGACTTCACTCATTACAGATGACCCACAGAGTAGGATAAAATGACTGATGGCCAGCTGTCTTATCCTGGAGGAGGGCTTGGGAATATCTCATGGAGATCAGGATGCTCAAGGGTCATCCACTTGATTATAGGGGGTAACAATTACATTAGTGATTTTCTTGCACTAGCTACTCTCTAAGGTAGAGACTTGGACTAGCAGCTATACTGATGATGGCTCCCATATTCATGCACATAAATCTTTGAAAGGTCTCTCACTCCCTGTAATTACAAATGTGTTACCATTGAGGTCAACAAACTGAAGAGTCACAGGTCCCACCCAGTGAAGGGTTATGCTTGCGATATCAGGAAGCTGGAACTGTTGAGGCATCTGGGAGTTGGGTGAGCATGGAAGCAAGGAGGTCAGATAGAGGGCTGTATAGCACTGGAAGGGAAGAAATTAATAAAAATGTTTTGGTCTACAGGTTAGCCTGTTTTTGATTACACTTTGTTCAGCCTTCACAGAATTCAAATGGGCTTATTTTTGTATTAGTCATGCAAAGTATGCTGATAGGGGTGGAGGCAATTAAAATAATTTAAAATGTGCAGCGGCTATGCAGATTATTTTCATGTTATAGGAGTGCCCTAAAGTTAAGAAGATTTGGGGTAGAGCACATCCAGCAGTAGCAATCACCACAGGTGGTTATATTCCTCCACTCTCAGATGGCAAGGCTCCTGTACCATTATATTAATAGACTTTAGACAATTAGGGAATCCTCTGCCAGGCAAGAAAGCATAATGAACTCTGGTCCATTTTCCTCTGTGGTTATCAAAACAATATGCAAATATTCTTTAAGGTATAGGGAATCACAGAGGATAGCCTGTTTGGATGAAATAATATTTGGGTTATATTTTTGCATACTAACGTGTTAAAATATTTATTTAAATATGTATTTATTTAATTTTGAAGTGTTAATCATCATGTAGTAGTTCTGTATTTATTCTTTTTAACTGCTTTTGTTTATTCTTGTTCATTCAAAATTGTTTCAATAAAGGTGCACATATTGAATTATATAGCCTTGTAGTGTTTTTTCATACCTATGTAAAGTAGGCAGAGAAGAAATAAAAGTAGTTGCTAAGTAATTATTTGGGGAGAGTACTACAGACCAGATATCTTTAGTTTAATTTATGGAATCTACTGTTATTGTTGTGTCCTATTCTAAACAGTAAAGTTATTGACATAGATTCATAGATTGTTACTAGACTAATGACCCAGGGGCCTTTCTAAGCCTAGCCAAGTTTTCCAGAAAGAATAATGATGTCCTGTATCCAAATAGGACAGTTGGGGCCAGGCATTTGTAAGCTATCTCTGTCCATAAGGGACATGGGTGCCAGGCCCGGTGTAAATGTCCTATTCCCCATCCACTGGTCAAGGTTGCCTTTAAACTGGGTAATAGACAAACTCAGCTTCACATGAATGTGAACCCTGTTCCATAGGATGGACAGTCTCTGGAACACATATTTGTTCTCCAGCATGTTTTGTTTAAATCACAGACAAAATTCAGGTACCCAAACCTTGTGTTTCTGGTACTCTTTGACTTACTTATATGTAGGAGATTCATAAGTGTTGGGTTTGTGGATGCTTTGTAAGTCAGGTATAGCTCTCCCCTAAGCAATCTATAGGAGACCAAATACAGGGAAAGGGCTTTAAGGCACTCTACATAAGGCAGGTTTACTATGCCTTGTACTCTTTTTGTCACTCTAGTTGCTCCATATGCCTGGTCAGGTACATACCAAATGGAGCATTGATCTGATAAAGGTGGAGCACAGTGGGGTAATGACCTCTTTAGACCTAGATTCCATGCTCTTTCTTATAAGTTGCACAACATAAAAGGATTTCATCAACACTGTAGCCACATGGTGGTTGAAGGTAAGACTACTGTCTACATGCATACACAGATCCGTGACCCCTGGATCAGCTCTTAGGGGTGTATCATCAACATGATAATTAACCAGTACGGTTGACTTCCCAAAGAGTACAATTATGCATTTCTTAGCATTGAGTTTAAGATCATGGCTTTTGCACCATTTGTTAGTCAGAGACAGGCCTTCTTGAAGAATGCTAGTATCTGAAGGGGAGTCAATGATAACTCCAAGCTCGCAATCATCTGCAAATTTAGTCAGCCATAAACCTTCTGCATTTCATTGAAATAGATGCCAAAAAGGCACAGGTCCAGTACTGAGCCCTGAGGGACACTGCAAGTGGCTGGTCTCTTGGTGGAGGTGGCCTCACCTATTTTGACCTCCTGGGTCCTATTAGTGAGCCAATTGACTAATGGTGATAAAAGGGTCTATACCTAAATTAGTGAGCTTGTCTTTGCTGACCATTTCAAAAAAGTCCACCAGATTTAATAAGCATGACCTTCCTTTAACAAAGCAGAACTGTGATGTGTCCAGAGTTTGCAGGTTACCTATTTCCTGATTTATCATCTCCATGATGATTCTTTCTGTGGCCTTACATATGAGGCTGGTAAGACTTATGGACCTGTAGTTATCCAGATCAGTTTGGCCTCCTTTGTGCAAGGAAATTACTGTATCTTCCATTCCTTGGTCACAAAACCTGACTAAAGACTCCAGTTGAAAAGTGATTCATGTGGACCAAAGAGGTCATGTTTCGTGTTATATATTAAACATCCCATGATGTTATCAGGGCCTGTTGATGCAGTGTTTTTGGCCTTGGAAAATGCATTGATGACCTGTTCCCTAGTAATGGTTGGGGGGTTGTGGTGTGTGGTATTTCCTTTGGACTATCAGGGTGGAGTGGGAGGAGAAATTTGAGCTGAACCTGTCAGCCAAAAGGTTGGCAATGGCCTGTTGTTTAGGGTGGGTGATGTCATTTACAATAAGTTCTGCCCATTGTTGTATAGTTCCTCTGAGCTTATGGACACAGCTTAGAATGTTTTGTGGTTGTCCTTTGAGAAGCAATTTTTTTCTTGAAATTCAGCCTTTTAAAGTATTAATTAACCTGTTTAGATTGGTGACATGCTTGGCCAAGATTTCTTTATTTTGTTGTATAACCAATTGATATTGTGATTTCACCAGGCTGGCTTATCTTTTGAGACTGCCTTATTCTTAATATGAAGAAATAATATGAATACACAGAGTAAAACTTTTCCTTGTGCATTCTGTGTACGTTATTTTCTCTTTTTCTCCTACCTTCCCATATCCTTGCTATTGTAACATTTCAGTTTTTTCTATCATTTTCTGGACCCTATTTGCTGTTCATTGCTATTTACATTGCAGAAGACAGTTGTTCCCCAATTTCTGTTTCAAAGGCTGACATTGCTAATGAATCAAATAGGTTCATAGGTTCATAGGTTCATACTAGGCTATCTGCCCTAAGGCATTTATAAGCCTAGCCAGAGTGTATGTGGCTTACACCACTCCTTAGGATGAGAATACTATGTCCTTTTAGGGTTTAGTTTACTATGCCTCTGTCTAGTAGTGACACAGAGATGACCCCCGGGGTAAACCTACGATCTCCCATCCATTCATCGAGATTTCTCTTGAATAGTGTCAGTGAGGGGCTCTGCCTAACATGGACTGGGATTCTGTTCCAGAGTGTAGGGAGCCGCTGGGTTATGAATCTGTCCCTCCAGCACGTCCTATTTATTTCTGTGTTGAGGTTTAAGTCACTTGTTCTCGTGGCTCTGATGGATTTGGATTTTCTGAGGTGGAGCATGTCCATTAATTCAGGATTGGACATGGCCTTGTACGTCAGGCACAGATCACCTCTGAGCAAGCGGTATGCAACTGAATAGAGCTGGAGTTTTTTCAGTCGGGCAGCATATGACATATGTTTAAGACCCTTTATCCTCTTGGTGAGGAACTTTTGGGGTCTTTCCAACTGCTGCAGGTGTTGGGTGAGATACATCCCAAATGGGGCATTGTACTCAATCATTGGCCTGATAAGAGAAGAGTACAGGGGCACAATGACCTCTCTTGATCTAGATGTGAAACCCTTCATGATAAGGTGGGCAATATAGAAGGTCTTCCTAACCACTTTGGCGATGTGAGTGTCAAATGAGAGGTTACTGTCAACCTGGGTCCCTAGGTCCCTGATTACCTCTTCCGTACTTAATGGATTACCGCCTATGTGGTAATTTGTCGGTACCTTGTTTTTCCCAAAGGGTATGACTATACATTTTTTGGTGTTCAGCTTAAGGCCATGGCTCTGGCACCAATTATCCATTTCTATGAGGCCTCTCTGAAGGATGTTTGTGTCCACTGGAGTATCAATTATGGCACCCAGTTTGCAGTCATCTGCGAACTTTGTCAGCCACAATCCTCCTATGTTTGCCTGTACCTCGGAAAAATAAATGCTGAACAAGAGGGGTCCCAGGACTGAGCCCTGTGGGACACCGCTTGTGACTGGCTTAGAGTCTGACATAGCTGCAGCAAACATGACCCTGTGGGTTCTGTCCTTGAGCCAGTTTGCAACCCATCTTGTGACATATGGGTTTACATTTAAGCTGGTGAGTTTGTCTATGATGCCCGAGTGGGGTATTGTGTCAAAGGCTTTTGCAAGGTCAAGGTAGGCTGTGAGAACTGCCTTACCCTCATCAATGGCCTTAGTGACTGTTTCAAAAAAGTCGACCAAGTTCAAAAGGCAGGATCTGCCCTTGACAAAGCCAAATTGGGTAGGATCCAATGTATGTAGGTCCCCATTGTCTTTGTTTATGAGTTCCATAATGATCCTCTCCATAGCTTTGCAGACCAGGCTCGTCAAGCTTATGGGGCGGTAATTTCCAGGGTCCGTAGAAGCACCGCCTTTGTGAAGTGGGACCACTGTTGCCGTACGCCACTCTTTGGGTACGTATCCTGCAGTAAGGCTAAGATTAAACAGCAGCCTTATGTGTGGGTTTAGTTCCTCTTGGAGTTCATGTAGCACACAGCCCAGGACACCATCCGGTCCCATTGATGCTGTGTTTTTAGCTTTAGAGAGGGCGGCTCTCACCTGGACATCTGAGATGTTAGGGGGGCTACACTCTGCTGGGATAGTTATTTCTCCTTTTGGGGGGGAGGGGGAGGAGAAATTTGCACTGAACCTGTCTGCCAGAATGTTGGCAATGTCAGTGGGGTCAGTGTATTTTGTGTCATTTTGGACTAACTCTGAGCATATCTGGGAGTTTCCACCCAGGTTTCTAACATAGCTAAAGAAGGCCTTGTGATTGTCTTTTGTGTCTTTTATGCATTTTTCTCTCAAAGTTGGCCTTGGATGATTTTATGAGTGATCGTAGTTTTTTGCTAGTACTGATCAGAGATGTCTTCCCTTTTAGGGATTTTGCTCTGTCATGTAGTAGCTTCCTCCTCCTGTTGTAAAGTTTGTTTATGGCTGGGGTCCACCAGACCGGGCGCCTGCCTTTGGGGGAATGGGTCTTGGTTTTATTTGGGATTGCATGATCCATGCATTCTTGAAGGTGCTCATAGAAGGCATTTGCAAAGGATTCAGCAGTGTGGGTTGTGGTTTCCACTGGCCCAGGGGCCTTGAAGGATACCACTTCAGTCTTAAGAAGTGTGAAGTTTGCATTTGAGAAGTTCTTCACTGTGGTCTTTTGTGCAGGGGGTGGGGGCGGGATGTGGATTTCCAGTGAGATTAATTTATGGTCTGATCTTACCAAATGGGGATATACTTCCGGTGTGGAGCATTTTGTCCCCATGTTTGTGATGATCAGGTCTAGTATATTGTCTCCTCTTGTGGGAATGGTGACTAGTTGTTCCATTGCATTTGAGTTTATGAATTCTAGGAACCTTTGGGCTAGGGTGTTAGGGCTTGAGTAATGTTCCCAGTCTATGTTTGGGTAGTTGAAGTCTCCCAAAATGATGGTATTTGGAGAGAAATTCATACTCTCCAGTGTCTTCAGGAAGGCTGCGTGGGGTTCCGGAGTTTGAGAGGGTGGTCTGTAGCATGCTACAAACTGTAAGGCAGTTTTGCCTTTGGTTAGTTGCACCTGGATAGTCTTCGATGCTTCGTGCGTTGCCACTAACCTGGAGGTGTGGGTATCTTTGATGAAAATGGATACTCCCCCTCCTTTTGTGGTTCGGTCCAAGTTTTGGGGCCGGAAAGCATGATATGAGGTAAAACCTGATAGTGCTGGGGTGCTCTCAGGAGCCTTGAACCAGGTTTCAGTCACTGCACAGACATCGATGTTCTCCATACTGAGGAGGGCTTCGAGGGCGTGCATCTTGAGGTTTAGACTTCTGGCATTGAGCAGCATTACCCTTAGTTTTTTTCCACTTGTGTTTTCTAGGTAGGTAGGTTTGTCATTTGAGCCTTGCCTAAAAAAGGCACTATGGGGGTGGCAAGAGCCTTGGCCAATATCCGGAAGCCCAGGGTGACAGGTGCAAGCCATCCCTTGCGAAGCAGCATGGCTTGTCAAGCATGTCATCACAAGCAGACAGACATTGGATCCCCTTAGAATGACACCAGTAATTAAGCCAATTGTTAAAACTGATCATTTTGTCTTTGTACTGTGGCATAATTCTTGGTGAGGGTACGATGCTGCTCAGGGTCAGGGTCATACCGGCCTGGGCTACATAATCAGAGAGCTCCTCTATGTCTCTTTTCATGTAGTCCAGGGAGGTATGTCTCAGGTCATTCACACCGGCATGTACAATGACTGAGTCATATTTGTACTTGCTGTGGAGTGACCTGAATGCTTGTGTTATGTGGCGGATTCTAGCTCCCGACAGGCAGCTTACTGTGACCTTTTTCTTGTTTAGTCTGGTGAGCGGGACGTCAGTGTGTCTGACTATGGAGTCACCTATTACAAGTGTGTCTGGCATGTTGTTTGGCCTAAAGGGCTGTGACTGTTTAGCACACTGACTTTGTGAACTATGTGTTGCATGTGCTATGTCTTGAGGTGGTGGTTGCTTGGGTGTCTGCTTTGGAGGCCTCTGTTGTTTTGGTAGATTTTTAATCAGCGCCTCCGAGTATGTTTTTGTGTGTTTATGTGTTTGGTTTGCTGTTGTGATAGTTCTATGTGAGACTGGGTTTGTGGTGTGCATGGTTACCTTCTCCTCCTGACTGGTCTTGCCAGTTCTGAATTGAGAGAGCTCAGCCTCCAGTTTGGCTATATAGTTGCATCTCTCGCATATATTTGTATTTGTTGGGAGGAGGAGAGGGTTGTCTGTGTACATGAGGCAATTGTAACATTGCCTCAAGATTCCCAGATTCACCATTTGAACAGGAGAGGATGCCAGCAACTGACCCTTCGACATGCTAGAAATAGTGAAAAAGATTGCTGTGTAACTGAGTCAGAAAGGACCTATAGGGAGATGTGTACTCAACAGAATTTAGGTGAATTAAGTACTTTCTTTTGTTTAAGAGTGCTTTACCTGTATAAAAATGCTTTAGGAGCAAGTGCTGAGCTTTTCAGATAGAGTATAGGCTGTTTAGATTGCAAGTAGAACAGTTCTAAGGGAAAAATTGAAGAGCAGACTTGGCGGAGCCAGAAAAAGTTTAACCTTGTTTAACCAAGTTTAACCTTGTTTAACCGGCACTGCGCTATGCGCACGACCGCGCAAAGCCGTGCAAAGGCGGATTTTAAGCAGTGAACTACAAAAGAGCTAGGAATGGTCCCAAACAACCAATTACTACAGCTTCTTGTGCTGAGGTCACTTCCCCCAAGGACAGGTAGGCTGCTCAAGGCTCCCCACTCCCACTGGTGAGCAAAGAAACTTCCTTCTATCCAAGTAAGGTAATGGACAACACAGGAACTACACCACAGCCCATAATACAGCAATACCTGTATACTGGTCTAAACTAGTCGAGAAAGGCGGGAAAACAAGGATTATTTTTTTTTTTTTTTTTTTTTTTTTGTAGAAATACACAGAAAATGCAGAGACAGTGATAAATTAGTTACACAGGCTAGCACACTTTAGTGGGCAGCCTCCACAGTTAAATTAAACAAACAAACAAGCAAACTTTCGATTAAATTCGACTAAATGTAACTTTAAGTGCAGATTTAAAAATAAATGCAGTAATCAGAAAAAAACAGTTCAGGCTAGTTTAAAGTAAGCAACAGAAGCTATTTCCAGTGGAAAAAAGCAAATATACTTAAATCCAGAAGGTAGTCACTTTTTCGAGTTCCTTGCTGCTAGGACCACTCTGTAAACCCACGTGGAGCTTGTCTGAGCAGTATAGCCAGAAAAATTGCCCAGAGGCAGATTTTAAGCAGTGAACTACAAAAGAGCTAGGAATGGTCCCAAACAACCAATTACTACAGCTTCTTGTGCTGAGGTCACTTCCCCCAAGGACAGATAGGCTGCTCAAGACTCCCCACTCCCACTGGTGAGCAAAGAAACTTCCTTCTATCCAAGTAAGGTAATGGACAACACAGGAACTACACCACAGCCCAGAATACAGCAATGCCTGTATACTGGTCTAAACTAGTCGAGAAAGGCGGGAAAACAAGGATTATTTTTTTGTTTTTTTTTGGTTTTTTTGTAGAAATACACAGAAAATGCAGAGACAGTGATAAATTAGTTACACAGGCTAGCACACTTTAGTGGGCAGCCTCTACAGTTAAATTAAACAAACAAACAAGCAAACTTTCGATTAAATTCGACTAAATGTAATTTTAAGTGCAGATTTAAAAATAAATGCAGTAATCAGAAAAAAACAGTTCAGGCTAGTTTAAAGTAAGCAACAGAAGCTATTTCCAGTGAAAAAAAAGCAAATACACTTAAATCCAGAAGGTAGTCGCTTTTTCGAGTTCCTTGCTGCTAGGACCACTCTGTAAACCCACGTGGAGCTTGTGTGAGCAGTATAGCAGTATAGCAGTAAATGATTTTTTTTTTGAGGGGGTGGTCTTTCTCAAGTGAATTCAGACTCCACTCAGCCTTGCTAATCTTAATTTTGTTTGTTCCTCTACTCTAATGCATTCTCACACACAGCTAAATAAGTCATTTTATTATTTCAAGCCACACCCACCAGTCTATAGCACTTACAAAAATATTTAACAAACCTCCACTTCTATATTCTTAACCTCTCTATCTGCTCTCAGTACAAAGACCAGTTTTACAACCTTGTAACTCACATCTAGTTCCCACTGCTGTACCAGTTTTATTAAATGTATACAACTAATATTTAAAGATATATTTTCCTGGTCAAAAGAAGTTAACATCCTTCTTTATGCATCCCAAATTAGGCCAATTATTCAGCAAAATTCCACCTTCAGGATGTACCTTTCTAGACAAATTAAGCAACTGGAAAGTACCCAGATGTTTGTAATCAAGAAGACTGTTGATCTAAAGTCCCTGAGATATCTGGAAAGGCTTTAAGTGCTATTCCTTTATTCTGTTTCTAATAGGCTGTTGTGTGGTGATCTATGCCTCACATTGCACAATGTTAGGGATCCCATTCTCCTTGAGTTCCTTTGTCGTGAGAAGTCAAGTGCATCCACTTGTTCTTCTTTAAAAGGGGGTTTCAGCTTTAGTTTGGATATCTTCAGGCATCAGGACGTAATTGGTCATATAACTTAATTTCATTGTATTGCCATAATTCTATAAAAACTTTAAAGTATGTTATAAAGAAACTCTAGATAGAAAATATCCTGCAAATGGGATATACTTTTTCTATTTTAATTACTATAATATCAACGTTGACTGAGCAATGCCAATGTTAAAGGCATTGAGATGGTATATTGAAAACTTGTAAGGTCTGTGTCATAATATGGAGATGGACATGTCATGGTAACTAACATCATTGTAACATTGCGAAATTCTTTTATGATCATATTACAGAATGATTTATAAGCCCTGTATTTGGTTTGGTTTTATGTGCATATATTCTTGTATTACACACATTTGACTGGCTTCTTGATGATTTTATATTTGTTAATGCTTGTTAAAAGGAAGATATACAGAGGTTGTTTTACAAAAAAGAAGGACAAATTACATGATAAAGGTACTTTTTTCCTATAGTAGAGGTTTAAATTTGGGTGAATTGTTATCATATAAAATACAGGTGGGCAGATCTATAGACAAGAGAATAAGGATGTTTAAATGGGGTGATTGTAATGTATGCAGGCATGTATTGTATGGTCAAGGGTTGTTCGTTAATGGAACAAGACACTGTTTGAGGGAATTTTTTCCTGTTGTTCTGCCAAAGTGGTATATGGCATTTGTTGTAATTGTGATTTTTAAAAAATAGTGCATCAGACAAAAAAAGAGAGATGTAAAAGTGAGGATTCAGGAGGATGTTTCTGATATTAGAAATGAACATGTCATCAGCTCAGTAGCCACATGTTATAGAATGTCATAACAGCAAAACATCAGATTTTAGGTTTTGTGTCCTTTTTAATGTTAATCTGTCAAGGGTGGTAGTTATTTGAGTGCTTTAAACACTTTAGAAGGTAGATTGATTTTGAAATGTAGAATTATGATACCATTTTGGTTTTAAAAAAAGAAGCAGATTGACAGCATCTGTTATACAGGGAAGTGTTACTATTTATGTATGTATGACTTTAAAAGTAAACTGACATTCATTTATAATGAATTGTACTATACATAAATGTTTTTTACTGTTGTTTCTGTTTGGTTCTCTAGAAGGCTTCAGCTGCCAAGGGGCTATGGAAATAAAAGCTGTTTTTTCTGCTTTTGGCATATGTCAGTGTGTGTGTGTTTGGATAACTTAATTTATCCTATTATTTTCTGGATGGACTGCAGTATTATTGTCAATTTCATTGCAATACAGTCTTACAAGCATCTTTTGGAGCATTTTGCCATTTCCAAAGTAGGATACATTTTGGGCAATGGGTACAAATCTTTAAAGGACAATTCCACTAGTATATAAGAGACAACATCACATAGCACAACATTAAGTACTGTAGTCACACACTCTTGTACATTACATTTAGCTACAAGAGTGTATATGGTAAATGGGAGAGTGGTACACCTGTTGGCATTGTTGTCTTTCTATTCTTGGTTCCCTGTTTTTTTTTCAGTTGGACAGCCCTCTGTATGGAGTATGCCTGTTTTTCTTGTGTCTCCTTAGGTTTTCAATAGGTGCTCTAGTTTGCTGCTATATCAAAACAGGCATGCTATTAGCTGAATAGGTAATCTTCTAAATTGCCCAAAGGTTTGTGCGTGTGTGTGTGTGTGTGTGTGTGTGTGTGTGTGTGTGTGTGTGTGTGTGTGTGTGTGTGTTGGTGTGAACTGGTTTTCGGTTTTCTACCCTCTGCCTATTGGTTGCCAGGCCCTGTAATGAATAAAGTTGGTATTGGACAGTTAATTAGTTTATGATATGGTTCAACAGAAAATTTGGTGTTTATTTCAGCCAATAAACCACAAATATTAAGATTTGTAAATGACTTGATCTGCTTCAGTTTAATATATAGCAGTGGTGTCCCTGGTTTAGTAGAGCAATCAAGTGTTGCTGCAAAATAGAATTTGTAGATTCCTTAGCTGCACTTTATCACCTGATGTTGCACTTATACTCACAATAACAACTTCAGCAAGAGATTATTATAATGCAGCTTCAACCCTTGTTGCATTTCAACTATAGTAGTTAAATATATAATTCAACTATAGTAGTTATATATATATATATATATATATATATATATATATATATATATATATATATATAAATACTGTGCAAACATAATATATACTCCATAAATATAATAATTAAGAATAAGGCCACCAGTCCAGTCCTGTTATATTTGTATTATATTTCAAAAGTTTTCTACCAGTTGCTCTGCTTATATTATATGATACTGTACTGCTACATTTTAGCAATAATTCATGGTATGTGTGGGTATAAAGCCCAAGAGATAAAATGTTCTGAGCAGGAAGGAGTAAATCCTACAATGACCCATCCACTCAGTGATATATATTATTGCAGTTATGTCATGGCAACAGTAGTGTGATCATTTTCTCTGGTTATATGAAGTTTAACATCAGCTGCAAAAGAAATTATACTTAAATAATATATTTCACAAAATAATAAACAGAAATACTGAACACTGAACAAGAAGCATTATCTATCACAGTTACCGTAACCTGCAAAACATCCCACAATCAATGTCTCATTCCAGTTAGTTTAAATTTATATCCAGTGGAGCAGCAGGTGGCACACTCACCTTTGGTGCAGAATTCAGTGGGTTCTATTTCCACAGTAGGATGATCAATTACTGGCACTGCAGTATAGCATAAGGGTAAAGTGTGCCATCCTTTAGATGAGATGTTAAACTGAGACCCCATCTGCCTGACTTGGTGGTAGCTCAGGTGGATGTAAAAGATCTCATGGCACCTACTGAAAAGAATAGTAGTCTTCTATTTACATAAAAAAGTCATATTTACATATTTATAAATATGTATAAATGTACATGTAGAGCTACACAAATCTAGTTACACATATTCAAAATGTCCTTTACTTTCATCCCTATTAGACCCCACTCCTTTTTCCATAACCACCATCTGATTTTACTTACTATTGTAGCTAAAATCCATTTACCATTAAATATAATTTTGTTTATTCTTCCATTCCATATAACCCATATAACATAAAATAACTTTTTATCTATTCTTTTTATATATTATTTACTTTTATTCGTATAGTATCCATATTTAATTATAACAGTGTTTATTTTATCAACTTCTTTTGTAACTTTGAAAAACTCTTCTTTACATAGTTTTCCCCATAACTTTTTTAGTCTTTTACATTTCAAGAACATGTTCCATAGTTTTTTTTCTTCTTCACAATGTAAACATATTCTATCACAGCAACAAACCCAAAAGATGAGTAATAAAAAACACTAAAAAATAGAAATTATCCACTGGTAGGCAAATGAAGGAGAACAGATGATTAAAAACAGGTGGGGTCAACAGTAAGCAGATTATTCCTGACTTCCAAAGCCTCCAAAGGAAAGGTAGATTGAATAGATGCTCCCTGCTGATGAATCTGGCTGGTAAACAGACATCATATGTTGACTCATTTCCATCAAACAGATTTCTTTGAAAGATCTCCTCAGAATTCTGCATGTATTCTGTGGTCTCGGTATTTGCTTTCTCCTCCATTTCTTTCACCCCTCCATCATCTCCTTCTCTCTCCATCTGCAGCCCTGTTTCTCCAGGCTGCATCTGTATCTGGAATAGAAACAGGAAATGCTCCTACAAAATGGGTCCCACACACAACAGTGATGACTATGGGCAAGTTCCCTGATGCCCTGGCTAAATTTCCCCTAGTAGTATAAATACCACCTCACGTGTCCCGTGAAAAGAGGCTAATAGCCTAGTGGGACTAACCTAGTCAAAAAATGATAAATAAATAAAAAAATGTATCATGTTTAGATCCATTCAGAATTGGTACTGGATGAATGTCTTTGGTTTAGAATTTCCCTAGAAAAAGGTATCCACATGCATTACATTATACAATAGATGATGCATTTTTAACTGGACTATGTGAGTAAATTGAAGTTAAATATGTGGTCCTACCATATTTATTAGAAGATGTCATTTACACTTCTTGTTAAGCATGCACCTTTTCACATTGTAGATCTTTTAGCTCTGCAAGTTCTGTAGTAAGACAGCATGAGTTATATAACAACTTCCTTTTTTTAATTTCTCCATGTCTTTTGAGTTTCTAATACCATGGTGGGAATGGACCCCATTCCTAAGTCAAAGTATTATTAAAGTTCATGAAATTAGTATTGTTTTGATCTTTGATGTTAGCCAGAAGTGCTCTTCACAGCACCCGCAATGTGCCCTATAATGACTCCTTCTGCAATTCGTATGGATTTGCATGTATTGGTAACATATCTAAGTATGATTGCAAATTATTTTTTATAAGGCCCATTGCTCCTACTACTACTGGAACTGTCTGGGTATCTTTCTTCCATATTGCCCTTATTTATGCCTGCAAACCCTTGTATTTTATAACTTTGTATCTCTCTGTATGTAAGACAATGTAGTCACTGGGTGTAGCAATTTCAATGATCAATGTTTTGTCTCCTTTTCATGGACTACTATATCTGGTTTTCTCAATTCTATTTTTTTGAACTTGGTAGTGTGTGAGCCCATGTAATATAAATTTGATTATTTTCTATGATGTTTTGTGGCTCATGTTTCCAGTGTTTTTCAACTACTTCAATATTATAATCTTTACACAATCCCCAATGTAACAATCTTGCTACATTATTATGCCTTTCAGTATACAGTCCTTCTGCCATTAGTATATCACAGCCAGCAACAAGATCTGTATCTGTTTCCAATTCTGTTTTACAAAACCTACATTTGTCTGTTTCTTTCACATGTTCAATGGACTTTCCTGCTTTAAAGGTTGCATTTGCACATTTATTAAAACCAAATGACATTCTTATATCATCTGAAAAAGTTTTGACCATTTGCATTTATGCTTTCAGTTCCTCTTCTGATGAGCTATACAATTTTAAATCATCTTCAAAAAGAAGATGAGTAGTCTTTACACTATGTTGTTTTCTGGGAGCCAAATTGTAGCCGTGACGTAATCTAAGTAGACAACTTAATGGGTTAAGAGCAAGACAAAATAGCAGTGTTGACTGAGTCACCCCTTTGAATTTTTATCCCTGGAATAATAATTTGTCCTTTATCATGGCTTAATTACAAAGCAATTTGCCACTCTTTCATGGTCACTGTAATGTAATCAATCAGTGTGAGTTGTATCTTATACTTTTTTAAGCACTCTTTTATCCATGAATGTGGGATACTGTCAAATGATTTTTTTATAGTCTATCCATACCATAGTTAGATTTTCCCCTTTTTACAGTTCTCCATTATGACTTTAACATCAAATGATCTTTTGTTCCATATGACTTTCTTTCATAACCCTTTTGTTCTAATGCCATGACTGAGTTTTCTTAAATAACTATAAACTCTGTCAGCATCAGTTCCACTGTATAGATTCTATATCGTTGGAAGGCAAGTTATCGGTCAATAGCTTTTAGGATAGCTTGCAAGTTCACTCTTGAGTAGGAATATTATTTCTCTTGTTCTTAACCAGGGTGGTGTCTGGTCAGGATGTGCACATAAATAGTTATTACTCATGGCTAAATCTTCATGTAAAGATGTTAATACTTTTAGCCAGAAGTTAGGTACTGCATCTGGAAGGGGGTTTTCCAATTAGGAGTTTTTCTTAACTTTAAATCTGTCTGGCCATTGCTTCATCCCATTTTATATCCTGTGCATTTGAACTTCTTAGTCTTTCTTTTATTTCTTATATCCATTTAGCATCTTTGTTATGTTCCACAGGATCTTCATAGATATTTCTCCAGAATGTATATATTTCTTCTTTTTTTCGTGGTGTTTCAATTCCTTTTGCCTTGTTTTCCAATTCTCTATAAAAATATATTTGGGACATCATTAAATTGCTTATTTTGTATTTTTCCTTTATATTTATCTGTATCTCCTCAAAGTTTTTCTGCCTGTGCTGATATTTGCAGTTTATTATTTGCGAAAGTGCACAATACTGCACATAGCTTTTATCAATTCTGTCTTTCTGAGTATTTTTGTTGATCTGTTCCCTCTTCTATACTCTTCTAACAGAGACACTTCTTGACTTAATTGCTTTATAGTTTTCTCTATTTGATACTTCCATGATGGCATTCAACTTCTCCCCTTCCCTTACTACCCTGTGTTTTTGTGGTAAGACTATCTGTTGTAAATTTAGCTGTATAGCAATATATCCTATTTACTTGTGTTATATCTTATGAATCTCTATGGCCAGTCCTAACTACTGTGTTCATTTATTTTATCAAACTTCTAACTTTTTGGATTTTATTAACTTTCTGTAGTCTATATCTTTAATTGATCTTAATATGTCTGTCCATTTCTATTAAAACAAGCAACTCTTCACTTAAATAATTTTCTTCTTGTTCTGCAGGGATTCTATAGAAAGTTCCAGAGCATCTTCCTGTGCCATATTCTCTTCAGTTTCATCCTGTGCCATCTGTTGCTCTTTCTCGTATGGGAACTAATTGGCCTAGCACTCCACAATGACTGCCTAAGATTTGACACAGCTTCCTATCCCTTCTCTTGCTGTGCAGCTTCAAATAAATGTTTGTCCTAGTTTCCTGTTAAAGGCTACAAAGTATCTTCATATGGCAACTGATCAGATGTTTCCTGCTCCACTGATCTCTCCTTAATTTGGGGATCCATTGCTCTATCCTGTTGTGGTGTTATCTGAGTTATATTTTCTACACCAAATCCTTCACTTTGCAGGTAATCCATAACCTCGGTTTCTATTTCTTGAACTTCTCCATTACTAATCTTCTTTTCTACTTTTCCTCTTTGTTTTCTTATTTTTTTGTATTGTAAAATTTTCCATGCCTGGATGCCTTTGCCTGTATTTCTCTTCAAATATATTTGGTGCTGCTCTTTTTGTATTAATTAGTTTTGTGTTCTCCTTTGCATAAATATTACATATTACATCTCTTTTTCTTTCCCATGCCCATATTTCTTTGTCAGATGTCTCCTGCTCCTTCTGTTTCTCCTTACTTTGAGGACTCATTGTTTCATCATGCTGTGATGTAACCTATGTTAGACTTTCTGCACTAAATCCTTCACTTCACAAGTATTCCATAACCTCGTCTTCTATTTTTTAACTTCTACTTTATTAATCTTCTCTTCTTCATTTCCTCTTTGAGATCTTTTTGTTTTTGTGATTTTTTTTCCATATCTGGATGCCTTTGCCTGTATTTCTTTCAAATATCTTTGGGGTTGCCTTTTTTTGTGTTGACTAATTTAGCTTTCTCCTGTGCATAAATATTGCACCATATCAGATCTCTCTTTCTTTCCCATGTCTATACTTCTTTTTTATATCTTTCAAAAGTGTATAGATTTAGTTCTTTATATACTCGCACTTCCTCAGTCACTTCTTTTTCCAAATGTCTCAAGGTTTCTTGGTCTACATAATGTTTTTCATATATCTGTTGTATTAATGAACACACATTTTTATTTCAAGCTTTGAGAGTTTTCTTGTGGAAGTATATTTCTTTCCTCTAATTCCTCTGTTAATTTTTTTGCATATCTTCTGTCTGGAAATTTTGGGCTTCTTGCATAATAGTAACAATACAAAATTCCTTTCTTATCCTCAATACTGCACTATGTAGTCTTTATGGCTCTTTTTTGGCCTATGAGTTTTTGTGATTTTTGTGGACTGTAACTTCCTTCTACAACAGGGGGGGCATCCACCCCCTGGGTCTGACCTAGTCCCATTGAAGGAATGTTTCTGTGCTTTGAGGATTCTACACTGTCATTTTTTCCATTGGCTGCACCAGTGTGCCTACCAGAATTGGGCATTTTTTTTATCCTGGGTCTTGTTTACCCAGCTATCTTTTTTTATTTTTAAACTACTTCTGTCCATGGTATATGCTATATAAAACACAGTCTATTTATCAGTGTCGTCTTGGTGAGATTTTGTGAAAAATGGGGTCCACCTCATGAAGGTACTTACCAAGACTCGAGGGTGAATTCAGTTCCAGCAATACTACTTTCCTGTGCTTGCTGACTTATTATCTTTCCATTTGGACCCAATGGATTTTTTTTTCTTTCTTCCTTAATAATATGTCTTAGTATTATGATTTCTAATATGCATTTTGTGGCTGATGGTAATCCCAACACCACCTCAGTTCATTATTCAATACACAGGCTGAATGAAGGATTGTGTCTGCACCAACATCATTGCCTAGGAAACTCTAGCTTAACTATTTTATAAGTAATTATCATACTTTGATTCACACATTTAACTAAACAAATTTTCATGTAATAGTTAAGTCATAGTCATGCAAAATATTAGAAAACATAGCTTTAAGGAAATTTTCTAAGTAAAATTAGAATTTTACTCCTCAGATGTATTGCTCTTCTTTTATGTTTTTATTAATTTCTGTTCCAATTTACTGCTGACTGCTTACTGGCTTCAGTAGCCTGTGCGTGCAACTCCCACAGTCCATTTTACTGCCACAGGATAATGTCAGACTACTTACTGTATACCAATATGCTCGGGAGTCTGCACCCCTGTGCACATCCTGAAGTGGGGGGCTATACCCCAACACCTCAGTCTCTATATAAACCATCTCAAAGGTGTTGCCACCTTGAGGAAAAGGGCAGAACTGTCTGTTACATTTTTCTGAGGTGGTGCAACCATGGAGGTAGCATAATTAGGGATTGAAGGTGTGGTTACAGAGCTTCAAGTTTGGGTGTTCATAAGTGGCAGTCTCCCATAAAAAGCAATAGTAAATAGTATCCAGACATCATACCCATGCCAGTAAAATGATCTAAAAGATTCTCTTCCATGAAATACTGCATGCATTTAAATGGTCCATAATATTATCTAAAACACCATTTTTCCATGATCAGCTGAAGCTACAGTACAGAGAGTTGTCCCTAGCACAAAGCTTTCTAAAAACATTAACACTGGAGACAGCACTCCACCCCTTTCAGCAACACCCTGACCAGAGACATAAGTAGGGCAGGGCAGGGCAAAGGAGGCAAGAAGTTAACAGAAATAATTGGCAATTGTTGATGGGATGAGAGTGCAGTGCTGGCAAGATGCCAAGGTTAATATCAGGATTTCATAAATGAATGACAGTAGTGTTTTAGTAACTGTAGTAAGAACTTGCTATAATTATATCAAACAGCTTAACACAGTTCCAGTTCACCTTGTTTTTTTTTAACTCTGGGTTGAGGTATGCACTACTCTGGGGGACTGCTCAAAATGCCCAGTGACTTAACTATGGCCATGACCCCACTAAAACAGTCATAAGTAGGGCAGGGCAGGGCAGGGCAAAGGAGGCAAGAAGTTAACAGAAATAATTGGCAATTGTTGATGGGATGAGAGTGCAGTGCTGGCAAGATGCCAAGGTTAATATCAGGATTTCATAAATGAATGACAGTAGTGTTTTAGTAACTGTAGTAAGAACTTGCTATAATTATATCAAACAGCTTAACATAGTTCCAGTTCACCTTGTTTTTTTTTTAACTCTGGGTTGAGGTATGCACTACTCTGGGGGACTGCTCAAAATGCCCAGTGACCTAACTATGGCCATGACCCCACTAAAACAGTCATGGTATCTCTGAATGCTCAAGAACCATTGCAACCACAGGCAGACCATTTCATCTCCTTCAAAGATACAGGACTACAAAACACTGGTAGTATAATGTAATGTAATGACATGGCCTAAATATTTTCAAACCTAGATTCACAGTTGAAAACAGGATGAAAGCTGTTGGAATTAAATATGGTGCCATGGTGCCATTGCTGTGCTGAAGTGCTTTCTTGATGAGTTAGGTGAAAAAAACAGTGTAAAATGAGCCTGTAGAATGTAGAAAAAAATGTGTCTGTGGTTAGGTGACTGTCAAATGGGTTTGGATCTAATATAAGATGTTTTGAAAGAATATAGTTTTTCATGCTAAATGTGTGAACACTTCAGATGTAATTATCTTTTGGTGAACTCCGAGATTGTCAATGCCTCATTCTGTCAGCTGTTGCTTTATTACCAATTCTCTGACTGGCTCTGAGGTGGGGTGAATTGGGAGATAGGGCAGTCAGAGATCATGGGTGTGGTAGCAAAACCCAATATTGCACTGTGCAGTTGGGGGCATACTTTTACAAAAATACTGAAAAAATAACTTATGTGTGATATTAAGATTAAAGCATATTGTGTCAATGTGTTTTTTATGTAGTTTAGATGCTATATTTATGATATTTTCAGTCCAGGTTACAGAAGGCTCACTACTTCATCATGAAGTCAAAATTTTCCATCCTTTATAATGTTGATATTTTTTAAAAGGTATGTGCTAACTTCACATTTTTGAGATTGTGGAATCAGCTTTGATGTTTTAGAGGTTATGAAGATGGAAGCTGTAGAGTTCACCTGAGGAACAAAATAATAATTACCTTTCCTTCTCCTTTGTCATAACCTTTTGTCCTGGCCCATCACTCCCAATTTTTACTATATAGTGCTTTATATATAACCATACCTTGTCCATACTCACCATTAGGCTGTACTCCCTGTCTGATGGAAGGCTAGGCCATTTAGTCCCATGGTAAATATAAGGGTACTTATCCAGTGATCTAGGTTCTGTTTGAAGGTTGACAATTTATCATACTGCTTAACCTACAACGCCAGCTTATTCCAGAGAAGGGGAGGTGGTGCATAATGAATCTGTCTTTCCACTTTGTTCTATTTATCTGTTGGCAAACATAGAATTCACTGGTTGTGGTGTCTGCTTGTGAAGACTTGTGGAGATATAAGAGATCAAAGACAACAGGATCCCTAACGATATGGTAGGTGTGGTTGTGGTATAAATCACCCCTGAAGAGTCTATAGAATACTATGTAAAGGGTTATGGCTTCTATTGTCTCTTGGTAGCTCAGGGTTTTTAAACCTGAAATCTTCTTAGGTAGGAACCTCTGGGACTTCTCTATCAAGTGATGTACATTCTGAAGGAGGCATTGGATTCAATAACTGGTCTAATCATTTCTGAATATAAGGAAATGATGAAATCTTTAGATCCGGATATTTCCTTTGTTTTTAGTTGTGCTATGCGGAAGGATTTCCTGACTACAATGGGTTGCACATGATGATCGGCAGAGAGGGGACTGTCAACCCAGCTACCTGGGTCTCTTTCTACATTTTCATTTAGTTGTGAAGTATTGTCTATAATATATGCTAGGAATACAGTCTGGTTCCCAAATGAAATAATGCTATAGTTTTTCACATTTAATTTGAGCCCATTTTCAGCACACCCAATATTAATTAGGATAAGTTATTTCTAAAGGGTACAGTTGTCAGAAGGGGTCTTGACAATAATACCTGTTTGCAGTCCTCTGCAAAGTTAGCTAATTAGAAGTCCAGATTCTCAATTTGGAGTTCAGAGACAAAAATGCCAAAAAGGAGGAGTTCCAGGGGGAAGACAGACATGAACAGCCAATTTTAAATTATCCACCCTGGTGGGAGGGAAGCTACCTACTCTCACTGCAATAGCAGCATTAATAGCCTAGTGAGCACTGCAAGCAGTATACCACATGGCTGGGATATCGTACATGTGTGGAAGTGAGCCTACATCTCCTGTAAGCAGTAATTGTGGAGATTACAAGGGAGAGGTTAGGGAACACTCCCCTGCAGGTATGATACAGCACCCACAGCCTCACTTCTCCCAGACATGGCTGGAATGACTCCAGGGGAGGCCAAGGTGGGTAGATCCAGAGACACAGGAAAGGATATTGTGAGAACTGATGGTCAGCTACAGCAAGGGGGAGAAAAAAGGAGGAGTCCTACTATAGAGCCCTGGAGGACTCCACTGGTCACTTTCATTCTTAACTATGGGATTTCTATCTTTTAATCAATTTGCTATTCATCTTTCCCTGAAAAAAAATCTATATTTAAAGCATTTAGGTTATTTATTTATTTTATTTATTTCACATTTGTTAACCGGGTTAGTCCAATTGAGTTTGCAAACAAACCCATTTTCAGTGGAGACCTGAGGGGAAAACCCCAGCAAATATAAGTAAAGATAAAGTGACAATATACAAATATTAAATAACAATCACAATACAAAATAACTGTAAAAAGAAAAGGTTGTTAACTATTTGCATTGCATTGATAGTAAGCAACCCATTTTCAGTGGAGACCCAAGGGGAAAGAGCCCCAGCAAACATAATCAAAGATAAACATACAGGACAAAAACTATTAAAAATAACAATGCCAATACAAAATTAATTATAAAGAGGAAAAAAAAAAATTATGAACATTAAGGGTTGCACTGATAGCTGTGGTCTAAATTTACTACATATAAGAGTAAAAATAAAAGGATAATCATTGTTCAAAAGAAGGAAATGTATAGACATCGATAAGAAGTGGGGGGGATAAATATTGTGGCGAATGGGAGGGGGAGAGAGGAGGGGGCTATAGTAGGGCTATAGTAGTAAAGCTGATGGTTTAGGCGGTTAGTTTAAGCAGAAGTTACAACAGAGAAAGAAAGTTAGGAAATGCAACAAGTTATACAGTATGACAAACTAAGTGCAATATCTACATGTTAAAATGAAGTCAAATTCTTTGGCTAGGTCAAGATAAACTGTGTAGGCAGCATGACCATTGTCAACAGCTTGTGTGACCCTCTTGAATAATTTAACTAGATTTAATAGGCAAGACCTCCGTTTGATGAAGCCAAACTGTTAAAGGTCTAGCCTAATGAGATTTTTGATATCATAATTAATGAGATCAGTTATGATACAGTCTGTAGCTGTGCAGATCAAGCTTATAAGGCTATTGAGTCCGGGGTCCATGGTGGGGTCATCCTTGTGGAGGGGCATCAGCACTATGGTGCACTAAAATTCAAGAATATATCCAGTGGCTAAGCTTAGGTCAAATCATTTGAGGACAGGTTCTGTAACAGCATGTTTGCAAACGTTTATTTAATATCCAGGTGTGTTGTTAGGCCCCCTAGTAGAAGAATGTGTGTGCTTTGGCAACACTTGCAGAACATATTCCTTGATGATAGTGTAGGGATAGGCAGTCCTGACAGTGGGAAGTCCTCCCACAGCTAACATGCAGATATACATGTATATATATATATTATATTATGTATGGACTGTGTGCAAGTTACCATAGCACAGATTGTTCTATGTACCTATACCCTGATGCAAGGGAAGTTATTATATGTACAACACACCTGTGAAATAATCTTACCTTACTGCTACAGAACACTATGTACCTCCTCAGGGCTGGGTCTTCTTTAAACCATTTTATTCTGCTGCCAGAAACTTGATTCAAACTACTGAATTTGTATTGTTTTTCTTTTTTGTGGATGCCTTGGCATTTAAAATGTTGGAGCATCCAAGTAAGCTGCAACTATATTACATTTTACATGATATGTATTCCAATCAGGATAGGTTCAAAATATGTCTGTGAATCACTATACACACGATATAACATGCAGCTAGGTTCCACTACATACCACAGATATATGTAGCTAGATTCCATCTCCCACCACAGAATACGTAGCTAGGTTCCACCGCTAACCATTGCACTGATATGCCATGCTTGAGGGCTTGTGCATACTGCCTGCATATGTACATATATTGCACATTATGGTGGCACTAGACCATACTGCTCATAGTTCAGAAAACACATTTCCAGTGTGAATCAGATAGTTGATATGATGGACCGAAGGAAGGTTGGTATATTGTGTGTGCAAGAGACCAGATGGAAGGGGAGCAAGGCTAGGTGTATCAGAGGTGGGTTCAAATTGTTTTATCATGGTGTAGATGGGAGGAGAAATGGCATAGGAGTTATTCTGAAGGAACAGTGTGCTAAGAGTGTTCTGGAGGTGAAAAGAGTATCGGATAGAGTGATGTTTATGAAGCTGGAAATTGATGGTGTAATGTTGAATGTTGTTAGTGCATATGCTCCACAAGTTGAGTGTGCAATGGATGAGAAAGAAAAATTTTGGAGTGAATTGGATGAATTGGTGATGACTGTACCCAAGGGTGAGAGAGTGGTGATTGGAGCAGATTTCAATGGGCATGTTGGTGAAGGGAACAGAGGGGATGAGGAAGTGATTGGTAGGTATGGTGTTAAACAAAGGAATGCAGAAAGTCAGATGGTAGTGGATTTTGTGAAAAGGATGGACATGGCTGTGGTGAATATGTATTTTAACAAGAGGGAGGAGCATAGGGTGACATACAAGAGTGGAGGAAGATGCACACAGGTGGATTATATCTTATGTAGGAGGGCCAGCCTGAAGGAGATGGGAGATTGTAAAGTGGTGACCGGAGAAAGTGTAGTTAGGCAGCATAGGATGGTGGTTTGTAGGATGACGTTGGTGATCAAGAAGAGGAGTGTGAGGGCAGCACCAAGGATCAAATGGTGGAAATTAAAAAAGGGTAATTGTGAGGTGGAGTTCAGGGATGAGTTAAGACAGGCACTGGGTGGCAGTGAAGAGTTACCAAATAGCCGGGTAACTACAGCAGAGCTAGTAAGGGAGACGGCTAGAAAGGTGCTTGGTATCACATCGGGACAGAGGAAGGACGACAAGGAGACATGGTGGTGGAATGAGGAAGTACAGGAGAGTATACAGGCAAAGAGGTTGGCAAAGAAAAAGTGGTATTGTCAAAGAGATGAAGAAAGTAGACCGGAGTATAAGGAGATGAGGTGCATGGCAAAGAGAGAGGTGGCGAAGGCTAAGGATAAGGCATATGAAGAGTTGTATGAAAGGTTGGACACTAAGGAGGGAGAAAAGGACCTGTACTGATTAGCTAGACAAAGGGACCGAGCTAGGAAAGATGTGCAGCAGGTAAAGGTGATAAAGGATAATGAGGGAAACATACTCACAAGCGAGGAGCGTGTGTTGAGGAGATGGAAAGAGTACTTTGAGGGGTTGATGAATGAAGAAAATGAGAGGGAGAGAAGGTTGGATGATGCAGGGATAGTGAATCATGAAGTACAATGGATTAGCAAGGAGGAAGTAAGGATAGCTATGAAGAGAATGAAGAATGGAAAGGCTGTTGGCCCAGATGACATACCTGTGGAAGCATGGAGGTGTTTAGGTGAAATGGCAGTGGAGTTTTTAACCAGATTGTTTAATGAAATCTTAGAAAGTGAGAGGATGCCTGAGGAATGGAGAAAAAATGTTTTGGTACCAATTTTTAAGAATAACGGTGATGTATAGAGGGATTAAATTGATCAGTCACAACATGAAGTTATGGGAAAGAGTAGTGGAAGCTAGGTTAAGAAGAGACATGATGATTAGTGATCAGCAGTATGGTTTCATGCCGGGAAAGAGCACTACAGATGCAATGTTTTCTCTGAGAGTGTTGATGGAGAAGTACAGAGAATGTCAGAAGGAGTTGCATTGTGTTTTTGTAGACTTAGAGAAAGCATATGACAGGGTGCCTAGAGAGGAGTTGTGGTATTGTATGAGGAAGTCAGGAGTGTCAGAGAAGTATGTAAGAGTGGTACAAGATATGTACAAGGGTAGTGTGACAGGGGTGAGGTCTGCGGAGGGAGTGACGGATGCATTTAAGGTGGAGGTGGGGTTACATCAAGGATCAGCTCTGAGCCCTTTCTTATTTGCAATGGTGATGGACAGGTTGACAGATGAGATCAGACAGGAGTCCCCGTGGACTATGATGTTTGCAGATGACATTGTGATCTGTAGTGAGAGTAGGGAACAGGTGGAGGAGACCCTGGAGAGATGGAGATATGCTCTAGAGAGAAGAGGAATGAAGGTCAGCAGGACTAAGACAGAATATATGTGTGTAAATGAGAGGGAGGATAGAGGAATGGTGAGGATGCAAGGAGTAGAGGTGGCGAAGGTAGATGAGTTTAAATACTTGGGGTCAATAGTTCAGAGTAATGGTGAGTGTGGAAGAGAGGTGAAGAAGAGAGTACAGGCAGGATGGAGTGGGTGGAGAAAAGTGTCAGAAGTGATTTGTGACAGATGAGTACCTGTAAGAGTGAAAGGGATGGTCTACAAGAGGGTAGTAAGACCAGCTATGTTATATGGGTTGGAGACAGTGGCATTGACAAAAAGGCAGGAGTTTGAGCTGGATGTGGCAGAGTTAAAGATGTTAAGATTTGCACTTGGTGTGAAGAGGTTGGACAGGATTAGGAATAAGTATATTAGAGGGTCCGCCCAGGTTGGAAGGTTTGGAGACAAAGTCAGAGAGGCAAGATTACGTTGGTTTGGACATGTGCTGAGGAGGGATGCTGAGTATATTGGGGAAAAGATGCTAAGGATGAAGCTACCAGGTAACAGGAAAAGACGAAGGCCTAAGATAAGGTTTATGGATGTGGTAAGAGAGGACATGCAGGTGGTTGGTGTTGACAGAGCAAGATGCAGAGGACAGGAAGAAATTGAAACAGGTGATCCGCTGTAGTGACCCCTAATGGGAACAGCCGAAAGAAGATGATGAGTGTGAATCAGAGACCACCATCTTGTTTTATATGAAACTCGTGTAATGGCTGTCAGTGCTAATGCCCCACAGAGAGCTACTACCTGGTGTGCATAAGACAGCAAGATCATGCTTTTTCTCCTATGTAATGAGTTCAGGGAACAACTGCTGGGACCTTATGTGAGCCCATTTTATAAGAACTATGACTGTTTGACCTTGCTGACATTCTCACTGAGCCCGCTGGCATTGTCCCAAACTGGTGAGGAATGCATGTGCCAATATGATGACCTGTAGCACCACCACTTTGAAGATCTCAAGCAGTGGGAAATAGAAGTTAGGCAAGAACATCAAGAATATTATGAGAAATATTTGGCATGATACTGTTTTTCAGTTTTTCTGTAATTCAGAGCGGTTTTGCTATGTCCTCTGAAAGATACCAGGCTGTACTCTGTGGGCTGCTTTGGAGGATTGTATCTGTGTTGTGCATCTATACATAATGACACTGCTGCATGCTCTGGAAGAATGCATGGCTGTGTGCAGCAATTCAGCTATCATGCACTGACATGTAGTGCTCTGGCAATGTTCCAGGCACATTTCTAGACTTCTGCTATCGTGCATATGCATGTGGGAGTACAGTTTTGCAGTGTTTGACTGTATCTTACCAACACCTGCCTGTGAAGGAGGTTTTGTTCTTTTGTCTTTCAGCACTGGCAGAGTGAGAGGCCAACTGTGCTGGTGAAACTTCTGGCACAGCAGGGTTAGTTTGTATATCACCTACTGATTTGTACTATGTGAGTTGTACCATTTGTACACCCTTCCCACTGAGTGTGTCTGCTGTAGGGTATAATTCTGCTAACAAGCCATAGTCACATCAGTTGCCACTGTCCCATACCCCTATGGCTGAAGCTTATGGTATTTAGGAGGGCTGCATGTGCTTCACTGGAGGGTTCCAACTTCTCCCAGGGAAGTATTTTGGTTCATTCACCTCTTACAGCCCAGCTGTCAGTGCAGTAGCAGGTGCAGGGGACAGTTGGCAGTGCAATTGTCTGCTGAGTAGCTGTTATCAAGCTCCTTCAGGACTGCACAGCAGATACTCTTGAAAAGAGGATCCCTGCCACTGGGCCAGAAAAGGAGGGGGGCCCCAACTACTGGACACTGTAACTCACTACAGCCTTCTGATCAGTCACAGTTTCACCCCTTTGTGCTAAATATCAACCAGCATGTTGCCTGCACCCCAACCTGTCCCCACTCAAGTGAATCCAATCCTGTTGTGCCATAGCCTAACCATTTTGCTTTGCTCATTCCTTCCCATAACCATTTTCCACCCTCTGTTTGTCTATCCAATCTATATCTTGCCATCATACTGTGTGTATATCCACTCCTGTTTATCTGTACTGTTTTATATTTATGCTCCCCAAGCTTTTTATCCTCCTCCTGCTGTTTCCCTATCACTCTCCCATATCTCTTCTTACTTTACATATATATATATATATATATATATATATATATATATATATATATAGGTCTGCTTCACATTAATGAAATGCCACTTACCCGAATTTCATATAACTGAGACAAAAACATAGAAGTGGCATTTTTAATGAACACTTACATTACTGACAGTTTAGCTAGGGAATGGCGGCAGTTGGCCAACAAGAACAAAAAAAAAATACCAAAGCATGTCAAATCCATCTAAGTGGGACGCTTCACCCCCCCACCCCCCAACTAAATCTACCAACTCTGAGATTGCACTATAGTGGGGAAAAGGGCAAACTCCCAAAGGTTGGCCAACTGCCTCCATTCCCTAGTTAAACTATCGGTAATGTAAGTGTTTATTAAAATTCCACTTCTGTGTTTTTGTCTCAGTTGTATGAAATTCTGGTAAGTGGCATTTCGTTAATTTAAAGTAGACCCATATATATATATATATATATATACAGATATATATATATATATATATATATATATATATATATTTATATATATATATATATATATATATATATATATATATATATATATATATATATATATGGGTCTAACTGACAACACCGACACGCTACAACACTGACAACGAAATCACCGACACCACAAAACCAAAAGTTCAGAAACACGAAATGTCACATACCCGACAAACCACAATCCCGACACTCAACAAACAAAACAAATAACCCTGTCCAAAAAGCACACACACAACATAAGCACACCGAAAACCTTACAAACCTACACTGAACCTTACATACACAACTATCTATGCACTAACCTTAACCCAAACCCTAACCCTAAGGTCCGTCACTATCGCACACTCACCTAACCCGTACCCTAACCCTAACTAACTTAACCAGCCCCTATCTCTAACGTCTGTCACTATCACACACTCACCTGACCCACACCCTAACCTTAACTCACTTAACCTGCCCCTAACCCTACAGACCGTCGCTATCGCACACTTACCTTACCCGCACCCTGACCCTAACGTCCATCCCTATTGCACACTTACCTTTACATGTCGGTGTTCCCAGCGTCGGTGTTCTCCGTTGTCAATCTTCCGGTGTCGGTGTTCTCGTCATCGGCGTTTTGAGATTACAGAGTTTTCAGGTAGACCTATATATATATATATATATATATATATATATATATATATATTTTTTTTTTTTAAATATAAAATGGGATACCCATCCTCACAACAAGGTGCCCTGCCTTCCTCACCTGCTATTTCTTTATGCACCTCTTCTTGCTTTTCCATTTTCTACTGTCTTATACTCTCCCCTTTCATGGAAACAGTAACTGCCTTAGTGACTTGACACTGGTCAGCAGGCATTTACATTGTGCTGTAATTTATTACTCTGCAGTGCTTGCTGTCAACTCATGATACCTGCTGCCACCTAATTTCATGCGGTTTGCCCTTGCAAAAATATGGTTACTCTATTGCTCTAAAACTCACTTCTTGTTCTTTTCTACTGCGGTTGTCAAAGTCAAAGTCAAAGTAAACTTTATTGTCATTCAGAAATCACACAAGTGCAAAACCTGAATGAAATTCCGTGTCTCGGGACTCAATATGTACACAACATACGGACTATTTTTTACGGATATTTACACATATAATACTATTACATCACAGACATGCAGGTAGACAGACTTATACTGCACATAATTAGAAACACATTTTAACACTTTTCGCAGTGAACACTTACTTGCATGAGATTTTAGTATTGCACAGGTACTTGGTTAAGACACTGCATTGATACTTGCACAGAAAGAGACATTTGAAGTATTGCACTGTGAACATTAGAGTATTGCACTATGGACCTTAGACTATTGCACTGTGGTTAATTTATGAATTTCCAACATGTATTGCACTAAAAGAAGAGATATTTTACTGCATTGCTACTGCCCTAGATGGCTATAAGTTAACAGTCATGGTGAATATTGCATTTTATTAGATGAGACTGGTATCCAGGTTAAAGCACAACCCAGACGACCATCATGGAACATAGCTAGAGTTCAACAGCCTGATGACATTAGGGAAGAAGTTGTTCCTGAATTTCACAGTTCTGAAAGGTATGCTTTGGAAGTGCTTTCCAGATGATAGATGCAGGAACAATCTGTAAGAAGGGTGAGTACAGTCTTTATTTACTCTTCTGGCCCTGCTGAGACATCTGGATAAGTACAGGTCATGGATAGGTGGTAAGGTGGTCTTGATGATCCTCTCGGCTGTCTTTACCACTCTCTGGAGGGATTTGCGCTTAGAGGTAGATCAGCTTCCATACTATACTACGAGGTTGTTCATCAGGATGCTTTCTATAGTACCTCTGTAGAAGGTAGTGAGAATGTCGATGGGAGATTTGCTCTCCTAAGCCTTCTCAAAAAGTGAAATCTCTGATGCTCTTTCTTGACTGTGGCATTTGTATCAGTGTTCCAAGACAAGTCCTCGTCAATGTGCACTCCCAGAAACTTTATAATTCTCACTCTTTTCACTGTTGTGAGGGGACATTTTATCTGTAGTCCACAATTATCTCTTTTGTCTTGTTCACATTTAGTGGTAAGTTGTTATTTCCACACCAGGTAATCAGTTGTTCCACCTCATCTCTATATACTGTTTCATCATCGTTACTGATGAGGCCCACCACCATTGTGTCATCAGCAAACTTGATGATGTGGTTTGTATTGTACCTGGCAACACAATCATGTGTTAACAGGGTGAACAGCAAGGGACTTAGTACACATCCTTGTAGGACTCTAGTGCTGAGTGATGCTATCCGAGGAGTTATTCCTGCGTACACTTTCTGAGGTCTGTCTGTGAAAAAGTTAAGAATCCAGTTACAAAGTGGAGTGTTGACACCTAGTTGAAGTAGTTTCATTACCAGCTGAAGAGGGATGACCAGATTAAAAGCAGAGCTGAAATACATAAATAGTACCCTCGCGTAGGTATTTTTATTCTCAAGGTGTTCCAGCAATAGATGGAGTGCTAGATAGATGGTATCTGCCATAGAACGGTTCGCTCTGTAAGCAAACTGCAGAGGGTCAAGATCAGCAGGCAGCTCAGATGTTATGGAGTCCTTGACCAGCCTTTCAAAGCATATAATCACTGTGGAGGTGAGAGCTACAGGGCAGTAGTCATTTAGGCAAGATGGTGGAGACTTCTTTGGTAATGAAATGATTGTCGTGTCCGTGAAGCATTTTGGAACTATTGGCTGACTCAGAGATTAAAGATATTCATGGGGATATTTGTTAGTTGCACAGTCATCAAACTCACCTCACTCACCAGCCGTGATACACAGACACACATATCATTTGCCCCCAGACCTCTCAACTGCCACTCTTTTGAAGGAACATTCCTATTTTCAAGCCTGATTTACCACTGCATATGATATATTTATTTTTGGAGGTATGTTCCTATTTTAAGGCTTCATTTACCCCTTCACACAATTTTCCCATATTCCTACTGGAAGGGGGAAGAGTTATGTGTTAGTAGGTATTCAAATTTTATGCCATACAGATATCCAGATTTTTGGCTCGATGTACCTACTTTTGCCTGAAGAAGGCAAGAGGAAAGCAGGGCATCCAGCAAAGAGGTGGATGGATTGTGTCAGAAAAGGACTGTGACATGTGACATTCAGGCATGGGTGTGGCAGAAGGGAGGAGAGTAGCAGTTGAGAGGTCTGGGGGGGGCAAATGATGTGTATATGCCTGCGTGTCATGGCCTGGTGAGTGAGGTCAGCTTGGAAGAATGTGCAGAGAGTGGATGATGTCTACAGTTGGGGATAGGTGAGCAGGAAACTGAAGGCACATGGGATGAAAGTGAGTACTGACAAAACAGTTGTAATGGCAGCAAATGGTGGAGTTCAGAAGAAGCTGAGAATTGAAATAGAAGGGGAAATAGTGGAACAGGTTAATAGCTTCAAGTATCTGGGAGGGGTAGTTGAGGAGAATGGAAGTCTGAATAAGGAAGTCTAAGCTAGAATCAGAAGGGTGGCAGCCAACTGGCACAGAGTGTCAGGTGCAGTGTATGACAGAAGAATGCCAGAGAAGCTGAAAAGAAAGGTATACAAAACAGCTGTGTGACCAGTACTGCTGTATGACATGGAAACCTGGGCAGTAAAAGCAGGGCAGCTGCAGAAACTAGAAGTAATGAAGACGAAGTGGCTGAGACTGGTGGTAGGATGCACACTGTGGGGCAGACGAAGAAATGAAGACATAAGAGCAGAAGATGTTGCCAGGGTAGACTGCGTCTGTTGCACAATGCGGTCAGTCCATGCTCTGTATAGTATGACCTATTTGTTTTGTTGCATGGATCATTGTTACTCTCTGTTATGTCTGATCTGGCCCATAGCTGAGAACCAGACATTGATTCTTAACCAGTGCTATGATGTACAACACTCACCTTTGCCTCACATATTCATCCCCTGCAGCTGGGTCCTTTATAACATCTTCACTAGGCTCCTCCTTCAATGTTATCTCTGGTATCCTCTACTCTAATGATAATACCCTGCTGTATCTGTTTGTGTAACACTAGACACATGGCAAATATCTTGCTACTGGTTTTTAGAGCATGCTGCAGCACAGCCGTGGAATAGTGTCAGTGGCAGAAGTGGGCCTTCATTACTTTGAACATATGTTTGATCATTGTGCAGGTCAACAACAGTGCAAAGTTGATGCATTCTCTGCAATGGTCTATGGATTTCATATGTGTGTCATTAGCCATGGCTGCAGGACATATCCAGCATCAATAGTAACATGTCCTTCAAAGAAATCACCCTACACAAATCACTGATATAAGTTGCACATGTACCAGATATGTAGGAATCACAAGTACTAACTTAGTCACATACTGACACACTGTATTTATAATTTACACCTTGCACACTGCACACGGTAATTGATGGAGTGGAATTCTTTTACAGTTGATGTACCACTGTCCTCGTGTTCCTGGTGGGGGTCTTCATGGAGATGTGGGTACAGTTGATGGCACCAAGTATGTCAATGAAATGGGTTATGTCAAAGAATGCCTGCATGCTGTTGTTTCTCTCATCTGTGCTATGTGAAACTATATATGTTCTGCCATGTGTTGTAGCATGGCATTAGGAAATAGGAATGGTATTCCTGAGGCAAATGCCTGGGATATTACCATCATATCTCCTTGTTGGTCCATGGAAGATCCCTGCAGTAATGATTGTCAAAGGAACAGGCACTTCATGCATCCCACAAGACTGCATGTGAGGGCAGCACATGTGTACTAGTTATTGTATGGTGTCTCTGTCCACACAGCAGCAGTCCACTATTTCTGTGTCATCTAGGGGATGACGGTTAGGTGTAGTTGAATCCTTTGGCAGTGCATAAGGAGATGACGTGCACCTTTGCAGCTACTAGCTGAGAGGACAATCTCAGACTTGTACATTTCTGCTAATCCTGCTGCTACTCCTAACATCTTAGCATGATGTTTGTCTCTGTTCACGAGAGTTTTAGGGAGTACAGCTGTGCTGGAAGACACACTTCCTTGTGCATTTTTTACACATTTCTGAATCATTCTGTTAGGTTGTTTATCCTCATTTGTATTCACCTTTGGCCTTATTATCATAATGCTGCTCATTTCCATCTTATTATACAGTCATTTGCATACCATGCCAGCCATTTTATGTGCTGCTTGACCTCACTATGTGTCTGACTCAATTCCCATTGCAAAATGCCACTCACTGCATGAAATATAAATACTCTTTCTTTCTGAAACCAAGCCTCTGTGTACAGTTGAGGAAGAAGTTAAGTACCCTAGATGAAGCATCTATTTCTCACTCATTTTTGTAATCTCTTTCATCTCCCTCTCTCCCTCTCTCTCTCTCTCTCTATATATATATATATATATATATATATATGAATGCAGCATTCCTGTGTGATTGCCACAGGATAGCCACAATCAATGTGTTACATTTTATTGTTGCATCACTAACTTTATATCCCAGAACACTGTCATAATGGAGATGACAGAGAACTTAAAGTCATGCAGCATAAACAATGAACTGTACAATAAAAATGAAATAAAACAGATTCACTGTGGGACCCAGTACATTTTATTTTAATCTCATTAGTAAAAGTTTTGCTGATTCTAGCAAAGGCATTTTATTTATTTTTTATTATAAAACAGTGGTACTTTACACTATGACTGGCAAAACTTCCCAAATCAGATTCATGTTATTAAGAGCAGGGATTGTAAATTACCTATGTAGAATGAGAGCTGCAGAGGAATATGAATGGTGAGTGAGTGAGTGAGTGAGTGAGTGAGTGAGTGAGTGAGTGAGTGAGTGAGTGAGTGAGTGAGTGAGTGAGTGAGTGAGTGAGTGAGTCAGTCAGTCAGTCAGTCAGTCAGTCAGTCAGTCAGTCAGTCAAAGTATGGTCAGTTGCACAAAGAAAAGCCAAGAAGCAAAGCAAAAGTTAAAAATAGTCTTGCAAATACAGATGCTGGAATGCTAAAGTCTGCATTATACATGTGCTGTCATGGGCTAGTAAGTCACATGGTCAATAAGCCTGAAAGGAAAGCTTCAGCTGGAAAGGAGGATGGATACAAAGACTGTTTTATCTTTTAAGTTATAGTATGCAAATTATTTAAAAAAGCAACATAAGAAAGCTGTCACCCCTTCTTGCTTTCATTGTACTCAGTGTAAAAAAAAAATATATATATGAACCAGCATTAGCTTAGCCTTGGTCTCCCCTGCCAGGCAGCTTTTGATACAGAGTCTGCCTTATCAGTGTATTAGCACAGTGGCGCTGTATGATTCATGGGAAAAGGAATGAGGGCAGCACAATGAAGGAAGGAAATATTATATGGAGGGTGATGTACAACAAAAACAAGAGGAAGCTATCTCTTCATATAAACTGAACTCAGCAATTCTATGTGCCCCATAAACACGCAACAGAATATTACACAGCTCTCATTTTCTGACCTATTATTTTGAAGGCAGAATGGCACACTTTATTACTGTTCCCTCCCACCAAAAAACTTTGTCGTATTCTGGTTACTACAGTTCTCTCACAACCTCCACTTCAGCCCTGTCCCAGCCTCAGTACCTCAAGCACAGTGAGACTGTACATTTTATGTTTTTATTGTTCTCATCACAGCTGCTTTAGAACAAGAGAAAAATAAATCCTCCATGCTGTGCATTAATTGGGTTTTTTGGGCTCTGGTTTCCTTATACAAACCTGTTTTCCTTGTGCTAGACATGACACCTTATGCCAATTATGAAGGTATTCATTCTCTGGGAGTGTATTTTGGAAGATAATGACAGGGCTGATGTCTGTGCATGTCTTCTTCTTTGAAAAATCTCTAGGGAAAGGGTGCTGATTTTTGATAAAGAGTTCTTGTCATCCAGATGGTTTTCATAAGGAAACATCTTGTCAGATAAAAGAAATGCCTTCAGAAGTGGTTCCCTAGAGGCTTCAGACCCATGCTGAGGTCTGACAGGTGCAAGGAAAATGGCTACACTAATCAAAAGAATTGTCCTTGCGACTGAACAGCAATATCTGGGGTAAAACATAACCCAGGCTTCAGTGGTCCCACAGATAGTGGGATAAGGCAGGAAAAAGCATCACCACTTCATCCTAAAAAAGTCAAATAATACAAAATGCAAAGTCCCAGCACCCACAATGCCACCTCATTCCAAGAAAAAACGTGTGCATATAAAGCAGGCTATCTGTACTCACTTGTGTTACTAATCCAAAAGTAAAATGCGATGAGCATGAATAAAGAAGTCAAAGAGAAGAGTTTCCTAAGTGTCTGATACAGTGTTTTCCTTAGATGCAAGTTCACCTGCATTAAGACTTATTGGAAACAAATTCCTGACAACAGTGAAATACTCAATTGTCCTTCTCCTTTGACTTATTTCTCTTTCCTGCTTTACGATAATTTTGATATGCCTTTGTACACAAATCCTGTTTTACTCTACCATTCTCTGTCCTTTTTTGTGCATGATAAAATATATATATATATATATATATATATATATATATATATATATATATATATATACACACACACACACACACACACACATATATATATATATATATATCATAAGCGAGTAAAAACATGAAATGAAATATCTGTAATATTTCACTCAATTTATTGCCAAGAAACAACACAGCATAAAGAAAAAGGGCAGCATTGTTCTGTGCCGTTCAAACCACAAGTACACAATGTTTTACAGATAAATGCATATGCATTTGATAACGCTACCACTGTGCAATCCAGAAAAGAGATTTGTCTTTTGCAGGCAATACAAGTAAGAAAAATACTGCTGCAGCAGAAATGTAGTAGAAACAAGATCTGGACCATTATAATAACTGTTCCAACTCCCTAGCCCAAACCTTTTTAGCAAGCAGAAAACTAGATACAGTTAATGTTAAATCTGTACAGCAGAATAGAATTCACGTTATTACTATGGATTATTTGTTTCATGCACTATATCATAAAGTATTACTGAATGAATTACTAGATCTATTTATTTAGCAATTCAGTAACACTAAATTACTAAATAAAAATATCTAGTTATTCAATCAGAAACACTGAATGAATTACTAGATCTGTTTATTTATTTTAATATTTGCTTTCAGAGGACAGAAAACCATAATCAGTGACATAATATACACATATACAATACAATGCCAAAAAACAAAGCATATAAGACTTCAACAACATGAAACAAAGTGTAGGATTACTGCAGATTAAAGCAGAAATGCCTGTAAACAATGAACATTTTCCTTTTGATCATGACTTATCTAAAATAAGGAAGATGTCTGCTTTTTTAAAGGCTTTCTTAAAGCTATCAGAAACATACTGCCTATAATAGTCTTCAATGCTTTATAAAAAGTGTGATAAATGGGGGACTTACCCCAAGTGACATTTTGTAGAGGACACCAACCATTAAAAAGTTTTGACAGTTTACAGTCAATGAAGCAATTATAATTACAATGGTTTAAAAGACAGCCTGTAAACTATTTGTCAAACTATTATTTTTTTAAAGCTAGTTTGACTACTTTCAAAAAAGAGAACAGATAGGCATATATTTGTTCAGTGTCTAGAAAATGGACAGCTTGGAAGCACTCTAACATTTTTACAAAATATGTCAAGGGGATCGCCAAATGGGAGTGCTGTCCAGAGCACCAAATTCACTTGCTACATCTCTAATAGTCTTAAATTATAGACCCTCCAACAAAGGTTGGTCTTGTCGCCTAATGGATAAGGTGTATGACTTGGAATCAGAACATTGTAGGTTTGAATCTTACCATGGTTATTTGAAAGCTAGTCATATTTTTCTACCCTAGAACCAGAGATCTGAACCTACTTTAGCAAATAAAGAAATTGTGTGGAGAGACACATTTTCCACAGAACAACTACCCCTTCTTTGAAATAAATTTCATTTCTAAATTATGCAGTGTGATACATCATCCTCCTTTAAGAAGGACTTAGACATTTGGATAGGTATTCATGAATTCATCGCCAGTATGTCTGGCCTATTGCTCCTTGAAAAAGGTAATAAGGTTTAATAGTGGGTACTGGCAAGGTGCAAATGGCTACATTACCCTGCTGCCTTGTATTCTCTATAGGTGAATATCATAACAAATGTGCTGACACATCTCAAGAGGAGTATTGATATGTTTCCATTTATACCGAGGTGTATGTCATGAGGGTACAGCAGTACTGTGGTGGTTATTCTTGTCACAAATCTGTCAGGGGCTACAATCCTTGGATCCACACCACTGTCCCCAATAAATATGTACAGCAACAATAAATAAGCAAAGCAAAATATAATAAATATGACTATACGTATAAATAAAGTAAAATTTAGCTTTAAAAGCATCAAGAAAACATAGGACTATGCCTTAGGATATGTGCCACACCAGCCAAATAAGGTTCACACTAATAACTGCAGAGCAGTGTTATTAACACTGGCTTTCCTGGCTCTCCCCTAACTCACTCTCACTTCAGTGCTTCACAATGATAGTTAATCCATGTACTTGTGAGTTGACAAAAATACTGAATTCGCAGAAGTCTGTGCATGTGTACATGTCAGGTACACACAAACACACACACACACACGTACACACGCACACATACACAAAAACGTGCATTTACACATGCACATGTGTAAGCACATACACACACACACACACACACACACACACACACACAAAAGCACGTGCATCCACACATGCACATTTGTAAGCACACACAGTCACACACACTTGCCTATACAGGAATGTCAAGTGATACTGAGAGTGACGTGGTAGGAAATTAAATTTCAAGATATGTATAATATGTTGTTTCTCAGATCATTTAGCTTGTGTATTAAAATTCAACCATTAAATTAATGGAAGGAGAAGATCATTTTGGTTTCAGTGACAGATTGGTTGACCCGGGTTAAACTATCTGTCTGACTTGCATGGGACCTTAAAGTTGGTCTTAGGTCCTGTAAAACAGCATGCATGAACTTCATTCTACTTGAAAAAGGTTCTTAACCTGCACTTCCAAAATCCATATTCTCATATCCTTAGAGAATAACCTTAATTTCATTCCTCAGTAAGGCTAGTGCTATTTGGAGAAAAGTGTTTATAGATTCATAGGTAGGTACTAGACTATTGACCCTAGCGCCTATACAAGCCTAGCCAAAAAGGTACCCTGGCTTTCGCCATGCAAGAAAATTATTTTCCTGTGCCCCTGTCAAGCAGAGCCACAGAAGTGATCCCTGGGGTGAATTTTCTATTTCCCATCCAATCATCAAGATTTTTCTTGAAGAGTGCTAATGAGGAGCTCTGTTTGACAGAGATAGGTAGTCTGTTCCAGAGTATGGGAAGTCTCTGGGACAGGAATCTATCCCTCCAGCATGTTCTGTTTATTGTGGTGACAAGGTTTAGGTCCCTAGAGCATGTAGCTTGGAGGGATTGGGATTTCTTTAAGTGGAGCATAACCAACAGCTCTGGGTTTGACATAGCTTTATATGTTAGGCAGAGATCGCCTCTGAGTAGGTGATATGCGATGGAGTTAAGCTGGAGTTTTTTGAGACGGTCTGCGTAGGGCATCTGTTTGAGGCCAGGAATCCTCTTTGTGAGGTATATCTGTGGCCTTTCCTGTTGTTATAGATGTCTTGTGAGGTACATACCAAAAGGGGCGTTGTACTATATAATGGGTCTAATGAGTGATGAGTAGAGGGGAACAATGACCTCTTTTTTCTGGATGAGAAACCTTTTGTGATGAGGTGTGCCATGTAGAAACATTTCCTGACCACTGTGGCGATGTGATTATCAGAGGAGAGACTACTGTCCACCTGTGTCCCAAGGTCTCTTATCACACAGTGTTAAGTAGACTAAAACCTATATGGTAGTTCATGGGTACAGAGTTTTTACCAAAGGGGATGACAATGCACTTTTTGGCACTGAGCTTGAGGCCATGGCTTTGACACCAGGCATGTGTCTCAGTGAGGCCCTTTTGTAGGATGTCCACATCATTAGGAGTTTTGATTATGGCTTCTAGTTTGCAGTCATCTGTGAACTTAGATAGCCAAAGACCTTCTGTGTTAGCCTGTACTACAGAGAAGTAGATACCAAACAGGAGAGAACCCAGGACTGAACCCTGTGGTACTCCACTTGTCACTTTTCTGAAGTCTGATTTGGAGTCTGCTATTTTCACAGTGTGGGTTCTGTCAGTAAGCCAGTTGGCAACCCATCTTGTGACATAGGGATGTATACCTAGTGTAGTGAGTTTATCTATAATTCCAGAGTGGGGGATGGTGTTGAACGCCTTGGTGAGATCTAGATAGGCTGTGTGAACCACCTTACCCTCATCTATGGCTTTGGTGACTACTTCAAAGAAGTCTATCAGGTTTAGGAGACATGATCTGCCTTTTACAAACCCGAACTGTGTGGGATCCAGAGTTTGAAGATCTCCAGTGTCTTTGTTTATGAGTTCCATGATGATACATTCCATGGCCTTGCAGACCAGGCTCGTCAGGCTAATGGGGCAGGGGTCTGTCATGGCTCCCCCTTTGTGGAGTGGGATAACCATCACGGTGCGCCATTCAATGGGCAAAAAAGCCTGAGGTGAAGCTATGACTGAACATGGTAATTAGTTTGGGTGCCAGTTCATTCTGTAGTTCGTGTGGAAGGCAACCTGGAATGTTGTCAGGTCCCATGGATGCTGTGTTCTTGGCTTTGGAGAGTGAAGTTTTTACCTGTGCAGCCGTGATTACAGGAACTTTGCATTCTTCTGGTATAGAGATGGGCCGTTTAGGGGGTGAAAGGGGGGTAAAGTTAGCACTGAACCTATCTGCCAGGATGCTGGCAATATCAGTTGGTTCTGTATATTTAGTGCCATTGTGCTGTAACTCAGAGCAGATCTGAGTGTTGCCACTGAGATTCTTGACTTAGCTATAGAATGCTTTGTGGTTGTCTTTAGAATCAGTGGTGATTTTGTTTTCATAGCTAGCTTTGGAGGATTTTATGAGGGATCTCAGCTTCTTACTGAGGCTGACGAGGGAGTTCCTCCAATCATGGGATTTTACTCTTTTTTTGCAACAGTTTCTTTCTTCTGTTGTAGAATTTGTTTATGGCAGAAGACCACCAGATCGGCTTCCTTTTTTTGGAGGATAGCATCTTGGTTCGGTTAGGGATAGGACGATCCATGCACTCGTGTAAGTGCTTATAAAGTGCATTTGTGTAGGATTCAGCAGTCGTACCTCTATTGTCCATCTGCATGGGTGTCGTGAAGTTTGCCACTTCTGTCTTAAGAAGCGTGAAGTTGGCTTTGGAGAAATTTGTTATGGTTGTTTCCCTAATGGGGAGTGGGAGCGGGATGTAGATGTCTAGGGTGATTAGCTTGTGGTCGGATCTGACCAACGAGGAATTGACCTCTGGTGTGGATCACCGAAAGGCAATGGTGGTGCAGCGGTTAGCATCGTCACCTCACAGCAAGAGGTTCTACCATTCGATTCTCGGCTGGAGCACCTTCTGTGTGGAGTCGGCATGACCTTCCCTTGGTCGAGTGACGTTAAAGACATGCAGGTAGATGCGTGCGTGAATGGGTGCGCCTTCTTTGAAGGTTGGGCGTCGGGCTGGCAACTCGGCACCGTAAAATTCCACTGCCAATCATTAGCGAATGGGAGTTCCACTGTGGCGACCCCTACCGGGAAAAGCCAAAAGACTTTTTTGTGGAACACCGGTCGCCCATGTTGGTGATGACCAGGTCTAGGATATTGCTGCCCCTGGTGGGAATATGGATAAGTTGATCCAAGGTGTTGGAACTGATGAATTCCAGAAAATGTTGAGCAAAAGAGTTGGTACATGAGTAGTTTTCCCAGTTAATGGTGGGGTATAGGACAAGTATATCCCTACTTAAATGTGACAGATGCCTCCACTGTACTTTTTCAAAGAGACATTTTTTTTTAAGATTTTGTGTTTAGTCTTTGATTTTACCTTCAGTAGACTATTTTTAAATCACTTGATTTGTTTACTTCACATTTTAGGATTTGTCTATGTGTGATATCCGTTGTTTTTATTCAACAGGAAAATGCCTGAACTTTTTGCATGTATTAAGTATCCACCCATGTCTTACAGTAAGTACTCTAAAATGATGTATTGTTGGTAAGCACTCACAGCTTCTTGTAACAGCTCTCTAAATAAAGTTTTACATATGTGCACCATTATAACAATGTTACTATAACAGGAAGCTGTGAAAGTTTTTTTTCTTTTCTTTACTTTTTTAAATAAGCTGGACTTCTTTAGAGAGAGTAATAAAAATAAAAAAGTTAATAACATGGATAAGGAAAGTGAGTGTTTATCAATGCATATGTTCAAACTGTTAAGAAAAATGGAACTGAAACTGGTTAAATATCAGCAAATCTAAATGGTTAATAGTGGGCATTACATGTATTTGAATCCTTACCAGTGAATAGCACTGTTTCCCTGACCAAAAGTTCCTTATTGACATGCAGCTCTGTAGATAGGACTGCTATACGGATACAAGAGGTCAGGTTATTTGCTAACATATCATAGCCATGTGTTGAGACTAAAACCTAAATATCTATGGTAATAATAGCACTGCATACAAAACCTAACTCCACTATTTTAGCTGTTGAGTTTCTTTTAAATGTTATCCAGGTAGAATCACTGCACAGTAAAAGTCACACAAAAACAACAAATAATGGAGTGATAAGAACATTTAGACTAATATAAATAAGGTAAAATACAAAGTACTTGTTTTATGTATAATGTGCAAACTATTCCAACACCAAACAGCAATACAGTGTCTGCAATACAATCAACAGTTATGCATATTATTTTGTTTCTTTTGCAAATTTGTTTTAGAACAATAAGAAATTGAGTTCTAGGTACTTACTGCTGAAGCAATAGTACTGGGAAATACAACAACACTGCATGCAAGCCGAATACTTTTAAGCCCTGAGAAGGAAATGATTTGCATACATGGGCTGCTCAGAAGAAAAACATTTCAGCAGTTTATTCCATTTCCTGCCAGCTTCAGATTTATATCATCATTACATGTCATGCTACTCAGATGGTAAATGTCAGTGAGGAAGGAAGTGGGAATAAGGAAAGACACAGGGAATTTCCTTGCTGTCCAGTCATCTACAGAAAATAAATGTTAGTCATCATAGCAAAGCATTTACGTTGACTGAATTAAACCATTCATGGTGTATCTCACCTCTTTGTTTTGAAGGATGTTCTGGAAAGAAATTGTTTAGCCAACAAACTGAGGATACAGGCTGCAATATCCAATGCATGCTTTTACACCATTGTTCTGATAAGTTCTTTAACTATAGGTCCTTACTATCAGTTCTGATTATGAAGTAGCTATATAGTTACTGCAGCCACAACATTTGGGGCATAAGTTGGTTGCTATATCTACCACAGCTTTAGTGCTAGCCATCTAGTGCTTTTTCAGTTGTACTTTTGAATGGCAGCTTCTTGTTGCTGATACTTGCAATGCACCATGGGATCTCTGTTAGTATTATTTCCCTTCATTTCATTCCATTTCTTGGTCTCCCCTGCCTTGTACTTATTTAATTGGGTTAGTGCCACTGTTCTTGCAGTGTATTACACTTGCAGATTATTTTATGAGTTTCACTGTTTCTGCTATGAAGCTTTGTTTCTGAAGCCTACATTGCTTGGTCCCTGCTATGTTCTGCTTTATCACTGTGAACTGCTGGCACGAGCTCTCCTTGTTCTATCCATTTTTCAGCAAACCTAGCCACACTCCCACCACCACACACGCTGTGCTCAAGCCTGTTTTTGTTGATGTTCTGTCTTAAAGCCCATCAATCAGATGTCATCTCTTGTACTGTTATTATTATTATTATTATTATTATTATTATTATTGCTACTACTATTTCTACACGTTCTATTATATTTTTTTCTGTTCATAGGTCATTACTAGTCTGTTGATCCAGAATACCATTAATAGTCTAGCCACAATACCCCACATCACAGGTACCCATTGACAAGACTAATTTATAGAAAGTTTTGACCCCTCTCAATGATGGCATCAGAGGCCAGACCTGGGGTGCATTTATGATTGCCCATCCATTTGTCCAGGTTATATTAAAAGTGGGCCTCTTTGCTTTAGATCCAAAGGAAGTCTGTTACATAAAAGACAGATTTTCTGGGATATCTATTTCACTGTAAGTCCTATTTGTGTTTTAATGGAAATTATGATCCCTTAAGTGGGTGTTAAAGGTGTCATTTGCAGATATGAGGTTGCATGGGGCTGGATCCTTTGAGGTTTCTATAGCATAGTCAGAGGTCTCCTCTCATGAGTCTGTAGGAAACACAGAAGTGAAAAAGCATTTTATGGTGATCTGGGTACCTCAAGGAAGACATGCCCATGATTACCTTAGAGAGGAAATGCTGCAGTCACTCAAGCTGGGTCATATGCTTAGGCATATATTAAAGGAGTCATTATTCTCTGTTATGGACCTGACGGGGAATTACAGAGGGATAATGACTTCTTTAGATTTGGAAGAACTATGCCTAGTGATTAGTTTAGCAAGGTAAAAGGATTTCCTAACAACAGTAGATACATGGTGATCAAAGGATAGTTCTTACCAATGTAAGTGCCCATTTCCCTAATGTTTGGGGTATAAACTGTAGCAACTGCTTGTTACATTTGTAATAAGCAGTTTTCTATAGTTTAAAATATTTTTTTTGTTTGTTTTTTAATAAAATGAGTGGGGGGGGGGCAAGGTCAGGGTCAGGGTGCAAAAATTGCATCTGATTGGCTGGGGAGGAGGGGGGCATGTCGTGTTTCTGAATACCTGGTTGTTGTGCCAGTAGAAGGACTGGACTTTTTTTGCTCTTCCTTTGAGCTTGGAAAGTGGACACATGGATTGGGTACTGTCTGCAATATGCCAGCCAGTTGGCTTCCTGCACTTTTGCAGAAGCTTTTTTTTTTTCTCTTGACAAGTGAGGGGGTGGGGTGTTAGTTTGTGGTACTGGCACAGTGAGCTGGTTGAGCCAACTAAGCTTCTACCACCTGACACCTAATCAGATCCCATGCAGCAAGGGTTTTGAACTAGTAGAGCGCATTCAGGGACTGCTGAAAAGTGATCAGAAGGGGTAGTGTGAGTATGCTAATAAGCTGAGGAAAATTAGGGGATAGAGAGTAAAGTTAGAGCTCAATTTGTCTGCTAATGTGTTTGCTACAGTGGATATAAAAAGTGTACACACCCCTGTTAAAATGCCAGGTTTTTGTGATATAAAAAAATGAGACCATAATAAATCATTTCAAAACTTTTCCCACCTTTAATATGACCTGTAACCTGTACAATTCTTTCCATGTTAGTTGTCTTCATCTCACCTTCTTTCTTGCTGGTTGGGATCGGAGCCGATCCTCGGCTCCGACTCGGCCATCTTCTATAGCTCGAGAGCTGTTTACTGGCTTGAGGCTACCCCTTATCCCATGATGCCTAGTGATAGCTACCCAGATTTCATTTGAAATAGCTAACCCCAGACATAGCCAGAGAATAAACCTGTCTATACAAATAGGTTGAGTATACCTGTCATATTCTCTAAGTCAGTAGAGGAAACAAAGCAGAAAACACTCAGCCAGTGAAACCAGAACTCCTCTCGGTCCAATAGGACAGGGGGACAGAGGGTGGGACGCAAGAAAGAAGGCAAGATGAAGACAACTAACATGGAACGTTATGGTAGGTACATAACTTCTTTATGTTAAGTTGTCTATCTCGCCTTCGTTCTTGCTGGTTGGGACAGCATCCCTAGCACCTACAATCATGGGTGGCTCATTGGAATAGACTCTTCAGAACAGTGGAACCAAAGTCAGCTCTGCTCCTGGAGACCATATCTAGCTTGTAATGAGAAATAAAGGTATGAGGATTTGCCCACGTAGCAGCTGCACAGATAGAATCCATAGGCAACCTAGATTGGAAGGCTACAGAGGTGGCCAAGGCCCTAGTAGAATGACCTTTCAGTTTGATAGGTAACTCTTTGTTTCTTAATTGATAAATGAAAGTAATAGTGTGAGACAACCACCTGGATAAGCTCAACTTGGAAACTGGGAGACATTGTTTGCCTAGAGCACAGGAAAGAATAGTTGGTCTGACTTCCTTATTTCCTTAGTCCTGTGCAGGTAAAAACGTAATTGTCTATGAACGCCCAGTTGGTGTAATTTGTACTCTGCCTTGTTGGTGTGGTTAGGGAAAAACACTGGAAGGTCTACAGATTGGTTTAAATTATTTTCTGAGCAGACTTTTGGAAGAAATGAAGGATTAGTCCTCAGAGCAACCCTGTCATTATGAAAAACCAAGTATGGAGGATGAACACATAGTGCCTGAAGTTCAGAGACGCTTCTGGCTGAAGTAATAGCTACCAGAAAGAGTTTCTTCCAAGATAGAAACTTAATAGGGCAGGAAGCTGCTGGTTCAAAAGGGGGCAGAGTTAAGGACGTTAGTACCAGATTAACGTCCCAAGGAGGAGGGGGATCTCTCACTGGAGGCCTGAGGAAAGTGGTCCCCTCTCAAAAAAGCTTTACAGAGCTTATGAGACATAATGTTTGAATTTGACAGACTGACATGAAAGTTAGAAATGGCCGCTAATTGAACCCTGATTGTAGCAGGAGCGGACCCAGAATGAAAAAGTTGTGCTAGGAATTCTAGAATTTCATGGACTGGGGCTGAAAAGGGATCTACGTTCCTAGCCTCTGCCCAATAAGAAAAACATTTCCATTTACTAGCATGGGTTTTTCTGGTTGTGGACTTGTGAGAGGAGACAATAATCTCACGTACAGCCGGGGAAATGCTAGGAAGCCTGGCTAAGGTTGGAAGTGGAGCAACCAAGCTGTGAGCTGGAGGGTTTGGAGGGATTGATGCAACCTGCCTGATTGATGAATCAGTAGGTCTGGAATCAGATCCAGAGTCCAGGGCTGATCAAGAAGGTAATGGTGCAGGAATGGGAACCATATCTGTCAAGGCCAGTAGGTGGGCAATGAGGATCATTTTGCAACCCAACGATATTGCTTTCTGTATGAGTTTTGGAATCAGGGGAAATGGAGGAAAGGCATAAAGAAGTCCCTGAGGCCAATCGTGGACTAGAGCTTCTCTGGGTGAGTGACCTGGAAGCAGAAGAAGGGAGAAGTAGTTGCTGTCATTTACTGTTGAAGGGGGTGGCAAAAAGATCGCAGCAAGGCTATCCCCATTTGCGGAAGATAAGATCCACAACTTCCTGATTCAGCGACCACTTATGAGGCATGAGGATAGCTCTGCTGAGCCTGTCCGCTATGACGTTGGACCTCCCAGGGATGTGTGTCACAATCAGAAAATGTTGGGAGGAAATCGCCCACTGCCACAGTCTGAGTGCTTCTCGACACAGGGGGTAGGACCTGGTTCTGCCCTGCTTGTTGATGTACCACACCACTGATGTGTTGTCTGTTTGAATTGCAATGGTCCCAGAAGGAAGAGAGTCCTGAAGGGCTTGCAACGCTAGGAGCACGGCTCTCATTTCTAGGATGTTTATGTGCAGATGGTACTCATGAGGCTGCCAAATGCCTTGGACTGTCCTGCCATGATAATGCCCCCCCACCCTATCAGGGAGGTGTCTGTGGTCACTGTGGCTATCTGAGGAGGCTGAATGAAGGGTCTGCCCTGAGTCACTAGTGAGGAGACCATCCACCAGGAAAGGTGCCTTTTGCATGCTTCTGTAATCATGATCATGTGAGACATGGGCAGCTGTTGGAAAGACCACTGTGTGAACAGAAGCCACTGAAGGATCCTCATGTGAAAGCGGGCCAGCGGGATTAGAAGAATGGCTGCCGCCATGGAACCCAGAGTTTGAAGGACGATCCGGACTTGGATTCTTTTGCTCTGCATTAGAAATTGTACTTGCTGACGAATTGTAGCCACCCTTTCTGGCGGTAGCCTTGCAGACATGTTCCTTGTGTCTAAGTCTGCTCCTATGTAGGTAATAGATTGACAGGGCAACAAGGCAGATTTTTCGAAGTTTATTGTAATGCCTAACTGGGAGCAGATTGTGAGTGTGTAGTCCCTGGCTTGTAGAAGTTGATGCCTGGTAGTAGCAGTGAGGAGCCAGTCATCTAGATATGGAAACACCTGGAATCCTCGACGTCTCAGGTGAGCCATGACCACTGCCATACATTTGGTGAACACCCTGGGGGCTGTGGTGAGACCAAAGGGCAGAGCTCTGAACTGGTAATGACTGGCTTCCAGCCACAAGTGAAGAAATCTCCTGGAGCGCCTGTCCATCTTGATATGGTAGTACGTGTCCTGAAGATCTATCGAGCAGATCCAATTGTCCTTACCCAGAAAGGGTAGAATGGACTCAAGCGTGACCATCCGAAACTTTGTTCTTTGTACAGACCTGTTTAGTCTGCTGAGATCCAGAATTGATCTCCAGTCCCCTGTCTTTTTTGGTACCAAAAAGAACCTTGAGTAAGTTCTGGATCCATGCTGGTCTGCCGGGACTTCCTGCATGACTCTTTTTACTAGCAGTTTTGAGACTTCTATTACTGCTTGGTCCTTCAGATTGGGTGGAACATCTGGAAGGGATTTCCTTGATGGTACGGGGGGTTGACAGAAGGGAATTTTGTAACCTCCGGATATAATGGACCATACCCATCTGTCTTGCGTTAAATTTTGCCAGGCTTTTGGGTACAGTGAAAGTCTTCTCCCGACTGCTTCCAGAGGTGAGCAGCCAGGCAACCCTTCAGGGATGCTGAAAGGGCTTATCAGAGAAGGATTCTCTGTTGCCCTGGTTCTGCGGACCCCCTCTGCCACGAGAGTGGCATCTGTTGTTATTGCCCCTGGAGGGAAAATCACTACGTGTGTCAGGCAAGGCTCCCTGGGATTTTCTGAACCACATTTTGCCACTCTTCTAACCTTTAAGGTATGGTCTAGAAGGAGTAGAAAAATGGACTCCCACGGCAGAGAGAGTCTTGCCTTCTTGCTCACACCTAGTCAAAGTGTCTTTCACCTGTGGTCCAAAAAGAAAGGAACCATCAAAGGGGGTGTTGATGAATGACACTCGAAAGGATTCCGCAAAATTACACAGCCGCATCCATGCATGCCTCCTAAGGGCCACACCCATATCTGCGGCTCTACTCGCACCATCGGCTGCATAGGAAATGAGCCTCATGGAGGAGTTAACTACAGAATTAAGCATCGCCAGCTGGGAAGCTACTTTAACTTGATCCCCCTCAGTTGATGAATCTTGAACGGTATCTTGGAGCTCTTTATGGAGATCCCTCTGAAGCCATGTAAAATGACATAAGTGGTTCAGTGACCTCATAGAAAAGGTCGCTGAAGTGAACATTCGCTTCCCGTATCTGTCCATGGTCCTAGACTCCTTGTTAGGAGGATAGACAGATGAAGAGGTCTCCACCAGCTCTTTTTTGGTGACTGCTGCTACCACCATGGCATCAACAGGAACACCTTTGATAAGGAACTGCTTATCTTGGGGTGCTGTGATGAATTTTCCAGGTCTACTCGGAGTTGGTTCCACTGTATCCGGAGCTGACCAAGCCTTTCGAGCCACCACTGCCATAAGTGGATCAAAAGGCGGAGAAACCCAGAAGGTGGAAGGTCGGGAACCGAACGCATCCAGAAATGCAGACTCATCCTCAGTAGGGGCTAGGGGATTCCAGTTCCCCCTCTGCTTAAGCATTTCTAGGATGTCCAAGAAGGAAACATCTTCAGAGGGGGATCTCGGGGACCCTTCCAAATCATCTAAGTTTTTATCAGAAGTGACAGACTCAGGGGAGTCAATGTGCTTCCTCTTGCACTTCTTCTTATGAGGGGGCTCCTCTGAATGATCAGGGGAGGCCACGAAAGAAGAGGAAACACCCAATGGGGTGCCCTGGAGTGACAGTTCCCTATGCTTGGGGTCTGGAGGAGGAGCAGAGGTTGGCACAGGCACTACAGGGGACGGAACCAGTGGGGTCGATAGTGGAGATGACTCAGTGGGCAGCACACTCCTCATGACATCGAAGGTGTCCCTGCTATGATGCAGAGAAAGCTCCGGTTCTGAAAAAAATCAGAATCTTTTTCCGCACCGAGGGAGACGGCTCCGAGACCAATGTAGGAGCCGAGCTCACCTGTGCCGAAGCTCCGAGTGGGAGAACAGAGTCAGACAAGGGTCCGATGCCACTCGCCCCCTCGGAGCTGACGAGGGAACCCCGGCACCCAGATCCCTTGATGGAAGGCACCACCGAAGGGACCGGAGCCGACGTCAGAACCAAAGGAGATAGAGTCATCGGAGCTGACAGTTCCACTACTCGAACCCCAAAGAACTCTGGCTCTGAACTCATTGGAGTCAGAGGAGGAACATCGATAGAAGTGGATGGAGCCGACACCTGTTGAGGAGTGCTGGAGAACATCTTGGCAAGTGCCTGTGACTTTAGCAACCTACTGACCACTCTCTCCACATCGTGAATGGACAACCTAGAGGATCAAGAGGAGTGAGAGGATCGATGACTGCGCTCACTCTGAAGCAAAGGAGACTGAGGAGCCGAATGTACCGATTCCAGTGAAGGGGACCTCAGCCTCTTCTAGCTCTTTGAAAGCTCCAAAGTTTCTGATGGAGCCGATGGGGAGATAGTCTTATCGGTACCAGCTGGAACTGAAGTAGAAGGTGGAGTCTGAGCCGAGGACGACTCCGAACTTGGAGCCGATGGCTTGGTAGATTTAGGGGATTTCACAGGCTGAGAGCTCTTGGTCAGTGAATCCTGGGGTTTTAAAAGACCCCTAGGAATAAGCTTATTCTTACGCTCCTGCAGGACTCTTGGACTAAAGGCATGGCAGATAGAACAAGAGTCCTGCAGGTGCACAGTGCCTAAACAATAGACGCAAGAAGTGTGCCCATGTGTCAGAGACATTTTCTGACAGTATGAGTCACACTTCTTGAATCCAGACACTTTGGATTCCTTCGACATCCTGAAAGAAGGAAACAACAAATACAACAACAGCTACCAAAGCAAAATACAGTCTACTCAAAAAACACACTATACTGCAAGACTATAGATAAAGGTTTTTTTTTTTTTTTTTTTTTTTTTTTTTAATAGGAAAGCCTCTAACTTAAACGGCTAGCCTATGAAAAAAAAGGTAGAATGAAAGCCTCTAACTTAAACGACTAACCTAACAAGAAGAGGCTAGGGGGAGGGGTGGGGGAGAACTCTCTAAGTTAAACAAGTTCTACAAGGTAAAGAAGGGATACTACAACTAAACACTAGCTATCACAAAAAAACAAAACTAATGGTTAACAATAAAACACTGAAAATATAGAATTCTAGAGTAAGAAAGTTATACAAAAAACTTTATATGAGCCTGAGCCAGAAAAATGACACCTCACAGCTGAAGCGGCAAACGAGATCTGGGTAGCTATCGCTAGGCATCATGGGATAAGGGGTAGCCTGGAGCCAGTAAACAGCTCTCGAGCTATAGAAGATGGTCGAGTCAGAGCCGAGGATCAGCTCTGATCCCAACCAGCAAGAACGAAGGCGAGATAGACAACTTAACATTGTTTTATATGTGGCAAAGTTGGTCATGAACCAAAAAAAAAAAAAATGTGAGCAAAAATATATAAAATGTGAAAAAACAGGGCACTCATGGATGGACTGTAAAGCTGCAGAAAATTGTTCGCAAGAAACAAGGTGAGACCAAGACAAGGAAAATGTTATATTAGAAAGCACAGAAGAAATACAAAAAGAAAAATGAATGAGAAAGATGTAAGAACGGATATGAGGGAGTGTACAAGTGAAACAAAAGGAAAAGGAGGAGAGACAGGGAAGAAGTTAGCAACGCAGTGATGAAGGAGAAGATAAACAAGTAAGAGTATAAAGAAAACAAGAAGATCTGTAGGAAAAAAAGTGAAAGATAGAATACATAAGTTTAAAAATGTAGCTATACAGGAAAGCAGAAAAGGAAAAGGATACAAAATATGACAAAAGCCTTATAGTGAGAGTATTAAAGCCTTATAGTGAGAGTATTAGCCATTAATGTTAATAGTATGAAGAACATTCAACATGGGCTAGGAGTACTGGAATGGGGTAGAGTGTTAGGCATGGACATTATAGCAATAACAAACATAAGAATAACAATAGAAGAAGAAAGAATACAGATTAATGGATTATGGGAAGTAAGATTATATGGAACTCAGGTTTGAGAAATGTTCAGGTATGGTCATCTGAGTCTGCTTTGAAACATCTAAAACCCATAACATCGAATTTCATAACATCTAACACTACAAATCACAAGAAAATAGCATCCACTTCACATATAACGACACCACACTACCAAACACACTTTTTACTACATTTCTGCAGTGGGGGCAAGCCTCCTGCACCCCCACACCCCCGTAAATTAAATATACCAACTCCAAGATCACACTACAGTGGGAAGAAGTTAATTTATAACCCCACTGTATCAAGCCCCCCTGCGGAAACATAGTAAAAAGTGTGTTTGGTAGTTTGGTGTCATTATATGTCACTATATGTGGAGGGGATGTTATTTTCATGTGATTTGTACTGTTAGATGTTATGAAATTCGATGTTATGAGTTTTGGATGTTTTGGGTTTTAGATGTTTTGGTCTCAATGTTATGAAATTAGATGTTATGAGTTTTAGATGTTTCAAAGGGGACCCAGTTATCCTATGTAGAGAATATTTAGGTATTTTGTATCATACGATAGTAATGATTGAAAGAATAGTAATATTAGACATAAGATTTAATAACCAAATTTATAGGGTGATTACACTTTAAACATACACCTTACAAAAAGAAAGAGAAATAATATTTAGGAAAATAATTGATTACATGAGTATCGATATACAAGTTTAAGACATAGGCAGAAAGAAGGGGCGGTTGTTAAAGTTATTTTAGACATTATCAAAAACAGTAAAATGTATTTATGGGAAAATAAGCACTGGACATATAACTTTACTGTTACTTCTAGCAATGGAACTATAATATCTCCTGATCCTACTACAAAACTACTTGGGGTACTTATTGATAATAACCTTGCCTTTGAGCCTCACATTAATAATACTATAAAAAAAGTGAACAAAAATGTAGATTCCCTCTACAGGATCAAAACCTTTCTGACTCCACTAGCCAAGACCACTATAGCCCTTACCCACCTTATCTCCACCCTACTATATGTCTCGTCTAGCTATACTAAATTATATAAAAGCAACCTGAATAAACTGTCTACCTCCTACAACAATATTGCCAGATTTGCAGCTGGGTCCTCCTATAGGACCCATCATTGTATCAATCTGAATCAACTAGGCTGGTTAGAATTGCCAAATCTAATACTTTTCAACCAACTAACAATAGTCCATAAGATCCTGTATCAACCAACAAATACACCAATACTCAATACCCTAGTCACCCCCTATAATAATCTCAAAACCCTACGCTCATCTAACAAATTACTAGTACAAATAACTAAATCCTATAATTCAGCTGGTGATGCATTGTTCCCTAATCTTCTTCTTCTTTCGGCTTTTTGTTCCCTAATACAGTGGGTAAAACCTGGAACAGCCTCCCTAATCACCTAACCTCACTAGCCTCAGCTAACCTATTTAAAAGCAATCTAAAACCCTATCTTAAATCACATTGGTTATGCCCCCTGTGTCAACCCAGACTAACTACCAAACCCTTCCCTCGACACCTATCTTCTTATGAGTATAATCTTGTGTCTTCTCTAGTGATAATAATGTTGATGTGACTATACAGCAGACTAATGTCCTGTACATACTTTGAATGATCTCCATTGATATTAACGTTAATGTGACTATACCGCAGACTAATGTCCTGTACATACTTTGAATGATTATCCATAGCCATCTTACACTAGGACTTCTGGTGAGACTTTACAGAATAAGAGTGTCCTTGTACATACTTTGTATGAATATCCGTTGCTGTTACACACTTGCATTTTTTTGTGTGACATTTGTGTGAGTGACTTTATAATTAATAGTGTCTTTGACATATTTTATCAGGAATATCCAAAATTGTTTGCACTAGGATTTTCGTATTCAAATGCTAAATCCTATGAAATGTAATTATGCCTACGCTTTGTAATGTAACAATGCCTTTGTACATACCATTGTGTTTGTAAACATTTTGATGTATGTGGAGCTTTTCTCCCCAGGTCTCCACTGAAAATGGACATATATTCAGTTGGACTAGCCCAGTCAACAAATGTAAAATAAAATAAAATAAAATAAGAACTGAAAATGATTATTTTATAGTATCAGAGAGTTGAAATATACTATACCAAGGGTTTAAAATTACAGAATTTTCAGATCACTTAGCTATATGGATAGTGATTCAAGAAAAAAAGCAGGTAACATAAAATAGGAACATGGAATAAAAAGGATTAATGAATTAGAACTAAATGATTATGATTATGTAAGGGATATAATACACCAACTATGGTTGGATCATATAAATATGACATAATTTTATAAAGACTGAACAAGTTGGTGGATTAGTTTAAAAGAAAACATAGAAGAGCAGTACTAACATGGCAGAAGACAAAAAGATTACAAGATAGTGGTAAATATAAGGAAACTAGCGGTCATGTTTTAAAAATATAACAGATAACAGAGAAGAGTTATAGAAAAAGAGAAAATGTCATATGAAATGAATCAAGAGAAAATCAAAAAAAGTTATTCATACAAAGATATTTCTAACAAGGAAGAGAAGAAGTAGCACCTTACCCACATCAAAATGTTAAGGAAAAAGTAAAAATAATAAGAGAGTTAAGAAATGAAAAAGGATGTATGGTGAATACACAAAAATAAATTACACAGATAATTAAGAAACATTTTGGATACTTTATCTACATGTGACATTATAAGAAAAAACAAATGGAAGTTGAAAAAAAATTAACTGAAGAAGACAAAGAATGGAAGAAAATATCACAATGACAGAATTTAAAAATGTGCTGAAAACAATAAATGCAGAAGCAGCTACAGGTTTAGAAGGACGTGAGTACTTAATGTATAAAGATATGCAAGAATGGCAAAAAGAATACTTTTTAAAGGTGTTGAATGAATGGTTTGAATAAGGTATGAAGGATGAAAAATATGTACAGGTGTAATGAAATTTATACGGAAAAAGGGAGAAAGAACAGATATAAAAAAACTAGAGACCATTGGTATTAAATAATGTAGATTGTAAGATTTTTATAAAAATAGTAGAAAAAAGAATAGTCAGCAAAACTAATACGTTGTTACCTGAAACAGTCTTTGGAATAAAAGAGAATGGAAGTCAACAACTTTTGACATTAATAAGAGAGTCGGCAGATGACGTAATAAATAGGGGAACAGAATTAAAAATACTGGTAGGGGATGTGAGTAAATCATTTAATAAAATCCAACATGACACATTATGGGAGATTTTGAAAGAACATAATATAAACAATAAAATAATCAACATTTTGAAACCTGTCTACAGTGAAAATAAAGTGAGATTAGTGATTAATGGCTAGTTAAGTGAGGTAATAGAAATAAAGAGTGGTATTAAACAAGGATGTCCAGCAAGTAGTATTCTATTTGCATTAATTAAGAATGCAGTAGTTACTAAGATAAACTTGACTCTGGAGAAAGATAAATACTATACAACAGAGGGAATTCATGTTCCAGCGAAGTTTACATATGCAGATGACTTAGTATTAGCAGTTAAAAATAAAGAATGGATGAGTATAGCCATAGAAATGCTTAACAAAGAGTTAAAGATGTTAGGATTAAGTATTAATGAGGAAAAGAGTAAAGGGCTGGGATTTTTTTCTGGAGGAATAAGAGGTATCAAGTTTAGAAAGAGAAATAATAGAAATTTTGGGAATAAAGTTTGGAATTGAACAACTGAGGGAGATGCAATGGAAGGATATCATACTTAAAATATGTAGCATCTGTATATTTTGGATAACATTTAAGCTTTCATATAGAAAGAAAGCATATTTAGGGCGGCCACGGTGGTGCAGTGGTTAGCATTGCCGCCTCACAGCAAGAGGTTCTCCGGTTCGATCCTCGGCTGGGGTGCCTTCTGTGCGGAGTCTGCATGTCCTCCCTGTGGTCGCGTGGGTTTCCTCCGGGTGCTCCGGTTTCCTCCCACATCCCAAAGACATGCTGCAGGTGGATTGGACACTCTAAATTGGCCCTAGGTGTGCGTGTGAGTGTGCCTTCTGTGGAAGGTTGGGCGCCGGGCTGGCAACTCGACACCGTAAAACTCCACTGCCATTCAATGTGCGGACAAGGTGATCCGCTGTGGCGACCCCTAACCGGGAAAAGCCGAAAGAAGAAGAAGAAGAAGATAGAAAGAAAGCATATTTAATGAAGTCTGTAATATTAGGTAAAATAGCACATTTGGAAGTGTATTTATCATCCATCAGTACGTGAAAAAGAATTAATGAACATGATTTTTACATTTATATGATGATCTATGCTGAATTCTGTTAAAAGAGGTATTCTTTATGTCAACAACAAGGAAGGAGGGTTGAGTTTAGTGCATCTAATTGTGTATATGTCTTCATTACACTTATATAATATAAAGTATTTATAGGAATGCAAGACAAAGGAAATTGTTAATAAGGATTGTAAAGAAGAAACACAAATCAATTTGGGAAAGTCTTAATTGTTTAAAAAGAAGTAAAAGGACCTGTTGTACAGGGATAAAGCTATATCAAGACAAAATTCTATTACTGAAGATTGATTTAGGAAATTTAGAAAAGAATAGAGAAACATGGAATGAAAATATAATGAAAAAAATTAGTATGTTTATCCCTGGGAACATACCGGTGGAAAAAAAGTAAACGCAGTAAAAACAAGACTGCAAATGTAAAAAATATGTGGACTGTATGGTTCCACTTGAACGTGTTTAACAACCATAACATCAAACCTGATAACATTGAGACCAGAACATCGTAGCATCACAATATTGCATTTCCAAAACATTGATTGTTAAAACATTGAAAACGGAGAGCAGAATAGGCTACTAAGCCATCAGCATCTGCTTTCTGCTGTGTAAGGAGACAGGGATACTATAACAGTGGTGTTACCATTTTAAGAGAAAGGCTTTACTATATACAACATGGTGGAAAACTTATTCTGTATCCTGGAGAACAAGGAAATATGTACTATTTTACAAAGTTTTGTAAAGGTAAGCACACGTTTAAAATACACTGCTTCATTTAAAACTAAGAATGCGGAGTAAATGTAAGGAGATAGAAATACATACGTAGGAGGACTAATATGTTGTCACAGTGAATTATACTGCTTTAATGTAATACTACTAAATATTGATGGTCTGAGTTACCGTTTTAGTATAATGTGTAACTGCTGATAGCAAAAATGAGTTTCTATGTAAAAGCAGAGGTAACAGCAGAATAATTTCTTGTTGTAGTTACCAATAATAAGTTATAATATTTGTTTAGTTTACTTTTAGCTATGTGATGTTATCTCTTGTTGACATTGTGGTCTCTGTTTTTGATGTTTTAACAGTCAATGTTTTGGAAATGTGATATTGTGATGCTATTATGTTTGCGTCTTGATATTACCAGGTTCGATGTTATGGTTGTTCGATGTTTTCAAGTGGAACCGGAATGTACAGATTTTTTATGGAGACTGTCAATAGATAAGCTCCCAGTTAAAGCAAACTGACATACAAAACAATAAAAGACAAACTTTGCATATATTGTGGAGAGTCAGAGACAACTGAACATGTTTTTATGAAATGTAAAAGGGTATATTAATTGTGGAAAGAAATATGTGATAAAGAATATTTAAAGGAATTGAAAAACGTTGAGCATATAAACATGGATATGATTAAGTATGGGTATTATGAAAATGTGAAACAAAGTGACATAGATTGGATGAAATGTTGCTTTGTATAATATGGATCATATGGAATGAAAGAATTAATGAGATGAAATATAATGGGAACTAGATATTGTCAGAAATTTTGAAAAAATAAGATTTTGGTTGTGGAAAAAGGAGTGGGGGAAGTGAAAGTATGAAAAGCTTGAAAAAATATGTGCATTATTTATATGCAATTGTAAATATTGAAAATATGCTGTGAAACTTGTATATAGAATATGTATGTCTAGTGTATTTGTGAATTTTAATAAAGGACCCCTACTTTTTATGAACGGGAGTGTGTTCTTTCATGTAACACTTCTTGTTTTCGTTCTGATCACAGAGGTGGCTTGGAGAAACCAGGAAGATAACAAAAGAAGGATGGAGTGCTTGGAGCATGGTGTTATCAAAAAGAAAATGAGCATAGAAGAAAGTATGTTTAATGGCAAAGAGAAGTGTTTGGAAACAGAGGAAGAAGTTGTAAAAGCAAAGGCAGTCGAACCTGTGTTGGAAGATGCACATTTTTGTAGGGAATTTGAGAAAGCATATGAGCTTTCTCAGGGTGAGAATTATAAAGAGGAAAAGCAGCAAATGAACTCTGAAGTGGTATTTCAGCAAAATCTCTTCAGAGATGAAGAGACAACACAGAGATGTGTTGTGACAACCTTCCAGTCGGAAGGGTTGTGGGATGATTTGCTTTTAGAGTTGGTGAATGCCAGTGAACTTGAAAGTGGAAATGATGTTTTGTGGGTTGAGGAGATACAGAGAGAGGATGCTATGCAGGTCGAGAGCAGGAAGTAGTATGTTGAGATGGTGAAGTTGATAGTGGAGAAAGAGGAAGAAGGAAAGAAAGCTATAAACATAAAAAGAAAGAAGTATTTTAAGGTACAAATCAAAAAGAAAAAGGTGGAATGGACAGATACAAGGTATGGGACAAAATAATAATGCCTTTAGGAGTAAAAGCATATGAGGTAAGGGAATTTATTCATATTAATAAATAGACATTTTGTGATATTATTTTAGAGAATGGTAAAGCTATGGAGAATTTTCTAGGAGAGTATGAAAAAAAGAAACACCGTGTTCCTTGGAACACTGGCTTATTAAAAGAACTGAGGTTGAAACAATGACTTTAAATAGTATCTCTTAAGTTTATGTAAAGATGTAACAGACATTGTAAAAGTGTATGATAATAGTGGTTTATGGACTGGTGCATGGGACTGCAATGTTATTTTAAAAATTGAAAATAATAGTGTTGTGTATACTCCAAGTGTTATAAACATGGAAGGGGAGAAAGGAATGGTAAAATACTGGGGTCAGCCAAAGACATGATTTTTTATGTGGAAAAGCTGATCATTTGATAAGTAATTGTTAAAAAAAAGTAAATGTTTTGGTTGTGAAAGGATGGGACATGATATAAGAAATCATGAAATCAAGTGTTAGAAATGTAAGGAAGTGGGACACTTGAGGATGTAATGTCAGTATAAGGTAACTGAGGTAAAGCAAGAGACTATAGAAGAAACATTAATTGCTCTGTGAATTTATCTGTTGATTGCTTTAATTCTGTGTACTGTTGCATTAATAGTCTATTGTCCCTAGCCCCCCTAGCATCCTTATCCTAGTATTCTTACACACCCTCATCTCATCTTCCCTATTCTAGTAATCCCATATACCCTCATCTCAAACTGTTCTCTAGGCTGTTCTACTATTAACTTTATATATCCCCCTTTCTTACAGTTTGACTTCAGTGTATAACCTAACCTGAAGCCTCCCACCATTCCGGACATACCTGGCTTCCTGACAGAGAAAAGAACCTCCAAGCAGGGATCCTCCACTGTTCTCTCAACTTTCTTTGCCTGTCCTAAGAACTGGCCAAAAAGTGTATGTATCCTAATGGGAAAGATATTCTTACCTGTTACTGTTGTATTTAGCCCTGCACACCATCGCTAGCATCTTACCGCGGACTTCGCTTACCTCACTATTTTTTTTATTTTTGTTTTAACTTTCTCTAAACTGCTCTAAATGCTCCTGTTATTTACTGCTTGTCCACTAGGTGGCTGCATATGCCTAATGCATATTATTCACTTTATCCCCCAAGTTAAACAAATACTGAATCCTTTCTAAAAGGTCCATTATTACCCTGCCTTTAGCCTACAATCTCTGTAACCCTCTCTTTTCTTACCTATCAACAAATATAGTAAACAAGTGCCTCATTCTCCATACCTTCCTTACCTCTGAGCTTACATATCTAACCACTGATTGTTCTTCACAGTCTTGCCTTCTTCCTTCTCCTTGGCTCTACCCACTCCATTCTCCCAGCGGCCTCACTCCGCTCCCCTACCCTTCCCCCAAATCCAACCCACCCCAGCACATCTACACGTATAAAAGATAACCACACCCATCCTCTACAATCACCCAATCATATTATCCCACCCCACTAATTGAACACACCCCAAACTATCACATTCAAACCAGGCTTACCCACTACACCCCATCCCAGCAACTACCTACCTCTCATATAACTATACTCCAAACAACCATCATGCCTATCCTATCTCCCTCAACCTTAACCCAATCAGTACTTCTTCTCACTTTGTGTTATCTACACTATCTTACCACTCCACCTAACACATCTCACTCTTCCCCCTTCCACATAACTAACACATGCTTCAAACTTCCCACACTCTCCTCAGTCCCCATCTCCCTCTCTCTGTTCAACGATAATAATACCTCACTATTCCCCTATAAATTTAAACCTATCTCCAGCAAAACTACACCCTTCTTCACCAATATTATTCCAATAAAATCATCAACCTACAAACAGGAAACTAAACTACCCAAACACCTCTTATTACATATTTGTCATTTTATCACTAACCTTCTGTCTGGCGATATCCACCTAAACCCTGGCCCCCCTTCCCCTCAAAAGACAACTTCCCCTTCATATTCCCCCCACACAACCAGAAAATCCCTCCACTTCACATCTCTAAATGCCCGAAGCATATGCAATAAAATCCCCAACCTCCATGCCTGGCTTCTTCACAATCAAACAGATATACTGTCCATCTCTGAAACCTAGTTGAAATGCCACATAAAAGACTCTGAACTAATACCACAAAACTACTACATAATTTGAAAAGATAGAACAAACAAAAAAGGTGGGGGAGTTTCTCTCCTCTACTCATCCTCCCTCTCAGTTACTCCCTTCACCAAACCCATTCCACAATTTAATAATGAGGAACTAATGCCAATCCTGCTTCAGATAAACAAATATAAATGCATCTGCATTGTTTCCCTCTACATCCCTCCAGGAGATAATATCACAACACTCGAACACATTCTCTCTTGGTTTTCTACCAATGTAACTAACGAGACCATCATCCTGGGTGATGTAAATATCAACTGGGACACTATTCTTTCTCCCACAATCCCCCTAAATATAAACCTCTATAATTTCTCCCAGCTCATCAACACTACAACTAGACCTTCCAAGGACTACTCTACTAGTAGTATCCTTGTCTGGATTCTAGTATCTCATCCTCACTACATCTCTGACAGTGGTACTCTTCCTGATCCACTCAGTGACCACTTTCCTACCTTTGCCCACTGTCTGTACTCCCCCTTACAACTATCCCATATCTCTATCTGGTCCCTAGCAAACTTTAACCCTGATATATTTACAAACTTGCTTAAACAAACAGATTGGAATCCACTAAAAAATTATCTCTAGATAAAGCTGTTACCTATTTCAATTCTGCTTTCCTACACTTGCTAGACTCCCTGGCCCCCCTGAAAACAAAATGAATTAAAAGTAAATCTGTCCCATGGTTAACTAAAGACACCTTAAGCATTATGAGACTCTGAGACAAAGCTTAGAAACATTACCAGAAATACAAAACAACCACCACCCTTAATGAATACAAACTACTACGTAACAAAATAAAAAAACGTATTACTTCAGACCAGAAATCTTATTTTTCTACACTACAAACTAATCACAATACAAACCCCAAGAAATTTTGGCATGGAATCTCCTCTCTGCTTTCTCCTGGTAAAAAAGAAAACCCATGCCCTGACCGAAATGCCACCAACATTGACCTAGCCACCCAGTTAAACTCTTTCTTCATCGATTCCTTTGACAAACTAACAACCTCCTTCACCAACCATCCTACCTCCACATCCCTACAGGTGCCTACCTCTTCCTCTTCTAGTACCTCTTCTCTCTCAAGTAACTCCTCCTCCAAATCCCCTCCCTTCTCCATACAACCCATCCCAATCTCTACTATTAAAAAACTCCTACAAAAGCTGAAACCAGGTTTGAATGCCCCAGACCAAATTCCCTCTTACATCTTACAAATATCCGCAAAGGCCATAGCCTATCCCATCTGTATCCTAATAAACCGGTCAATTACAGAAGGTCAGGTACCTCAACCCTGGAAAAAGGCCTTTATTATTCCACTTCACAAAGGTGGGAGCACAATAACATCCCAAATTTTCAACCAATTGCCATCCTATCCCCCATTTCCAAACTGCTAGAAAGATGCATCCACCTACAACTGTTACCCTATCTCATAAACAACCAACTCCTAACCCCCACACAGCATGGATTCAGGCCTGGCCACAGCACCACCACCGCTCTCCTTACCTTCCTTAAAACTGTTAAAGCACGTGACTCCGGCCTTATTGTGTCCACCCTCTTATTAGACCTATCTAAGGCCTTCGACACCATCTCTCACAACCTTCTCCTCACCAAACTCTCTAACCTGAATCTTTCCCCCACCGCTATCAAATGGTTTACCAATTATCTATCAAATAGGCAATAAGCAGTCAGATGGAAAAAAGCTACCTCCCCATTCCTCAATACTCCCACAGGAGTACCCCAGGGTTCTATTCTTGGACCCCTACTATTCAACATTTTCATAAAACTTCCCCACACGATTTAAACAACTTAATAATACCACAAGAACACTTCTGGTATGTGAGTGGTAACAAATTATGCCACGGCTCGAATCCAGGAACTATTAACACAATTTTATTTGCAAAACAATTATAAAAGCAATTATAAAAGTACGTTAAGCGCTTTCATCTGTCTCCAGACTTCCTCAGAACGTACATTTGAATGTTTCAGCCAGTTTAAATAGTTTTCATCAATTGCTTTTTGGCGCCAAAAATCACTCATTGCAGTACTAATTGAATGCTGACATGAATATATAACTTATTACAAAATCCATAAATGTAAATGTACATATACATATATAATTGAATATACATATATGTATTTACTAAATTATAAAACAATATTAGCTAATTGACATTAAATTCTCTATACATATAATGCTAAATTATATTCCTAAAATATTTTATGCAAAGCTGTTGCCCTATTGATCAATACTGAGATAGTGGAGTGGTTGTCCATGATTGAACATAACTCAATGACATTAATACAAATTAATACATGAACAAAATGTATAAATATATAAATACTATATACAATTTGAATACAATATTAATAATAAATAATTCCATAATTTCAATTGGTTAAAAATTTCAATTGGTTAAAAACTTCCATAGTTCTAAATGGTTGACAACTACTGTTTGAAAAAATACTTAAAAAGTATTGTGAGGATAAATAATTTGGAAATGGTTGAAAATGTTTGAGAATAGTTAAAAACTGACACTAGGTGGATAAACTAATAGATAGTGGCAGACTATCCTGTCTACTTTCTTAATATTAGAAAGGGCTTGATGCTTATATTGTCATTGATTCCTGGAAAATTTGTTGCATCACAAATTATCTGCCACTTACTTTCTTTCATTGCAAGAATTGCTTTAACATTTCCCCCATAAGGTGAAGGTTCCACCTTATCAATAATGTAAAACTCAAAATGATGATTGTCATTAGTATTGATTACATGACGATACAGAGCATTTCTATTGTCTTTAATTCTAATAGCATACTGATGCTCATAAATGCGTTTTTTAAGGTGTCTTTCTGTCTTACCTATGTAGAATGCATTGCATGCTACACAGGTAGCCATGTAAATCACAAAGGTAGAACAACAATTTCCTTGAATGCTATGTATATAGGTATGATTAATATTATCTAACCTAGTGCCTTTGCATACTTTTATATGTTTGCATTGATTGCAATGCCCACATTTTGTCGTATTTTTGTTGCTGTCTCTTGGTAACTTGCCTTTCGTTTTTTCCAATAATTTTTTAATATTAAAACCTGTCTTATATACAATTTTCATATGAATTCCTAAAATGGACTCTTTATTAGCAACAAATTGGTTCCATCTCTCTATGATACTTGATTCAACATTTTTAATCATAGGAGAGTAGCTGAGTACACATACCCTAGGGCCAAATTCCGTTGACCTGGATTCACCTATGTTGGTGGAATTTAAATAGATATTAACATCTCCTAACAGGGGCTTGAACTTCTTTCCCCATTCATCTGTTATATATTTATTGATTCCATATAATATTTTGTCAGGATATCCACGATTAATAAACATAGTTCTGATAAGATCTATTTCTTTCAACATGATGTCCTTAGTTGAACTCATCCGGGCTGCTCTAATACATTGGCCCTTATAGATGTTTTTGAAAACGTGTTTCGGGTGATTACTGGTGTATGCCAAATAATCATTGGAAAATGTATCCTTCCTATGGATGCGTGATGTAAAACCTGCATCACCATGACTTATATATACATCTAAATATGCTATTCCATCCTCTTTGACAACATGAGTGAATTTCAGAAATTCCGTAGTGTTATTGATGTAGCTTATGAATTTTTCTATTTCTTCCATCGAACCATCCCATAAAATAAACAAATCATCAAGGAATCTTGTATAATACTTAATATGCTGATAAAATTTGGATTTAAAAATGTATTCAGATTCCCAATCAAGCATAACCAAGTTGGCGAAAATTGGGGCACAAGATGCGCCCATGGCTACACCTCTGGTTTGCTTGTAAAACTCATTTTGGAACTGAATATAATTATGATCGAGAATCAAACCCATCATGTCTGTTATTAGACAAATTTTGTCCCAACTCATATTGGTGTTGTTCCTTAGGCTATTGGAAAAATACTCCAAACCGATTTCTTTGGGTATGCAAGAGAATAAATCGACCACGTCTATGGTGATAAACTTTAATTCCTTTTTCCATAGATGTGGTGTAAGTTGTGCTAGAAACATCCACGAATCCTTAATTAAATGTGGTGTGGACTTGTATATTGGTTTGACCCATCTGTCTACAGCCTTACCTAATGGAAATGTTTTGCTCTACTTCCAGAAATTATGGGTCTAAATGGTGGATGTTCAATGTTTTTATGCACCTTCGGAATTCCCACTATGGTTGCTAACACTGGGTATTCAACCTTTAAAAATTCGTATGTCTCCATAGTGATTCTCTTATCTAGCATATATTCTTCCAATGTTGTATCTATACGTCTATGTCCAATATTTATTTCATTAAGTGAGACTTTCTCATAATTCCCTGAATGATTTAATATATTTTGTATCTCTTTAATGTAATCAGTATAATAGAACATAACTATGCCTCCACCCTTGTCTGGTTTCATCAATCTCACTTCCTTACTATTGATGAATTTGGTGAGACATTCCTGTTCTATCTTAGTAAGGTTGGTTTCATTCTTATCATCTGTTCCTTTAAATTTATACATGTCACTACATACCATTTTCTCAAATAATTGTATGTTGGAATTCATAGGGGGTATGAAAGTACTTCTCTTTCTCAATTCACCATCCATATTATTTTCCATCCCATTAGTTTGTTGATCAAAATGCAAGGCCAAGTTCAATCTCCTACAATATAACTTAACTTCCACAATGGTATCTACTATATTGAATTTGGTAGTGGGAATAAACTTCATTCCTTTAGAGAATAAACTGAAAAATTCTTCTGTAATAGTATGAGTAGTGTAATTGAAGACATTGAACCCATTTCTGGTATGCAAGATGTTATGTCTTGTAGATGCATAACTGGATTCTCTCTCTCTGTCATCTGCACTTTCAATTATCTTTTCATCTTCTATTAATCTAGGTGTATCTGCTTCTAAGGCTTGAACTTGAATTTCTTCTTTATTTCCTATTGGATTTGTATTGACAAAATGTTGATCTATTGTTTGAAAATCTTCCTTATTTCCTTTTAGATTAATATAGTATACAGAATTGGCCTTGACAAAATGTTGATCTATTGTTTCCATTTCCTGTTTTTGGTCCCATAGTAGTTTTTTGATGGATAAGTTCTACCCCCCCCCTGTGGCTGTAATTCATCATATTCTCTCCTATGTGTGTGCAATCGTTCTTCAGTATGTTGCTGTCTATTATCGTGCTGTTTAGGCCAAACGTATGCCCTGTTGTTGGCGTACGCTTCAACGTCACGATTTAATTTTCTCTCCTTTCTTTGGAAAATCACCTTAGCTTTCCTGTCTGCTTCCAAATATTGTTTGTCATATAATTCACTCCACTGACTGAATGTGCTATTGTTTAAAATCTCAACATTGATCATATCTACTTCAGAAATTAAACAGGACAACTTCTCATCATTTTTCTGTATTAAAACCTTAACGTATTCAAACCCAAATTGATCAAACAACTTATTAAAATCAGCAATTGTATCTTCATTGTAGTCATGTCCCATTGGCAATTTAAAAAATCTAATTCCTTTGGGCACAACATGTAGCATCAAACATTTACTAAAATAAGCATTCTCAATTTTAATATTCTTAATAGTAACTAGTTTTTTACCTAATAAATATATTTTGTCCTTAATATTGTTATTCAACACATGCTCAGTTTCACTATTCAGTCTCACATTGTAATTGGCATCGTGTTTATTGTATTTATCAAAATTAAAATCATCAGTTAAAAACTTGTCTAAATAACAATTGTTATTATTACCACTGTTAACTCGATTCGTTTTGCCCACAGAATACTTGCGAACTGATTTTTTAACATAAGGGCTAGGTAATAAATTTGTACCTTTATTTTTGTCCATGTGCATTTTAGTACTAGCAGCATAAGTCCTTGTAGGTAAAGTCCTCTTAGGACGAGCCCCTAAGCGCTCGTTTTCGTCTCTTATTTGAAAGAGACTGAAATCAAACGTAAAATCTTCCGATAGGGACTTGCTGTTCCGCTCCCTCCTCTCAACCTCTTTTCGTTGTTGGGTTAAAATAAATATGTCCTCAGTTGGGCTGCCTTGTCCGTTTGGAATTGCTATTTGTGTGCTGGCATCAATCCTTGATGTAGTCGAGGAGTTTAAAAGTTCATGCCTGTCCATCCGTTCCTCGCTAATGGAACTTGAAGTTTGTCTGCACCGCAATGAGTGTTTGGCTTCCGTGCCGCCAATAGTAATGGAGCGTCCGACCAGCTCCATAAGTTTCGTCATCTCCTCCTTGAGTGCGCTGAGTTCAGCTCGAATCGAAACAAGTTCACCCTGGTCCAATAAAGCCTGTGCATCTTCGTTGTTCTCCATACCTGAAGATGTAAACAAACACTTCCCCACACGATTTAAACAACTTAATAATACCACAAGAACACTTCTGGTATGTGAGTGGTAACAAATTATGCCACGGCTCGAATCCAGGAACTATTAACACAATTTTATTTGCAAAACAATTATAAAAGCAATTATAAAAGTACGTTAAGCGCTTTCATCTGTCTCCAGACTTCCTCAGAACGTACATTTGAATGTTTCAGCCAGTTTAAATAGTTTTCATCAATTGCTTTTTGGCGCCAAAAATCACTCATTGCAGTACTAATTGAATGCTGACATGAATATATAACTTATTACAAAATCCATAAATGTAAATGTACATATACATATATAATTTAGTACTTTTTAAGTATTTTTTCAAACAGTAGTTGTCAACCATTTAGAACTATGGAAGTTTTTAACCAATTGAAATTTTTAACCAATTGAAATTATGGCATTATTAATATTGTATTCAAATTGTATATAGTATTTATATATTTATACATTTTGTTCATGTATTAATTTGTATTAATGTCATTGAGTTATGTTCAATCATGGACAACCACTCCACTATCTCAGTATTGATCAATAGGGCAACAGCTTTGCATAAAATATTTTAGGAATATAATTTAGCATTATATGTATAGAGAATTTAATGTCAATTAGCTAATATTGTTTTATAATTTAGTAAATACATATATGTATATTCAATTATATATGTATATGTACATTTACATTTATGGATTTTGTAATAAGTTATATATTCATGTCAGCATTCAATTAGTACTGCAATGAGTGATTTTTGGCGCCAAAAAGCAATTGATGAAAACTATTTAAACTGGCTGAAACATTCAAATGTACGTTCTGAGGAAGTCTGGAGACAGATGAAAGCGCTTAACGTACTTTTATAATTGCTTTTATAATTGTTTTGCAAATAAAATTGTGTTAATAGTTCCTGGATTCGAGCCGTGGCATAATTTGTTACCACTCACATACCAGAAGTGTTCTTGTGGTATTATTAAGTTGTTTAAATCGTGTGGGGAAGTGTTTGTTTACATCTTCAGGTATGGAGAACAACGAAGATGCACAGGCTTTATTGGACCAGGGTGAACTTGTTTCGATTCGAGCTGAACTCAGCGCACTCAAGGAGGAGATGACGAAACTTATGGAGCTGGTCGGACGCTCCATTACTATTGGCGGCACGGAAGCCAAACACTCATTGCGGTGCAGACAAACTTCAAGTTCCATTAGCGAGGAACGGATGGACAGGCACGAACTTTTAAACTCCTCGACTACATCAAGGATTGATGCCAGCACACAAATAGCAATTCCAAACGGACAAGGCAGCCCAACTGAGGACATATTTATTTTAACCCAACAACGAAAAGAGGTTGAGAGGAGGGAGCGGAACAGCAAGTCCCTATCGGAAGATTTTACGTTTGATTTCAGTCTCTTTCAAATAAGAGACGAAAACGAGCGCTTAGGGGCTCGTCCTAAGAGGACTTTACCTACAAGGACTTATGCTGCTAGTACTAAAATGCACATGGACAAAAATAAAGGTACAAATTTATTACCTAGCCCTTATGTTAAAAAATCAGTTCGCAAGTATTCTGTGGGCAAAACGAATCGAGTTAACAGTGGTAATAATAACAATTGTTATTTAGACAAGTTTTTAACTGATGATTTTAATTTTGATAAATACAATAAACACGATGCCAATTACAATGTGAGACTGAATAGTGAAACTGAGCATGTGTTGAATAACAATATTAAGGACAAAATATATTTATTAGGTAAAAAACTAGTTACTATTAAGAATATTAAAATTGAGAATGCTTATTTTAGTAAATGTTTGATGCTACATGTTGTGCCCAAAGGAATTAGATTTTTTAAATTGCCAATGGGACATGACTACAATGAAGATACAATTGCTGATTTTAATAAGTTGTTTGATCAATTTGGGTTTGAATACGTTAAGGTTTTAATACAGAAAAATGATGAGAAGTTGTCCTGTTTAATTTCTGAAGTAGATATGATCAATGTTGAGATTTTAAACAATAGCACATTCAGTCAGTGGAGTGAATTGTATGACAAACAATATTTGGAAGCAGACAGGAAAGCTAAGGTGATTTTCCAAAGAAAAGAGAGAAAATTAAATCGGGATGTTGAAGCGTATGCCAATAACAGGGCATACGTTTGGCCTAAACAGCACGATAGTAGACAGCAACATACTGAAGAACGGTTGCATACATATAGGAGAGAATATGATGAATTACAGCCACAGGGGGGGGAAGAACTTATCCATCAAAAAACTACTATGGGACAAAAAACAGGAAATGGAAACAATAGATCAACATTTTGTCAATGCCAATTCTGTACACTATATTAATCTAAAAGGAAATAAGGAAGATTTTCAAACAATAGATCAACATTTTGTCAATACAAATCCAATAGGAAATAAAGAAGAAATTCAAGTTCAAGCCTTAGAAGCAGATACACCTAGATTAATAGAAGATGAAAAGATAATTGAAAGTGCAGATGACAGAGAGAGAGAATCCAGTTATGCATCTACAAGACATAACATCTTGCATACCAGAAATGGGTTCAATGTCTTCAATTACACTACTCATACTATTACAGAAAATTTTTCAGTTTATTCTCTAAAGGAATGAAGTTTATTCCCACTACCAAATTCAATATAGTAGATACCATTGTGGAAGTTAAGTTATATTGTAGGAGATTGAACTTGGCCTTGCATTTTGATCAACAAACTAATGGGATGGAAAATAATATGGATGGTGAATTGAGAAAGAGAAGTACTTTCATACCCCTATGAATTCCAACATACAATTATTTGAGAAAATGGTATGTAGTGACATGTACAAATTCAAAGGAACAGATAATAAAATGAAACCAACCTTACTAAGATAGAACAGGAATGTCTCACCAAATTCATCAATAGTAAGGAAGTGAGATTGATGAAACCAGACAAGGGTGGAGGCATAGTTATGTTCTATTATACTGATTACATTAAAGAGATACAAAATATATTAAATCATTCAGGGAATTATGAGAAAGTCTCACTTAATGAAATAAATATTGGACATAGACGATAGATACAACATTGGAAGAATATATGCTAGATAAGAGAATCACTATGGAGACATACAATTTTTAAAGGTTGAATACCCAGTGTTAGCAACCATAGTGGGAATTCAAGGTGCATAAAACATTGAACATCCACCATTTAGACCCATAATTTCTGGAAGTAGAGCAAAACATTTCCATTAGGTAAGGCTGTAGACAGATGGGTCAAACCAATATACAAGTCCACACCACATTTAATTAAGGATTCGTGGATGTTTCTAGCACAACTTACACCACATCTATGGAAAAAGGAATTAAAGTTTATCACCATAGACGTGGTCGATTTATTCTCTTGCATACCCAAAGAAATCGGTTTGGAGTATTTTTCCAATAGCCTAAGGAACAACACCAATATGAGTTGGGACAAAATTTGTCTAATAACAGACATGATGGGTTTGATTCTCGATCATAATTATATTCAGTTCCAAAATGAGTTTTACAAGCAAACCAGAGGTGTAGCCATGGGCGCATCTTGTGCCCCAATTTTCGCCAACTTGGTTATGCTTGATTGGGAATCTGAATACATTTTTAAATCCAAATTTTATCAGCATATTAAGTATTATACAAGATTCCTTGATGATTTGTTTATTTTATGGGATGGTTTGATGGAAGAAATAGAAAAATTCATAAGCTACATCAATAACACTACGGAATTTCTGAAATTCACTCATGTTGTCAAAGAGGATGGAATAGCATATTTAGATGTATATATAAGTCATGGTGATGCAGGTTTTACATCACGCATCCATAGGAAGGATACATTTTCCAATGATTATTTGGCATACACCAGTAATCACCCGAAACACGTTTTCAAAAACATCTATAAGGGCCAATGTATTAGAGCAGCCCGGATGAGTTCAACTAAGGACATCATGTTGAAAGAAATAGATCTTATCAGAACTATGTTTATTAATCGTGGATATCCTGACAAAATATTATATGGAATCAATAAATATATAACAGATGAATGGGGAAAGAAGTTCAAGCCCCTGTTAGGAGATCTTAATATCTATTTAAATTCCACCAACATAGGTGAATCCAGGTCAACGGAATTTGGCCCTAGGGTATGTGTACTCAGCTACTCTCCTATGATTAAAAATGTTGAATCAAGTATCATAGAGAGATGGAACCAATTTGTTGCTAATAAAGAGTCCATTTTAGGAATTCATATGAAAATTGTATATAAGACAGGTTTTAATATTAAAAAATTATTGGAAAAAACGAAAGGCAAGTTACCAAGAGACAGCAACAAAAATACGACAAAATGTGGGCATTGCAATCAATGCAAACATATAAAAGTATGCAAAGGCACTAGGTTAGATAATATTAATCATACCTATATACATAGCATTCAAGGAAATTGTTGTTCTACCTTTGTGATTTACATGGCTACCTGTGTAGCATGCAATGCATTCTACATAGGTAAGACAGAAAGACACCTTAAAAAACGCATTTATGAGCATCAGTATGCTATTAGAATTAAAGACAATAGAAATGCTCTGTATCGTCATGTAATCAATACTAATGACAATCATCATTTTGAGTTTTACATTATTGATAAGGTGGAACCTTCACCTTATGGGGGAAATGTTAAAGCAATTCTTGCAATGAAAGAAAGTAAGTGGCAGATAATTTGTGATGCAACAAATTTTCCAGGAATCAATGACAATATAAGCATCAAGCCCTTTCTAATATTAAGAAAGTAGACAGGATAGTCTGCCACTATCTATTAGTTTATCCACCTAGTGTCAGTTTTTAACTATTCTCAAACATTTTCAACCATTTCCAAATTATTTATCCTCACAATACTTTTTAAGTATTTTTCAAACAGTAGTTGTCAACCATTTAGAACTATGGAAGTTTTTAACCAATTGAAATTTTTAACCAATTGAAATTATGGAATTATTTATTATTAATATTGTATTCAAATTGTATATAGTATTTATATATTTATACATTTTGTTCATGTATTAATTTGTATTAATGTCATTGAGTTATGTTCAATCATGGACAACCACTCCACTATCTCAGTATTGATCAATAGGGCAACAGCTTTGCATAAAATATTTTAGGAATATAATTTAGCATTATATGTATAGAGAATTTAATGTCAATTAGCTAATATTGTTTTATAATTTAGTAAATACATATATGTATATTCAATTATATATGTATATGTACATTTACATTTATGGATTTTGTAATAAGTTATATATTCATGTCAGCATTCAATTAGTACTGCAATGAGTGATTTTTGGCGCCAAAAAGCAATTGATGAAAACTATTTAAACTGGCTGAAACATTCAAATGTACGTTCTGAGGAAGTCTGGAGACAGATGAAAGCGCTTAACGTACTTTTATAATTGCTTTTATAATTGTTTTGCAAATAAAATTGTGTTAATAGTTCCTGGATTCGAGCCGTGGCATAATTTGTTACCACTCACATACCAGAAGTGTTCTTGTGGCATTTTCATAAAAGACTTCTACCAGACCATCCATAACACTCACCTCATCCAATATTCCGATGACTCCATCGTAATCTGTTCTGCCACCTTCATCCCCATTCTAACAAAACTAACCCAAAATGTCTTCTCCTTAACCGAACAATGGATGCAAGACAACCACTTAGCACTCAATGCCACAAAAACTAAATTTATTTTATTTACCCCTTCAAAAACCACCATCCTTGACAAAAACTCTTTTATTATCACCAGCCAGAATAATACACCCCTCGAAATAGTATCTATTGCAAAACTACTAGGTGTCCAAATCGATGACCAACTCAAGTTCGACATACATTTACAAGCAAATATTAAGAAAACACATAAGAAACTTGGCATGCTCTATTGCCATAATCGGTATATCTCTTCCCCCACCAAACTAACACTCTCTACAACATACCTTATCCCATCCCTTCTATATGGAGCCCCACTCCTTACTAACCTACAATCCCCCCTCAATGTTAAACTATCCTCCTGCTATAATAAAATTTCAAAGTTTGCAACTGGACACAGATCCTTCACACACCACTGCACTGCCCTTCACAAACTAAATTGGCTAGAACTACCCAACTACCTCACCTATATCCAACTCACCCAAGCCCACAAATTGATCTTAACCCCTCCCACTGCCCCTCCCTTGCCACCACTTTTAAAATGCACCAGCCCAATAGATCTCTAAGCTCTAACTCCCAAAATCTTATTGAACTACATAAAAACCCTCCCGGCCACAAGGTAATCATCTTCTGTCCTTCTCCCTAGCTCACCTGTGGAATTCTCTCCCTTCACTAATCCATACCACTAGCAACCTCTCTTCCTTGAAAACTTTACTCCACTCCCATGTAACTTCCCAATGGGGATGCTCCTGTTCCACTCCTGCATAAAGTCCCCCAACTGAAGCTAGTCCCCAAGAGTCAGTAAACCTGCAAATGTCCTACTATGACTCCTTAACACTGATAAGCATCTATTGTAATCAACACACTTGTATATATATATATATATATATATATATATATATATATATATATATATATATGATTGTATAAGACTTTAATAAGCATCTATTGCAATCAATAGATTTTGTACCTAAATGCAATTAACACTTTTATTTTCTTCTTAAAGAATGCCTGCTTTTGTAGTTTACTGTACTATCCATTGTTATAACTTGCTATGTAATTAACTTCTATTTGTTTTGTTCATTTCACTGAAGCTTTTCTCCCCAGGACTCCATTGAAAATGGGCTCCTAGTGGCCCAATGGACCATCCTGGCAAAAAAACTGCAAATAAAATAAATAAAGTAAAAATAAATAACATTATCAGAATAGTATCAAGAGAGTAAGGACATAGCATTAGAAGAAAAAATAATAAAGAGTGGATAAATAGAATGCGAGGAATAAAATGATTTGGAATATAAAGAAGATTTACAAAAAATCATTAACAAAAGTTTTATTCCTATTAAAGAAGAGGGGGAAGAATCAGGGTTGAGTGATAGTGAAAATATAAAATGGAATTTAATCAAACAAAAAACAAATTCTATTGATAACAGAGTTCAAGATAGAAAAAGAAAAATGGTAAAAGGACAAAATAAAGAAAAAAGAGAAAGGTTAAGTTTAATAGCAAAAAGCTAACATTTTGTGTAAAGTACTTGCATTAAATGTTAATGGTTTAAAGAATGTTATAAGGAGAAAAAAGTATCCTTGAATGGTGTAAAAGGCAGGAAAGTGACATTATTAAATTAGAAGATACTAGGTTTTTAACAAATGAAGAGAGACAACAATTGGAAGTGTGGTGGGAAAAAAAACATAATTTTTAACTTGGGGAGAGAGACGTGTTCAAGAATAACTATTTTGTATAAGGAAACAATAAAAGTTTTAGATTTTACTTTTGTTACTGTAGGTCATAGTACAATTCTTGATGTAAGATAGGGAAATCAGGTATTCAAAATTATAGTGATTTATTCATTAGTAACAAAAAAAAGAGAGACGTTTAAATATATAATTCAGTATACAGGAGTAAACATGGATATAATTCTTGCAGGAATCTTTAATTGCAATATAAGGCAAAATAAAAAAAAACATATAATGTTAAAGTGATATTAGATATTATAAGATATGGGAATTTAAGTATTTGGAATAAGAGTACCTGGACCTATAGTAGAGCTTAACATAAAACACAACTAGATTATTTTTTAGTTTCAGCAGGGTTGAAAATTATGGATGAACAGGTAGTAGAGACCGATTTTTCAGATAACAGGGCTATATGGATTACTTTGAAAAATAATTCCAACCATATAAAAACAGGAAAGGGACTAGAAAGGATTAATGATGTTAAATGGGATAAAGAAGGGAAAATGGATATACTAAATTTATGAAAGGGCCATATAGAAATGAGGCCTTTTTGTAAAGATTGGTCTGAATGGTGGCTGTTTTTTAAAGAAAAATATAAAATGCTAGGAAAATATAAGAAGAAGAAAGGAAATAGTGTATTATAACCAATAAACATATTTGTGATAGAAAAGAATGAAGAAAGATAATTATTAAAGAACGAGAATTATATGATTTAAATAAAAAGAAAATTCAGTATTTGTTATATAAACAAAGATACTGTCTGGAAGGAAGAAATTGCACCATATATGAGCAAAATTATTAAAGAAAATGACAGTATTTAAACTGAACAACTTTTTAAACAGATTATCAGCTGCAGTTTATTCAGAGACCACCAATACAGGTTCAGGAACTCCTTTAAAGTCATGACAGCATTTCTTACTGCCACAGATAAAACATACAGCAGCATAAGGGAAGGACACATTTTTGTTGGTGTCTTTGTCAATTTGACAAGGGCATTTGAGACAGAGTACCACAGGTAACTCCTAAGCAAAGTAAAAAAAAATCAGTTTTGGTAATAATACTATTAATTGGATCAAAAATAATCTAAAAACAGAAACTTCTAAATTTTCTCTAACAATATAATTTCAGATCCACTACTTAATATTGGTGTCCCTTGGGGATCGGTTCTAGGTCCCCTACTGTTCTCTTTGGTTCATATTTAAGTACTAGGCTAGCTGCTTTTCTGTGCCATTTTGAACCTAGCCAATTTCCCTTTCTAAGGTAAAAATCTAACCCTGTACCTTTTGTCTGTGAGGTAAACAGCTTAATCATTATGCCATCCCCCAACTCCAAGAGGTTTGTCCAACATGGAGCCTGAACCCATGACCCTGAGATTAAGAGTCTCATGCTCTATCAAATGAGATAGCCAGGCTTTGGACATAAATGATCTCACACAGTACCTCCAGCAGCAGAATATCATTATGCTTGCAGATGACATACTGATGTTGGAATCTTGTAAAAGTCTTCTTACCCTCCAAATACAAAGTAATTTCACAGCTCTTTGTAAATAGCTCTTATTAAATAGACTGTCAATCAGCCCTAGTAAAACTAATGCAATGCTATTCTCAAGTGCATAGAAGTTATCTTCTTTACCAAATTTATTCCATCATGATCTAAACAGAAATATGATTCCAAACGTTAAGGGAAAAAAAATACCTAGTATCAAACAATTCAGTGTTATTCTCACTGAAATTCATGTTTAGAAGTTTACTCAAAACCCTTTAAAAATGTGAAGATGTGAAGAGAAAGTCATAATAGACCTGATGGACTTTGCTTGCCTAGTTTTGCATTACCATGCATTTGTTGTAGTCTATGAAGTCTGGAACTCTAATGTCCTTAATTTTAACAACCTGCAGTCCTCAATGGTTGAACAGTACAAAACTATGAAGGTAAAATCAGAAAATTCTGTAACAATCTGGACAGTTGAGAGGCATGCCTATAAAAGGCTACAGCAAGAGCATCCTGTCAAATCATGAAGAATTAGGAGGGATAGGGGTGTGCCATTATGGGGGAAAGCTACATGGCAAAGTTGGAAGGAACACTAGATGACACAGGAAGTATTTTTGAAATGTGTACTTAGAGTCACAGTAAAACATATGAAACTGTAATGTTCTCATTCTGGACTAATTGCAATCATCGGTGCTTTAGGAGGGAAGGAAAAACTTAAAAGAATAAACTGGAGACATTTTCACAGCTCAGGGATAAGTATGAGGTATGCGGTGTGTGTGCCTGTTTGTGAATGTGTTTGAATGGTTGTATGTGTGTGTGTGGGAGAGTGAATGTGGGGGTGCCAGTGCCACAACAATGCATTGGCCACCAGTGTTAACTTCCACACAAATTATTTATCTGCATTTGCAGTAGTTATCAACAGTTCAGATACAGGCAACTTAGCCAATAAGGGGGTCTTTCTTCATTGTAGCAAATGAGTCTCTGAATCACAAAATAATGCATTGCATAGGATATTAGGATCAGAGGAAGTTACTAGGCTATTGGCCCTGAGGCCCTTACAAGCCGAGCCAAGAATTTAGCCCATGTTCTGACAAGTCATCACCTGATGCCCCTGTCCAGCAGGGACACAGGTGGAATCTCAGAGGTGTATTTTTCTGTTTCCCATCCAATTATCCAGGCTGAACTTAAAAATGGATAATGAGGCATTCTGTTTGATGTAGAGAGGGTGTCTATTCCACAGAAGGGGGAGTCTCTGGGACACAAATCTGTCCTGCCTACAAGTCCTATTGATGTCACAGACCAGGTTGAGGTCACACTTGCGGGTAACTCAAGTTGAGCTAGACTTGCAGATATGCAGCAGTACTATCAAGGCAGGGTCTGAGATTGCTTTCTATGCCACACAGAGGTCACCTCTAAGGAGTCTGTATGAGACTGAGTAGAATGACAGGGCTTTTGGCATATCTGTGTAGGGTAGATGTTTGAGGATCTGGATTCTCCTTTTGAGGAACCTCTGTGGTCTCTCCAGCTGCTGTATGCGCTTTGTGAATTGCATGCTGAAAGGGGTGCTGTACTCAATAATGGGTCTTATAAGGGAAGAATACAGAGATATTATGACCTCCTTGTCCCTGGATGAGATACCCTTCCTAATGAGGTGGGCCATGTAGAAAGCTTTCTGTACACCTGAGGGAATATGGGGGTCAAACTTCAGGTTGCTATCAACCTGGATGCCCAAGTCCCTCATGACTGACTGTGTTCTTAGGACCTTGGTATTAATGTGATAATTTGTGGGGACACCACTTTCCCCAAAGGGGATGATGATGCATTTTTTGCCATTCAGTTTTAGGCCATGTTTCTAGCACTAGTCATTTGTTTGGGTGAGACCCTCTTGGAGGATGTCCATATTACTAGGGGAATTGATGACAGCACCCAGCTCGCAGTCATCTGCAATTTTTTTCAGCCATAACCTGCTGGTTTTGGCCTGCACCTTAGAAAAGTATATCCCAAATAGCAGAGGCCCCAAGATCAATCCCTAGGGTATGCCACTCAATATGAGTCTACTGCTTGATGTGGCTTCCCCTATTTTGACTAGGTGGGTTCTATCAGTGACACAGTTTACTACCCATCTGGTTACATATGGATTGATGCCTAATTAAGAGAATTTATCTATTATACCCGAGTGAGAAATAGTATCAAAGGCTTTGACAAGGTCAAGGTAGGAGGTGTGCACTGTCTTCCTCTTGTCCATGGCTTTGTTGACTGTCTCAAATAAGTCAACCAAATTTAACAGACATGACCTCCCCTTGACAAAACCAAACTGTGTGGGATCTAGTGTTTGGAGGTTGCCAATGTCCTTGTTAGTGAGTTTCATGATAATCCATTCCAAGGCCTTGCAGATTAGGTTAGTTAGGCTGATGGGTCTATAATTTCCTGGATTGGTGGACACTCCACCTTTGTGCAAAGTGATGACAGTGGTTGTCCTCCACTCAGCTGGGAAAAAGCTGGTACTCAGGCTTTGGTTGAATAGAGTGCATAATGGTGCTTTAAGTTCCCACCTGAGTTCATGTAGGATGCAGCCTGGGATGTTATCAGGTCCCATGGAGGCTGCATTTTTTTGCCTTTGAGAGGGCAGTGATGACTTGCTCCCTAGAGATAAGGGGAGGGGCAATTGCTAGGGATGTCCTGATTTACTGATGGGGGGACAAAAAGGTGACGTTTTTGCTGAACTTGACTGCCAACAGGTTGTCTATATCTACGGTGTTTGTGTATGTGATGCCCTTGACCACCAGTTCTGAGCAGATCTGATTGCTTCCTTTGAAATTGCGGACATATATGAAGAGGGCCTTTTGACTGTCTTTAGTAGATGTGGCCAATTTGGACTCGAGGTTTTCTTTGGAGGATTTCACTAGTGCTCTTATTTGCTTGTTCAGGCTAAGGAGAGATTGCTTCCGATTAGGCACCTGCTTTGTCTTGGTCCTGGACAGCAATTTTTTTCTTTTATCATAGAGTTTATTTATTGCAGATGTCCACCAGACAGGTTTATTCTTCCTTGAGGAGGAGGATTTTGTCCTGTTGGGTATTCCTGATTCCATGCAGCTATGTAAATGCTCGTATAGTACTTTGGTGTAGGTTTGAACATTTGTGCCAGTTCCTACGGAGGGGGAGGGTCTGTGAAGCTTTATACCTTCCCTCAAGGAGGTTGTAATCAGCTTTGGAGAAGTTTTTTTGTTTGACCCTAGTTAGGGGGGATCAGGGGAGATGGTGACTTTGAAAGTGACCGCTTTGTGGTCAGATCTTATGAGAGAGGATGATAGTGTACAGATGCTGCAGTGGTTACTCATGTTGGTTAATACCAAGTCCAAGATATTATCACTTCTTGCAGGGGTGTTGACCAGCTGGCCCAAGGCATCTGCACTGATGAAATCAAGGAATCTCTGGGCATTTGTGTTTTGGAATAGTAGTTCTTCCAGTCTATGGCTGGATAGTTAAAGTCACCTGGGATCAGAATCTTGATAAATTCATAGAGGTCTAGATAGGTGGAGTGGGCATTTCGAGTCAATGTTGGGGGCCTGTAGCTAGCTATGATTTGAATAGGGGTCTTGTCAATGGTTAACTGCACCTGCAGTGTCTCCTGCGCATCATACTTTTTGACCAGCCTGGAAGTGTTTATGTCTTTAATATATATTGAAACTCCACCTCCTTTTGCTTTACTGCCCATGGTCTGGGGTCTGAATGTATGATAGGATTAGTAATCTCATATGGCTGGGGTGCTCTCCACAGCTTTGAATCATGCTTCTGTGACTGCACAAATGTCAGCATCTTCCAGGGTTATGAATGCTTGCAATGAGCGCAGTTTCATTTTTAGACTCCTATAGTTTAGCAGTATGACCTTTAATTTGCATTTTGATGAAATTTTCATGTTGGTAGTTTTGACCACATGGCATTGCCTAAAAAAGGCACTATGGGGAGACAAGAGCCTTTGCCAGAAGCCTGAAGCCCAAGGGAGACAGATGCAGGCCATCTTCTGCAAAGCATCATGGTCTGCCGATCATGTCTTCCCAGGCTGTCAGGTACTGAATCCTCTTGGTGTGACACCAGAAACTAAGCCAATTGTTAAAGTCATTCATTTTATAGTTGTATTGAGGCATCATTCTGAGTGACGGTAGAATGCTGCTTAAGGCTAGGGACATACCTACCTGGGACACATATTCAGTGAGCTTGATCATGTCTCTCTTCATATAATCCAGGGAGGTACATCTCACGAAACATGGACTATGACAGCGTCATAACAGTACCTGTTGTTGAGAGACTTGAGTGCATGTGTGATACGGTGGTTTCTGGCACCTGACAAACAATTAACCGTGACTGTCTCCTTATCCAGCCTGAGGAGGGGCACATCTGTGTGTCTCACAATGGAGTCTGCTATGACTAATATGTTGGGTTTATGGTTAGGCCTTAGGGGATGTGAGACAGGTGTGTGGACTATGTGTGGTGTGGTGGGCTATCGGATTCACGTGTGTTTTAGCCTCGGAGGTCTCGTTTGTTTAGGCATGTTTTTGTTGAAGACCTTCTCATATGTGGGTGTGTGTTGTGTAGGTGTGGGTGGTATTTCAGGTGCGGTTTTTATGTTGGCAACCTTCTCAGTGCCAAATATACTGGCTTGTGAGGGAGAGAGCATAGTCTATAGGTTCTTAGTGTAATTGCATCTCTCACAAATTGTGTTCATAGGTGGTAGTAGTAGAGGGTTGTCCGTGTCCATGAGACAGTTGCTACAATGTCTCAGGATGCCCATATCAACCAGACTAGCAGGAGAAACCATAGAAAATTGTCCATCCATATTTGTCTTTATCTTAGGGAGAGAGGCCAGAGGCAGCTAAGAGTAAAGGGTGGAAGGTCTAAGATGAGTACCACTAGCTCATCACTCAACTCACAGTATGAAAAAAATACAGTTAAACAGTAATAAAATACAGTAAAATGCAGTTAAACAGTAATGAAATTCAGTTATTCAGTAAATTGAATTAAAACAGTGCAAATGTGATAAATTAGCTATAAGTCACAAATAAAATGATAGGCAAGTGCAAATGCAATAAAATAAGTGAAAATAAATTACTTAGATTGGTCTTGGAAGCTTGGGAATTTTGTAAAACATCCCAGAGATGATGCACCTCAGCAGAGCCTGGTACAAACAAGCCCAAACCAGCTCAAACACAGAAATCTAGCCAATCCTGCTCAACACTGCTCTCTTTACCAATCAGGCATCCCTGCTACTCTCAGTAGCAGAGAGAATAGGCCCCTATCTACACAAGATGGCTGTCAGAAACATAGAAGGCAAACACAAGATGGCTGCCAGAAACACAGAAGGCAAAAACAAACAGCTTTGGATGTAGCAAACCTATATCCAGACAATGCTACTCAATTTTAGGGTTAAGAACACAGTAAATATCTCATAAAAGCACAGATTAACAACTTACAGACAAAAACAGAACTCACAGTATGTAAAAATACATTTAAACAGTAATGAAATGCAGTAAAATATAGTTAAATAGTAATGCATTGTGGTAAATAGCAATGAAATACAGTTAAACAGTAATGAAATGCAGTTAATCTGTAAATTGCTTTAAAACAGTACAAATGTGATAAATTAGCTATAAGGCACAGATAAAAACAATAGGCAAGTGCAATAAAATATGTGAAAATAAATGAAAAAGGACTTAGATTGGTCTTGGAGCCTCAGAAATTTTATAACACATCCCAGAGATGATGCACCTCCACATAGCCTGGTTCTAACAAGCAGAGCTTTTTTTACCGCAGCCCTTAATGAGAAAAGTGTGTACAGAAGGTCACTATACTTCAGGATAGGAACAATATGGTTCTTTCCTTGCAATCAAATTTCAGAAATGTGCATAAAAGGTTACTATAGCTTGTGCAGTGGCTGAGGTTAGTGTGATCATTATATTTTTAATTTTCACATTTTCACATTCAAAGTTGGAATACATTACGGATATCATTATTTTTTTTTCACTTTCTTCAGAATCAAACATCAGATGTGTATACAAAGTGTTATCTTTAGGGGGAAGGGGAGAGGAGGCACAGTATGTAAATATACACCTGATAGGATACATTTGACAGCAACAAGTTGAAGTTTTTATTGTGGCCATTTGTTTTTATTTTCATCCCAGTATAACACCAAAGGGGGTAGAGAAAAGCTATATGTCTTTTGAAGGTAGGGGTGAGGAGGCATTTGGGTATATGTATGACAGCAACAACTTGAAATATATGTTGGTGGTGATTTGTTCTTTCTCTTTATCCAAATTTAACATCAGAGTGGTAGAAAGAATGTGGCTGTCTATTTTATGCCTTTTTTGGGGGGTGAAGGTGCTAGGGAGACATGCACTATTCTCAGGTATGAATTATGTATCATTGCAAGCATTTGTCTATGATTTATGTATCTTCACAAGCAGTTCTCTTTTAAATTTATTGGGAAGTACTACTTACTCAACTTTGAACATTTATTGGGAACTACTACTTTCTCAACTTTGAACACACACACACACACACACACACACACACACACACACACACACACACACACACACACACACACTCACACACACACACACACACATATATACACATGCACACATGCAAAAATCATAGACACACACACACACACACACACACACACACACACACACACACATGCGCGCACAGACACATGCGCGCACACACACACACACACACACAATAATGCAACTCTGCAGTTGTATACATATTCACTATTACATAGTCATTTCTAAATGTATAATGTTTGAAATATTATAAATAAGCAAAGAAAGAGACATCTTTTTCTAAAATGCACCCCAAGAAACAAAAAAAGAAGAAAAAAAACACTTCTTTAAAAAGTACTATAAAACTCAAAAACAAGTACAGAGACCATTTCCTAAGTGCCATAATGCCCTCCAAGACTGGCTTGTAGGGAATTAATATTATTTCTAGGGCTGAAGAGGGCCTCCACTCAGATCACTGGGTGGCTTGTTAATTCCCTATAATTCTCACCTTGTGGGCATTATTGCTTACATATAAGTAATCACGTAGAACTATACAACTTCTCCCATTCCTTCATAAACTGTAAGATCATAATACCAGCTAAAATATGGATAAAGTAATGACACTCTCAAGCTCGTGACCCTTCCATGTCAAAATCAGTGAGATTTGTAAGAAGCAGAGTGGTATCACTGGCATCCAGTAACTATCAGATCTAATTTCGGATGTCAAAGAGTCTAACTGCAACCCACCACATAACATCCAACTAGTTATGCAAAAGTACATTTGGCATCTTTGAACAGATAACTGTAATTGTAAAACAATTGGTGTACATTCACTCAAAAGATGTATTCTATACCAAATAACCCAGAATATGACCCAACTACACAAACCATCTGCCCAACTGACATATACTAACTCCTTGGTCACATGGAGAAAGGATAAACTCCCTAGAGTAGTGCATAGCAGTACTGAAGAAACAAGGATCCCACAGTGTCTACAAATCAAGCCTATGATCTATGATCTGAAGGAACCATCTAAAGGTACTTAATTCAACCAGTTGTGCTTGTTCTCACAGTGTTTACAAATTCAGCCTATGACCGATGATCTATAGGTACTATCTAAAGATAATTCAGCCAGTTGTGTTTTTTCCCATAGTGTTGACAAATTAAGCTTATGACCTATGAGCTAATGACAACTCAACCAGTTATTTTTGTATCAGTTTAAAACTTAACTAGCTGGTAATCTATACCTCCTAGGAGCAAATATGTTTATTGTTATTACAGTAGATTTTGAGAATTGTAGATGTCCCACCCCAGTGTGTTCTTCCTAAATATCACAGAATATTTCAGTGTTAAGATTTCAAATTCTAATTCACTTTCAGAAATGAACCTATTATGTATGTTCCACCCCCACTTTATTCCTAAATGCCATAGACCATTTGACTGTTACAGTTCAAACTGTAATCCTTCTCCATGATATTCATATTGGCGGTATTATTCATTCATTAGCTGATCCTGAGCTCAGATGATGTCACTATTTTTGAAAAATGTAATTTCTTTTTCTTTTTTTTTTTTTTATGAGAAATATACCATTTGGTCCAATACATCTGTTCAGGAAATGTTAACTATACAATATGACTGTCTTTGTTTGTCTTCTATATAAATGTTGCTTGTTATTTTCAGTCAACTGCTGATTCAATTACTTTTTTTGTTGAAATGGCATTTAAATTGACATTTGACGTGATGTGTAAAAGCCTATATTGTAATCATAAAATAAATTCCTTCGAGTATTGACATATGTCAGCAATATTTTGATAAATTTGGGTAGGCTTAAAATGGATCTTGAACCAATAGCCTAATAACCACCTTTGAACCTATGATTAAATTATTTTTTGATCATCTGATCATAATTTCATGATACCCTCTATGCCAGTACAATAAAGTTAGAATGAGAATTGCTCACGTCATAAGATTAATTTAAGACCATTTGATCTGAAACAGATTAACTAAACAGTGATTTGAAACCTTGCAAATGTGTTAGGCATCATCCCCAGATTCAATAAACTTCATGCAGGCTCCATGCAAAGCCTATATAGAGTTTACATGTTTGTGTGGTGGTGCACAGTGAGTGGCAGCACGTATGACCGCTCAATGAATATTAATGCTGTGCACCACGTCTAAGTGTGGTTTCGCAGCTGGAAACAGTGCTGCTGGCGAGGAAACTGTGTAAGCAAATGCAGATAGCAATTCTGTTGAGAAAATAGCATCTGCAGTCCGCAGTTTTGTGCGGAATGCCACAATGATAACCAGGGCATCACAGATGGCTCTCAGTTTGTTAGTTCAACACATCTACGAAAAGGCCAACATAATGCGGGGGTAATGAACCAAAAATAGGGACATATTTGACATAGGTGTCACATATAAATGTGGTAGAATGAAACTCAAACATACCTCTCAACCTGTTAGAGCAAAAATCTGGACAAAGCCATAAATAATGGGGGGACAAAAGGACAAAAATAGGGACAGATTTTAATATTGCTCTTACAAACCTAGAAAGTTAATAGAACATAGCATGAATTTTCTGAAGAGCATGAAATTTGAAACTCAAATGTCTGTCATTCTTTTCTAATATTAATCCACAATGACATCCCAATGATTTGCCAGATAACCAAAATTTTATAAGGAAAAGATCAAACATATGAGACAAAAACCTGGACATTATGCACAAATCAAGACACACGTATGCAATATTGAGTCACATCAGTCCTGAAATAATCCCAGTGATATGGCAGAAAGCCAAACGTTTGATAAGGAACACATCTGGACATCTTGGAAATATCTGGACAGTTGAGAGGTATGAATGTGAAGTATATGGCCCAAACACAGTACAGGACAGTGTATCTACAGTACAGAGTATTGAGATATCCCATTCCTGGCATTCTGTACTGAAGCTGTGTAAATGATCTGTAATGGGACATGGACTGCAATGTAAAATGAACACTCAGGGGAAGTGTGTGTATTGAATAGGGACACACATATGAAGTGTAGGAATGAACAAAGGGAAAGAGGACAGGTGAAACAACCTAATGTACAGCAGATGAGGGCATGTCAATGGAAGATGGTTGTAGCAGCAACGCCAATCATATATCTTTATGGTACAGTAGGAAGTGCACACTGAAAATGTATTTTATGTGATTATCACACAAGGTGACATAACAATGAGGAGGATGTGTGTGTGTGAGATAAGCATCTTTACATGAATAATGCAAAAGACATCTATCAGGGATCTGATATACAGTTGGGGTAGGGTGCGTGCTGTGAAGCTGTGCAAACTGCTATGCCTAAATATAAGTGTAATCTCAGCAGAGGTCTCCAGCAAGGTGAGCACAGGTAAAGACTCATGGAAAACATTACAAGAACCAACCACAATAATGGACAATATCAGAATAATGCCACCAGTAATCCCACGCCTCTGACATAACATATGTGATTTTAGAGTGATAAGAGATGAATCTACACACACACACACACACACACACACGCACACACACACACACACACACACACACAAACACACACATACTTGAACAACTATTATGATACATCCACACTCTATAAGGGTAACCATGCACACTGTTCCAGCACAGTAACATCTGCTGGAGGTGTTAGGAGGGACACTGCTACACTGCTATACCTGGATGCGACACTATGAGCAATACAGCTAGTTGACTGGTGTACATGGCATATATATATATATATATATATATATATATATATATATATATATATACATATATACATATAGATATAGATAAATATATGTATGGCACAGTCCACACTTTTCCAAATGATATACATCCATTAATACTGTGAAACACCTATGTATGTAGTGTGTGCATCAACAGAGCAGGTAGCACACATGCATCTGGTGTAACAACTTGATTGGAGTTCCACATCATCAGACAGTCATGTATATTCCACAAAAAGAATACCTCAGTATGATCAATAAGCTATGTGACAGCTCACTGTGACAAAGGTGGGATAGTTCAGTTACACATTACTGGAAGATGCGTAGGGAGGTACATGAAGAATGGTGTCCTGAAGCCAGTTATGGGTGTGATGAAGTCTGGAGCTGTAGAGGTATTATGGCCTCTAATGTGGATGTCCTTCACATAGCCAGTACTTGTAACATTCATGGGAGTAGTCAGCACTGTGACCACACGCTGGTGGACATTCCACTTACTATGTACCCAAGGATATGGCTCACATACCTATTGGTCTGATTATAGGCTGTGATGTCTACATTATATTTGGGTGGTTTATTTGTGTATCTGACTTAACAAATCCCCCCATGTTGTCTTGTCATTGCAGGTGTTGTCATGGTTGTGGCAGCATTTGGTATGTGTTGATACTGTCTATATCATACTAATATCACAATTGAAGTCGATGACTGCCCACAGTCTGTAGGCCTTCAGGCAGCTGTTTGGACCCAGGATGTGTATATCATCTGTGATGTCCATCACATTAATAATGGACAGGAATGGGCCTAGCAGACAGCCCTGATGTATGGACCTGATCACTGGACATGAGATATAGGTCACTTTGCACATTTTGACATAGTGAGATGCCACGTATGTGATACACTGGTCTACCCAGTTGGTGAGATAGCTGTTTATGGCCACATATGACAGTGTTGATTGAATACCTCAGTGTGGATTTGTGTCAAATACTTTGACCTCAACAAGTTCCACAGGATGATACTGTTGTCATCATGCATTCCCTTGATGACCTCTCTGAGATCATTTATCAGATGTAACAGACATGATTTAGCATTAACAACTCACACAGATCTTTTGCACACAACTGGAATATTGCTAGTGTCCATTTAGAAGATGTCCATGATGGCATGTTGGTATACCACACAGCTGAGGAGAGTCAGGATGTCTGTATACATGCATGCATTAGGTGCTATCCTCCCACCTCAGATGGGTGCATATTGATGTACAGCTTTCTACTAGAACATAGCCCATGTGGAGGGTGTATTGAAGTGTAGATTCAGCTTTATTAAGAAGGTGTATATCCTGAGTCACGTCACAGGTGATCTGTAATGTTGTCACAGCCCATTGATTCTGTATGACAGGCCTGGATGAAGGTAAGACAGTGCATACTGTCTATTGTGATCTGGCCTACGTACTTGACACAATCCCCCATGCAAGTATCATTGAGAAACACTCTGGGCTGGGGATTAGTCCTTATATCATTGGATGGGCAACCAGTTGGCTCACCGACAAAACACATATTGTGAAAGTTGGTGAATCAACTTGCACCAGTAGAGCTGTCACCATTGGCAAGCCCCAGGGATCTGTGCTTAGCCCTTCACTGTTTGGAATCTATTTCTCGATAGTTCAGGCTAAAGTATATGGCCTTTTGGCTTATGAAGTTTGCTGATTCTTGCATATGACTTCAATCATTGAATCCACCAATGATGGTAACATAGTACAGGAGGAGGTAACACAGAGAAATGATTGCTGACAAGGACACACTATCTACAAATAAATGCAGAAATCTTTCTTTTTTTTGCTGTCCATCTGAAAAGTAGAATTCCATGTTAATCACAGCATTGACAACAGTCCTCCTATGCTGAAACCCAGTAATGGAAGCACTGGAAACACATGTAGATAGCAATCTGAACTTCGATCACCAAGTGTCCACATCAGCATTAAACGCCTATGTTGTACACATACATCATGCCATCATATTCACATCTTAGGATTGTATGACAGCACTGTACTCAAACATCATCAGAACACTAATGCAGTATAATGCTCTCCTTTGCATATACCTCACCAGACACATGCTGCAGCTGGAGAGACCACAGGGCTTCCTCATCAAGAAAACACAGGGCCTACAAAACATGCCATGATGTATGTGCATAGATTAAAAGCAGTGTCACTGTAATCTGTCTCACATATGATGATGTGACAGCTGTGTATCCTCCAGTCCCGTCTCTGACCCTGCCCTGATGGGAATACTGCATATCCAAAAATCTGATATAGCTGATGACATCAGCAGTCTCTGCTGAGGAGAATATGCTAATAACAGTGTCCAACATGCTGATGTAAAATACTCTCTGTAATGTCAAGCAAGAGTGCATACACACACACACACACACACACACACACACACACACACACACACACACACACACACACACACACACACACACACACACATTGACTGCAGTGAGAACGGAACCCCTACTGTCTAAGGACACAGACTACAGAACTCAGTACTTTAGGGAAGCACCATGGCACAAGTGTGGTTTTTACAAGACTGTAGGTCAGCTTACAGTGGATGACATCAGCAGGCCATGTGGGGGCAACAGGTTGGAAGGCCTGCATGAAATGTGTAGGCATGTGCAAGTATCAAAATACTGTCAATCCATGGCACTGGTGCAGCAACTATAGGATACACATTTCTGCTCTTCTTTCTAGACACATGCATGCACACACACACACACACACACACACACACACACACACACACACACACACACACACACACACACACACACATATGGCAAGTTGACTGCAGTGAGAACAGAACCCCTACATATCTAAGTACACAGACTACAGAACACAGGAATTTACACAAGCACCACAGTACAAGTCTGATTTTAACAAGAGTGCTGGTCATCTTATAGTGGATGACATCAGAAGGCCATGCGGGAGACAAGATGTTGGGTGGCCTGCATAGGTTCATAGCTTCATAGGTTGATAGGAGACTACTAGCCTAATGGCCCAAGGGTGTTTTCAAGACTAGCTGTATTAAAACACAAGTACCCTTATTGAACATAGTTAGATGGTCATTGTTAGCAAAGTGATTTTGTGTGCAGCACCAACTGGCCCTATCCATGAGGGATATATGTGCCACCCCAGAGGTGACTTTTCAATCACCCAATCAGTTGTCAAGGTTGTGCTTGAACAGGGTCATTGAGGAGCACTGTTTTACATGCGCTGGAAGCCTATTACAGAAGAGTATCAATTTCTGGGGAATGTATATGTGCCCCCAGCATGTTCTGTTTATGTCACAGGCTAGGTTGAGAAGCCTGGAGCAAGTTATTCTTGACCCATTTTATTTGCAGGGATCCGTAATTTGCAGTAGGGCAGAGTCTGAGATTGCTGTATAGGCCAGGCAAAGGTCACATCTCAGCAGGCAGCAGGATACTGAGCACAGTGACAGGTCTTTCAGTCTTTCCACGTATGTCATGGTTGGAGGCCCTAGATTCTCCCAGTCACAAACTTCTGAGTTTCCTCCAATTGTTGCAGGTGTCTGGTACAGACAGAAGGGAGAACTGTACTCAATTAGTAGTGTGATAAGGGTAGAGTACAGCAGAGCTATGAACTCCATGGTCTTGGATGTGATGTCCATATGTATGAGGTGCGCAATGCAGAATGCATATCTCACCACTATGGACACATAGTGATGAAAGTGTAGATTGCTAACAACATGTGTTCCCAAGTCTCACAACACTGTGTTTGAGCTTAGAGGGGTGCTATCTATTTCATAATTAGCAGAGGTACTTCATTGCTAAAGGGGGCAATGAGACATTGTTTGCTTTAAGGGTTGGTCCATGAGTTTGGCACCAATCATTTGTCTATGTCAGCCCCTTGTGTAATATGTTATCATCATTGGAGGACTCTATATCAGTGTGTCCAGTAAACTGTCATCTGCAAACTTGGTAAACCATAGACCATCTACTTTTGCCTGTGCTTCAGGGAAATAATTTCCAAACAATTGAAGGCCTAGCACAGATCCGTGTGGTATTCCACTGGTAAGTGGGCTATTGGCAGAGGTGCAGTCCCCAACTTTAAGAGTGTGTGTACTGTTGGTGAGCCAGTTGGCTATCCATCTAGTAATGTATGGCCTAATTCCCAGATGGGAGATCTGCACTATGAAACATGAATGGAGGTTAGTGTCAAAGACCTTGGATAACTCAACATATCTGCTATGTCCTGTTATCCCTCATTTAGGTCTTCGGTGTCAGCATCAAAGAAGTCCACAAAGTTCAATAAGCAAGATTTACCCTTGACAAAAACAGCATAGGTTGGGTCAAGTATGTTGAAGGTCACCTATGTCCCTGTGGATAAGGCCCATACTTATTCCTTCCCTAGCCTTGCACATAAGGCTTTTTAGGCTTATGGGTCAATAGTTGTAGCTCTGCATATTATCAGATTCATGTGCATTGCATATCACACATTTGATATTATTTTATATAGTGTAGGTGACATATGTGTAGAAAAATTACTGATACCGCAGGGTTGCAGTGCTTGGGAGGGTGGCAACACATGGCTGTATTGTAAATATGTGACATATTGTTAGATAGGGCCTTCAGTTTGTTATGTTTCTACATGTAGTTCCATGTCATAGACTGGAAATGGACAGTAATCAGCAGTAATACAAAATACTATTTACTTTTCCATAGTGCAGTGAACAGTGGGTTTGCTCGATGGCTGCAAAGTGTATACACATGTGAAATGCACATGTTCTCATGTGGCTAAACAATGTGCAAATCTGAGCCACAGAGCTAAAGTCTGACTATTAGTATTGAGTCTATGCAACACTCCTGCTGCTTAACTGACTCTGTGGCGGCACGTCTTAATGCATTCCTTTTTGGGTCCAGATGTTACTGGGTTTGAATCTAGGTCTATGGAACACTTAAACATTGATGATGCAATAACATGAATTCTTTATAGTGCATGTGTAACTGTGTGTTGGCATTGAGTGGGGGTAACTACATTATTTTGCTTCTGCTCACCATTGCTGCACATTGCTGTGTAATGCATACCTCCACACAAACATGGAGCCCAAAAAGTGAAGGGATTCATTGCTTTTGCAGCAACTTATGCGTGTTGTGTGTGATTCTATTTTCTGACCAGATTAAAGTGGTGGAAATGGGGTAGATAGGAAAGAGGTGAAATGGGGAGCAAGCAGAGTTAAGAACAAAGGGAAAGCAGGACATAAATGTGCAGGAGGGAGGTAGGAAAGAACCATAGATATTGATTTCTTTAACGGTGTAAACTGAAAATATATGCAGAATAGCAACTGAATTTATACTGTCACCTCCAGAGAGAGGCGTGACCACAATGCAATCTTGCTGTATAGCCAAATGGACTGAATCAAGTGTGTGAAGAAGACATGTGTGTGAAATGGAGAGCAATATATGGGAGAATATTTTATGTGGGACATGTGTCCACTTATTTTTTTATTTGAGAGAGAGAGCAATTTTGGGGAAGGAACATAGGTATGTTTGGGTCAGTTACATTGGGTAGGTGAGGAAGTAATTGCAGACAGACAAGAAAAACAAGACAAGAGACAGGGATGGTGATGAACACAAAATGTTTTGGGGACACCATGATTGGGAAGGGGGGACAACCTGGGCCCACGGCCATCAAGCTTGGTGACAGTGAGAATTGACTCCTCACCCACTGGACTGTCATCACTGTCACCATACTCCACAGGTAGCTGGAGTGCTTGATGTCTCTCCCTCCTTCTAGTATGCAACATGAGGGAGAGCAGCCTCTCCAGAAGGTGTAGGCATGCACCAGTGGTGTGGTGCACCACCCTATGCACCATCTCTTGCAACTCGCTGCAGTGAAGAAATCACCACCTCCACCACTGCTCTCAGAGGGTACCTCTGGTCCAGCCTCCAGGACAGGACTGCCTCAGGGTGCAGGTAGTGCAGGGGCAGAAGAGGCAGTGCTGCCAGGTTGGCTCCTGTGCATGCTAGGAATTGGTGCTTAAGCCTGTGGAGCAGGTGCAGGCTGATCCAAAGGGGCTGGCCTACCTCGCTGTGCTGTGGAGCATTTAGTGATGTGGTACACATGGATGACATGAACACATTTTGATTACAGATAATAAAAATAAAAAAGAAAATAAAAAATAAATTAAATTAAATAAAAATAATATAAAATATTTATAAAATAAAACACAGATAAAATAAAAAAATATTTATAGAATAAAATAAAATAAAATAAGAGAATAAAATAAAAATATATTTTTTAAAAATAAAATAGAAATAAAGAAAATAAAAAAGAGATAAGGGTTGGGGTGAGAGAAAATAAATTAAATTAAATTAAAATAATATAAAATATTTATAAAATAAAATACAGATAAAATAAAAAATATTTATAGACTAAAATAAAATAAAATAAGAGAATAAAATAAAATATATTTTTTAAAAATAAAATAGAAATAAAGAAAATGAAAAAAGAGATAAGGGTTGGGATGAGAGAAAAAAAAGAGATAATATTAGTACCATCATATATGACAAATAATGCATTAATACAATTATACAACTCTATTATCTTAAGTTTTACATTTAAGTCTACCTCCTGATAGATACACACTATACTACAGATTGCTGCAAGTAATCCTTGAAATGTGCATATATTGCACATATGCGTGTTCCAGTTATACAAATTACAGTTTACAGAAGGGCATTTCTGCCACTGGTACAGAGGTTTTAATTTAATGTAAATATTATTGCAGAAATAACAGTATGGTATAGTTGTGAATTGTGGTATTTGAACCGAAAACCTCTGACTGAAGTCTAACATTGGACTCTTACAATTGGTTTGTGCTACAGACTAATGCATGCATACTTGCATTTACAATTGGGATATGCATGGTCAATTTGATACAACTCTATAAAATACCAAAAAAGCTATCTTTAACTTTTAATGCTACAATAATGCTTCTCTTATGCTGCATACATACCACTTGTTCCCCTCAGTCTTTCCAATATAGCCTTGTGGCCTCATACATTGAACTACAAATCACTTGCAGCTGAGGAAAAAACAGAAGATCATTATACCTACCAGTCTTGCCTATATTCAGCTTTCTAAGTCTTACAAGTACTCTCTTGAGTTGACACACAGATGTTTGATGTCCTCGGTCCTAAATTCCTCAATCTAACAGTCGAGAGTATCCCTCTTCTCCTCTGTAGGTCGTTAAAATTATGCCTACATTGCTCTCCAGGGTGTGAGATACCAGTGGCACTGGATACAGCCTGGGATAAACTGCCTCACACCTCAGACTTGTACTGGGAGCTAGACTAGTCCCCTGCAGAAGCCTTTGGCTTTGGTGCTTTACTAGGAGTCCAATGAATATCCTGGATTCCTGGACATTCCACATCTCTGCCCTAAACCTGGCAACTTCCCCATTAATGCCTACCATGTCAGATCTAGAGTAATGGAGACTGATGCTTTCCCACCAATTTCAGTTATCGCTTTTAACAAAGTGTGCCCAACCGCACAATGTGTTTGAGTGATGGTGCATGGAGAGCAGCAGTGCCAAGCAGTGAGCCATGAAAAATTTTATTTTTACACTGTGGGATTCAAACCTAGGCATAAGGGACAAAACATTTACTTCCACAGCACTGATTTTCCATCTTTGCCACAGAAGTGCTACTCAGACATACTCAGGCATCATAAATAAATGCTGGTGAAGGTATGAGCTATTACCCATGTATGGGTGTGACCTAACAAGGTTATTGGCTATAGAGGCAGTTGTGTATGTGTCTTAGGCAAATGTGAAGGCTATGCAAGTCCAGCTAGTAAAATTATATTTACAGAAATATAGTATACCCTCAGTCATACATATGATAATAAATCTGATAATAAATAAATAACTAACTGAAAAACACCATAATAGTGTGTCATCCCTCATACATATAATTAATATTAGCTCCACTATCTAAAGTGTTATAAGTGACATTGAATGTAATGGGAAGTGGAACAACAGTAAAACTCAATGGAATAGCCTGTATTAGAACCCAGGACTATGCGTATGGCAGTCCTACACTTACACCTGTTGCCACAGGACAGTTGAAATAACACTTGTTCATGTTTCAGTTCACTGCTATAAACTGTAATGTCACAACAGTAAAAAAAAAAGTTTCACACCATGCACTAGAACCCAGGGCCATCTGTACTTCAGCCCTACATTTACACCTGCTGCGACAGGACTAGTTACATGACATTCCCTAATTTACTAAGGTCTCTGTGTTAACTGCCATGCAATGCCACTTAGCAGGTTTGCTTGGTGTTCAACAGAATTACTTGAATATATCTGGTTTCTGATTTTGGCTGTCTGGGTCCTGTCTGCATCCTAGGTGCTCCAGTTGTCTAGTTTGTGCACTGCTGCACTTTTTGCAAACCAGCCATTCATTCCCTCCATTCCTGTGATTGTGCTACTCTCCACATTGTGTAAACACTGGCCAAGAATAAAGAACAATAATTAAAAAAAAAGACAGAAAAGGAAAAAAGGGACAAGTAGTTGAAACGAGGAACACTCAAACTATGACACACACAGTCAAAATGATGGTTCACATGAGATGTGGCTACAGAGATCTGGATTTGAACATTCACTACAATGAACCTTTAAAACACAGGATGGGTGCCTTATCCCTCTTTGCCAGACAGATTTGCAGCAATGGACTGAAATCATTCTGCACACAACCAACTGCAACATCATCCACAGTAATATGAAACCATACAACTGTTATTAGTACATGTATTCGTTTTTGGATGTACTGCACTTAGTGATCACACAACCTATTATGATTATTGTTTGCAAATATACAGGTCTGTCTTACCTCTCTGTGTTTGTTGGTCATTCTTCAGTTATCTGACCAGTAATCTGAGACATGCAGTCTATAAGCCATTCTATATCATTGGCTATAAAATGTGTGAGGATATTGACTGGAAATAATAACATATGCAGTTGCCAACAAATGAAGGGCAGGTTGGATGTTAAGGAACATGACCTGTGAATTGTGTGCTGCTTACTTACAATTCCAGCCTTACATCTAACACTTTGTAGATCTAATCTGACACACCCACTAGATGTAAGACACCCTACATTGCTGTTGTGTTTACCTTCTTCCAAACAGTAATCATACACAGTTGCAATCCATTAAAAACAAACACTGCAGAAGTGCCTGCACTATGTTCATCATACTCTACATGGATCCAGGTATTTAGGATTCAGCAATTCTAATCAGTTCATGCCTCATTTGCATCTTCACTGTGCTAACAGTCCTGAATCTACACCATTATAAAAAGGCAACAGTGTAACTAGGCAAAATGATGGTGAGGAGACTTGTTTATGTGGAGAAGACTGAACATACGCTATTTCTACAGGATATATCTGCACATCGGATTACTGAACTTCAGAAGGTATGCTTGCATTTTGTCAGCTACATGCTGCATATGCTAGAATGTACTAAAGAAATATCTGAAACAAAGGCTGTTACACTTTTATCTCTATGCATTACTTAGAAGTGTAGTAATGCCATGAACATATCTGTCAAGGCATTTTACAGATAACATGATTGCCAATACCTTAAAATGTAATGCTGTGTGATAAATATGTACAACTGTTTCAGGAACAGTTCCTTTGATAGCATTTTTAGCATTTCAAAGATGGTTTGTTAGTAAAATAAATCACTCGCCTGTTATTTTGTGGGGGGAGCAAAGCTAAGTTACTGTTATGGTACAAACAAGTACATTTTGCTAGTATTATTCTCCTTTTTTTGTTTTTGCATCTAGCCTGTTGTTTGCATTTCGTATCTCTAGACTGTTTTACATTTTTCCAGTTGGTAATACTGGGAGGCTATCTTTACTGTTTAATGTAGGAACAGTTATTTTGTAGTTATGTGATACTTATGTGTATTACCCTTCTGTTGTCTTTTAGGACACCTAGGAGTATACCACCCAGGCATGTCAATTCTTGGGGACCCTCCTTCACTGGTGCTGAGAATCAGGGGATAGTAGATGCCTTTAGGCAACATGGTCCCTTCCTGCTTGAAAGGGGACAGGGAGATATGGCACACACAATGCAAATTTGGTGCCAGATTGTTGATGATGTGGATGCCATGGGTGGCCATGGCAGGACGAGCAGGTGCACCACAGGGCCACTGACATGATCACATCTGCATGGAGTACAGCAGCTGCAGTGGGCCATGACCAGATGGTTACAGGGGAGGGCCTGCTATGGAGCCACCACTAACACTGAATGAAGAGTTCCTAGCCACTGTCAGTGATCCAGACAACAGATCTTCTGGAGAGTAAAGAAAAGCATGTACTAGACAACAGTGCCACAGTGTCAGGGACTGCAAACATGTCCCAGGAAGAGCTTCCAGGTAGGCTTTGTTATCTCAACACAAGATACTGTTGTATAGTAAAATGACTAAATCAATACATTACTTCTGTGTCACAAGAATCTTTTGGGGGGATTAAAGATTGCTAAAGTTAGCAACACATTGATTAGCTTAGGTTGGAGTTGTCAGCCAAGTTCCTGTTGAAAGTGTAGTTCATGGACATATAAAGGGGTAAAAGTATTATCCCCTGTGTTACTGTTAATTGTGATGATGTTGCCCTTACCTTTTGCTTAACTTCTTCCAGGGTCATCTGGTTTGCAGAGGAGAATACCATGTGCAGATGGTAAGCCAAACATTTTTTATGTCAGTACTGTTGAGCAATCTAAATAAATATTTCAGTGTGTGATGTTGATGTCAGGCCTGTTGTGTGTATTGCTGTACTGTCTGCAATAGTGGCACCACTGTTAGTTTGTTAGCATATACTGGACTATAGTAGTGTAGGCATTATTTTTTCTTGTGTTTGTTGCTTTTCATTACAGGTGATCATGACAATGGCAGTGTGGAACCTCTGCGACCTGATGTCTGTGTATCAACAGAGTCTGATGATGATGGTGTCCAAACAGAGGCACAGTTGGGGGCTACAGAAGTTAAATCTGGAACTGAGGTTGACATACAGCCATCCCCTGCAATTCCATCAGACACAGCCAGTAGGTGACCCCACAGATATTGGACAGGTGGAGGACAAGACAACCAATCAAGGAAGTGTGGTTGCTGCAGCTTCAGTGTCTGTTGAGTCTCATCATAATCAAAGTGTATGCAAGGTGCCACATAGGAGGGTTGTTAGGGGTGCTCAGAGGAGGCCTGCTGTCCCTCCTCCATCTGCTCCAGGTGTCTATTCCCATGTCACTCAATGTATGTTTAGGGCTATCATGGAGGCACAGACATGTTTCCATAGGTGCTCCAGACAAATGCTCAGGGTTGTAGATGTAGCACAGGCCGACATGAAGGATACATTGGAATGTGGGGTGTCTGTGATGGAAATAGGGATGTCTGTCATGGAATGAGTGTTGTCTGTGATAGAATGTCTGTTGGGAGAGGAATGACATCCTTCTGGGCATAGGTCAGTCACATCATCTGCTGTTAGCCAATGTGGCTGTGCCCAATCACTCTCCCATAGTGGCAATATATCCACTAATCCATCAGTGACCTGTCAACACCCAGACATGGAAGGCCATGGGGTCATGCTCCTGGGCATCCCCATGTAGGAAGCTCATCCAGCAAACCTTAGTCATGTTAAGGTAACAGCAGTACATTTGACCATTGGTGTGGATGTGCCAGGGCAAATCCTGGCAGAGCCAGTTATTGTGGTCAGGGATGGAAACGATGAACTGCCAACTCTACCATGCATAGCTCACACCTGTCTTACATATCAAGACATAGAGCTAGCATGGAGCTTGGCTGTGATCATGCAGACACTCACACACAAATTTTACCTGGGAGACCCCTACAGGCACAGACAACAGTTACATGGTTCAGCCATGTGGCTTAAAACTCATCCAAATATTTGCCTGCTTCTCTTTCTTGTTCACACACACTCACTGACCTTTTGTGTCAGCCTAGGTTTCCTGCCTCCCACACAACACCTTGCGCAAGTGATGATAACTGTGCCATATCCCTGTTTATCCTTTGGATACAGGGATACATAAGCTTTGTGTCTGATACTCAGAGTGCATAGCTGACCTAGTGCTTAGTATATCTGCATTTGTGCTGTTGAACTGGTTATTGTACCTTTGACCTATATTCACCATGGAAAAGTTGGCAGTTGATAGGATCAAAATTTCCCAACTTTATTGTGAATGATCTTGTGAGGATTGTGAAGTCAGAAACTGCAATGTGTGTCATTACTTTATAACGTCTTACTTTAATGATTTTCCAGTACAAACATATGGTGCTAAACTGAGAGCATGCAGTGATCATCAGTACTTTTGAGAGGTATGACTGTGTGATTTTGATGCTGGAGGCCTACTACTTAATAATGGGTAAGTATAAATCAAATAAGTCTCTGCTGTCACATGTTAAGGTCAGTTCTGTACAATTCTCTCACCTTTTTACAAGGATATGCCACTCATTCATATTACACAATACACTCCAGGTTCAAGACTTACCTTGTAAATGCAACAGTTGCCATAGGTTTAGCTCAGGGCTGACTCTGTCTGATGCAACCAGTACACAGCCAATAAATGGAGAGGTAAAGGTTGTGAGCATTGCCTGGCATCAATGTTAGTATATGTACATGCATAGGAGGAAGGCTTTAGGCTCCCAGGTGGTGAGTGAGTGTGTTATGCATTGTCTTTTAGCCAATGCAATGCTTAAGGATGATGTTGTGTAGCATGGCAGTACATGTCCATGGATTGTATATAGGGCTCCCCCAGATCTATCTATGCACCAGAACTTTTGACTTCAGCAGCCCAAACACATGCTCTATAATGTTTCTGGCATGACCGTGTGCCTCTTTATGGCATTCTTTGGAAGGTATGTATGCATTTCTGATGGGTGTCACCAGCCACAGTTTCAGTACATAACCTGCATCCCTTAGTAAATGACCCTGTCGGATATCCCCCAGCAAACATCTGGCAGAGTTGACAGATGTGCCAGATATGTGAGTCGTGGTAACTGCCAGGGTTGCCAGCATATATGTTCAAGATGATTCCCTTGGCATTACACATGACTTGGCAGTGTGCTACACAGTTGAACTCCTGCATATTTTTGGCCCTCTCCTCTGGAGTATGGAGAAAATATATGTGGTCACTAGCATGTTGGGGCATAGCATTCAGGAATTGATGGAGGATCCTGGATGTTGATGCCTGTGACACCTCCAGCATAACTCTTGCTGGTCTCTGAAAGGTACCTTTGGCTAAGATTCTGAGTTCTACTCATGCCTTTGTCTCCACTGGCATGGGATCCTGTAGTGTGTCCCTATCTACCCTGTAGCACTCCACAATTTCCACATCATGTAGGGTGTGAAAAGTTAAACAGGGCCTGAAAACTCTTTTCCTTCTAGGCCTATGTTTACTGTCAGCAGTACAGGCTTCAGCCTGTTGCACATACAAATGAATTAAAGCAGCAACAGCCTCTAACATTCTTTCCGTGTAGGCTCCTTTCAATGACTGTATTCCAAAAGGTTTTGGATTTCACAGGGAAAACCAGCACTGAGTCTACATGTTTGCTTTATAGCTTGCTGACTAGCTCCACTGTGTTGGATTGGTTGAATAGCATGCAATTCAGCTGCTTATGTTGTAATTAGCATGCCACATTGTTTACCTTGTTTGAGCGGTGGTGCGCGCCTCTACATGGCACTTACTGAATTCAAAATGGTGCATCATCATGTGCGCTTCTCACTAGAAACAGACTGTTTAGGGTTTATTGAATTTAGGGGTATATCTTTCTCTTAACTATGCCAAATTTCAAGTACAATATAAGTAGTGATATAGGGGCAAAATTGTTCACAGAGGGGTGTGGAGCGCATTGGCTGAACACAGAAAATAGTTTAAATTGTTGAAACATTGTTCATTCACTCGGTCTTGACTAAATGGTCTTCTGTGAAATTGGATTAATGTATGAAGACTGATATTTTGGTGTCAGTGTTGCAAATTATTTTTTTCCCCAACAATTAACAAGTAAACAGCTATTCTTATGACAAACACAAGTGCTTCTCTTTGACAGATTTTCATGACTGCTGAAGTGCCCAATTTCAAAGCATTTAACCACAACTACACAATCACCTTTCGGCTATTTGCAGTGTGAGTCTTATCATAATACATGCAGATTCTGTCCAGCTGCACAACAGCTCAGAGTGATGCAGCCTGTCTACACGGTAAGACTTCACTGAACTACACTCATTTCTCTGTGACACTGATCAGCATAAGAAGCTTTAGTACGTCCCATTTATTAAATGCCTCTGTCTATCTCCTTTTGTTAGCTGCCATGCGTGACAGACAAATAGCTCAATTAGGAGGATAAACGCCAACTCAAATAATCCTGCATCAAGTCTTAAGCAACACTCCATGAGTTTTCTGCTGCTTTTAAATGAAACTGAGATGTAGAAATCAAAGGACATTTTACAAGCAGACTGAAAACAAGAACATAATTATTTTCAATAGTGCCAGTCTATGACAAACAACTGCAATTTATTCCTAGAAATAAAAGCATTTGGAATACTCAATGAGGCATTCTTGGTTGACTGGTAGATTTGCAAAGATTAAATAACTGCATATTTTAAATCTATTGCCATTTTCTGAAATGTGTATGACCCAACACTTCAGAATATACCATTAAAATGGAAACAGTGTCGCTTGACAATACCCCTTGTTTAAAAGACCAAAGATGGTATGAAAATAAAAAAAATCAAATTCAAACGATTTTCAGTACATGTTCAATTCATACCCAAAGCTAAAAGTGTGTGTGTGTGTGTGTGTGTGTGTGTGTGTGTGTGTGTGTGGGTGCGCGTGTTTGTGTGTGTGTGTGTGCGTGGGTGCGCGTGTTTGTGTGTGTGTGCGTGTGTGCATGCGTGTGTGTGTGTGTGCCTAAAATATTAAACAATTTCTGTATAAAAAGAAAGGAAAAATGTTCCAATGTCCCATTTATAACTTTATTACCTTGGGTATATATCAGTTTTATAAAAAAATCACTGAATGCTGTTAAAAAAGTAAAGTGCTGCTCATAATGGAAAAAATATTTATCTGAGAACAATTTTACATGGGACTCCACCCCCACCCCCCAGGGTGTTGTATCTCCTATAGTCATTCCTTAATTTATTTTGTTTAATTTTGTTTGTTTGCTGACATAGAGAAGAAATGTTCTCGCATGCAATGTTTAGTCAAAGAAGGTCTAACATGTAAACATAATTCCCAAAAGACAGGCAAGCATGAAAGTATATTAAAATAAAAAGGGAGTGCTAAAACAATGATATTGGGTACATGTATCAACAATAATAAACCAATAGTTGAAGAAGTTCACTATCAACCCCTTTCCACATTTTTGCACAAGCAAGAGCAATAGTATGGCCCACAGACGTGTGCTCATGATATCGTATATGCAACAAATAACGTATGTACCCAACTGAACTCCCATCTTCTGTTTGAAAAATATGTAACAAATCATGCAGATAATACTGATACAGGCATACAGAATATATACTCATGCAACAAATAACATAATCACAATGCAGCTGTTTGCTATACTAGATCTGATGTCCCAAAAGGAAGCTAACAACATTGGTCCATTAATGTCATATTGCAAAGACCTTATAAAAACAGGAAAGTGCATACATGAATGTGGTTAGGAAATATGACAGTGAAGCAAACATATTGTGGGTAGAGAAGGGATTGGGAGAGAAGGCTTAAGTGTAACAAACCAAGACAAATGCAATAAGTAGGAATTATAAGAATGAGGAGAAAAGAAGTAAGCAAATATAGGAAAGCACTTAGGGGTATCTAAATTTGATTCATATCGTGTTTTCAAGAGTCTTTCCATAGTTCTTGTTCCATGAATTTTCCTTCTTACTATCAATCTTCTCCTCATCATTAGCCAGCTCTAAAAGAGTTATTACAGATACTAATCCCAAGATTTTGGTCTTTTCACTTTAGCAACCATGCAAGATATTTGCTGTAACTTCACTAATCTTTCATTGACACCTAGGACAATAGCTGTTATACCTTTCAGACTTCAAGGACAAAAACTTCACCTTTCAGGAATGCTCTGCAAACTTCACTTGTATCTCCCTTGATGCTTTTTCTGTTAATCCTGTCTACACCCAGAGGTTAGGAATCTCCTTCTTCAAAGGGTGATAACCTTGATGTAGCTCTAGAGGCATGTGTTCTGCTGTTGCTGCATTGAGAATATCCTTGTCTGCTTAAAACTGTTTACCTAATTCAGCCTATGATATGTCTTGTATTGCAATACATGGTGTTTTCCTTGATGATACAGCCCTTAAAGAAGTGATTATGCCATGTGATCTCCTTCAAACGGGCTGTAATCCCAAGACAACTGTAGGACATGTAAGTAGCTGTGACCAGGACAATGGTGGATCTTTAAGTTAAACATCTGAAGAGTCAAAAAACATCTAGGCAGTTTGGGATTGCAAGCATTTTACCTGTATAGCCATTCTAAAAGGTCAAGTTCCTACCTAAGACATAGTACTTGAAGGAGGTATGGCAAGACATATTCTTCCTCTATATATAGCTGAATAACATTTCTTAGCACAGCTGAGTTTTCTACTTGATGGTGAGTTCAGACCCCTCTATAATCTAAGACAAAACAGTTCCAATGATTTCCTATGAGACACCTGTATGTAGTAAGAATTGCTTTGTAAAATCTAGATGTATTAGTATTAGTACTGAATACAACATATCTTTCAGTTTTCTAAAGGACTGTTCTGCTTCAGCTGTCCATTTAACTTTCAGGGGAGCCTTACCCTTGGTCAGGTCAGGCAGAGGGCAAGTACTGGTAGCAAAATTAGGAATACATTTACAATACTAGCTAGCCAGGTCTAAAAAAAAGCCTCAAACTGTTCCTTAGTAATTGGCATGGACCAGTTTTAAATGTTTCAATGCTTTCAATCTGTGATTTCAGTATCTGTCATCCTAGTGCATTTCTCTAATAGTGGGCTCCTGACACACCTAATTTGTATGCAACTAGGTCAGCAGTTAATCCATTTCAATGCAGGGAATCTAAGACAACTCAGATTTTAGGAAAATGACTTCCCCAGTCCTCATAAAATATTACCACATCATCCATGTAGGATGTTGCCTATCTAGTATTGAGTCTAAGAATATTGTCCATCAGCCTTTCAGCTGTTGCAGGTGCTCTGTGGAGACCAATAAACAAGACTCTGTAGTAAAATAGTCCATCTATTTTTAAAATGCCATTTTCTTAGCTTCTGAAGCTAGTAGAATTTGCCAATGGCATCTGTTTAGGTCCAAAGTACACAGAATCTAAGCCTTGTCCATTTTTTCAATGAGTTCACCCATGCAGGGCATATGATAGTAATCAAATTTAGATACACCATTTAATTTTCTGAAGTCATAGGATTTCTTCTATGACGCAAATCTTAAGTATTTTTCTACAACTCTTCCTTAAATGCTTGATGGTAGGGGTTCTGATATTTGGCATGGTTTCATATTTACTTTTTCACCAGGTACTGTTTCTAAGATGCATAGAATTACACTGGTACTGCCAAGCATCTTTGAGAATACGTCCTTATTCGTGAGTACAGATTGCTTTAGTTCTTAATTTTGAGACTTTGATAACATCTCTCCTGTTTTGACTTCAGGGCACTCTGTAGGATCACTCTGTAGGATTATTCTAATTATTACAGAAAATTTTATTTTTGTCTAGGATTTCAGAATAGTTATGAGATATAACAGTTCTGATTTCCTTTTTCACAGTTGTCATCTTATAATTTACAAAAAGAAAACTCTGTGGTATCCCTCAAAGTCTCATAAAACCCAGTATCCAACCTATACTGGGTCAGAAACCCACCAAGTAGAAACTTCACATTGTGGAGGGTGTGAAGTTCACTCTTTGAAATATGTTATACACGTAGTTCACTAATAAAACTCAAACTGCAAAATATGTACTACAAAATAATAAAATAAAAAATTGTAGGTAGTCCACAGTATTGAAGCACACAAACAAGAGATCCTAGTTGAGTATAATGAAGAGCATTAAAGACATTCATTATTTATATATAATCAAGTTATTTGGTGCAAGGCAGTGGCTACAGTTGGTGGTTCTGTTAAAAGCAATAAAACCATTAAACTCATTCCTTTAAGCAAGTCCCCTTCCCTCCTTAACACTATAGTGTAAACTGAGACTGTGCTACCTTAGAATTGAAACTAAAAAACTAGAGACAAATTAAAATATATAATATAAGAACAGCTTATTAAGTCTTACTAATCCAAACTTTATTAATTAAGAAAACTACTCACTAACAAAATGACTAATTCATTAACTAACAAAAACATTACCACTAGACATCTATCAGAATAAATATTAATAACTTATAAACTGAAATACTTTTAACAAAGATCACTTTTGCACCAAATAAATACTTCATCAGGTTTTTGTGTAAAAACCATATCATAATATTAATGAACATGTGCATAAATCCACAAATTAACCCCTAAGTAGGCTGAAAACAATAACTATAATTGCTAATGTAGAAATAGAGTAAAAAATGTTAAAAATACAGCATTAAGGCCCTGGAGATCTGCTCAAGTGTGGCATCTAACTAAGAAAGCACTTAGTTTGAATAAGTAAAAGTATCAGAAAACAGCACCGATGTCAGTTATTTTCATTGTAAAATATTTACAATGTTTGATATTTGTTTATAACAACATTGGCATGTATAATATTAGCATGTAATCTCAGCATTAATCAGTCCCACATCAGACTTTTAATAGTCTTTTAAACAGTGGGTCAGTTTTTTGAGTTCTAATGTGCTTTTTATGAAGCAATAATAATTAAGCCTCGGTTTTCTAAGAGTTCAGTTTCAGCTGCCACAGGAGTTCACATTTTTTCTAAAAAATTAAGGATGTCTCCTTCCAGTTCCAAAAGGTCCACATGATCAATAATTTGAAATTTAAAGCCAGTGTGTCTTTTGTGTAGCTGCAGGTACCGAGTCAGTGCATTATTCTTGCACAACTGTACAGATTTTAGCAGAATGTCCAGATTTTTGGCTCATATTTTTGATCTGTTCCTCATCAAATCTGTGTTTTCTGACAAATTACTGGAATGATTTGAGGATTGAAATCACTAAATAATGACATACATTTGAGTTTCAGACTTAAAATCCTTCAGAAAATGTATGTTAAAACAAATCTTGTTACTCTATCAACTGTCTAAGCTTATAAGAGTAATATTTAAAATATGTCCCTATTTTTGGGCCTTTGTCCCCCTCCCATTTTGTCAGTCTTTGTCCAGATTCCTTGCACTGAGAGGTTGAGAAGTATGCTGAGCTCTAATTCTGGAAAGATGGCCAGAAATCCTTAAGTATGTTGAGCATTTTACCCACATAAAATGCTTCACAGTCACTGCAGCTTGCCCTGTAAACCACTTTACTCACTTTATTCTACAAATTAAAAAGTTTCTTTCTACTTTGCAAGGAACTTGTTTTCAGAAGTTAATACTAACACAAGCACTTTACCCAGTGGTTTGAGTTCTCTGAGACAAGTATATTTGTCATATGCGGTCTGTTATGTCTCTTGTGCTGCCTCCATATGTTCTATTACTAAAGCGTTATAGCTTCTAACCTTTCCTGCAGATCTGCACAACTCTCTATTGCACATTTAAAGGTGGTGCTGTCCTTGTATGTTTCTTTTGCTATATCTGTCAAGCCTTGGGATGTCTGTCCTACAATAGCTTAAATAGTATGAATTGAGATGAGGTTTGGGTTGTAACAAAGAGAAGATATGGTATACATTTGTCAAGATTTCCCCCATCATCTTCAACAATCTTTCATAACATAGACTTTAATGTTTTATTATCAACTAGCCAATCTGTTGATGGTGGTATATAGATGTCCTTAACTGTTTTGATTTTAGGTTTCTGCATTATTCTGGACCTGAATGAGTTATCTTGGTTAGTAAGAATTTCTTAGCAAAAAAAAAAAAAAAAATAAAAGCAATTCTAGTTCTCTTCCTATAGACTTTGAATTGACTCTTCACAGGCATGCTGCCTCGATTAATTTTGTTTCATAATCATTAATTACTAGGATATACTGATCACCCTTACTCAGTTTTACAGGTGGACCTACAATATGCATTTTAATCATGCAAATAGGACATCTATGATGGGCAAGGGTATCAAAATATTCTTAAAACCTGGGATGGGTGCTGGCCAGTGACATTCTGCGCAAGCTGCATAAAAATTCTGTATCCTTCATAATACCAGGCCAGTAGAGTCCGTCTAAAATCCTAGCTTTTCTTAGCCATTTCATAGGTTCATACGTTCATAGGTTGGTACTAGGCTATCAGCCCTAAAGCCTATACTAGCCTAGCCATAACAATTCCCTGGCTATTTCTTCCCACACTATTTCTAAATGACCACCCACAATGTATCTGTGTGCTAACTTCATTGCAAGTGTTCTTAAATATTTTAGAACTAATTGTGAAGACTGATAGAGAAGGGTGAAGGTTGCCAGCCTAGTCAAATAGAATTTGATACATAATTCTGGCATTTGTAAATATAAATGTGAAATACAGGCTTGTTTCTTAAATGAAAAAAAAATACTGTAAAATGTTGAACTTCAAGATTGTAGCAACATTGCCATCTGCTGTAAGGAAAACTAAGTCAAGCATTTCAAATCTTTCTTTTGAAGTTAAAATTATTTCAAATCTGTCCTTTGATCTAGATAGTGGTGCCGAAGAGGCTAGCCGAACACATTCTTTCTATTGTTTTAACTTAATGAATAATTACTAGAGTTTACATGTGGAATGTCCTTTATTTCTCTAAGTGTAAAAGAATATAAATGCAGTTTCTGTGTGGCCTGGGAACCAGGAAGGTGAAAAGATGATGTAATGTTTAGCAGAACTGCAGTTTCAATTTAAACAGTGAGAACCAGAGATTATTAAGCATTTTGACCGTGGACATCTAACTCAGCACTGCCTGTTGTCTTAAATAAGTTATCTTTAGAAGTGTGTTTTCTTGTAGAAATAGCTAAGACTACAAAGATTAGACTAAGTGTTTTTCTGTTATGTCAGAACTGTACTACTGAATTATTTTAAGTTTCTGGGTGATCTCTGAACTCCTGAATGGCACTGTGGTGTAGTAGTATTGTCTTGTGTTTTTAGTATTTATTATTAAATATTTTTAAACCCTTTTTAATTGTGGCTGGTTTATGTTGAGATAATTTAAGCTCTAGAGTACATTGCATATTTATAGAGTTTACTGTCTAAGCCCTTCCAAATAAGCCTTAAGACTGTTCTGTTTAATCACACTTACTACTGGATAATAATATTGCACAATAATAATTGGACACCCTTTTAAGGGGCTTTGGGTAGCTGATAATTATTAGCTGGTGGTGGCAGGAATTACTACCGTATAGTCTGGGTATAGGGGCACAGCTGGAGAATCTGTGTCAGCTTTTCCCAGGAGTGTCTGTGAAGTTGTAAAAATACTTATCTCAAAGTGTGTGTGTGTGTGTCAGCTACTTGGGCAGGGACATGAAGCACTGGTTGGACAGAGAAGTTACTGGAGGTTAGCTTGCCAGCTAGGCTGAGATCTGGACCCTATAGCTGTGCCAGTGGGGAGTCTTACTGGTAATCTGGAGAGTAAGGGAGCAACCAGCCCCAGACTGACTGTGATCTCTGTGTGCTCTTAAGGGAAATTGCACTTTACTGTGTGAATTTGTTATCCTTTTCTCTCACATGAGATGCCCTCTCTGGTGTTAGTGGTGAGGATTGAGGCTCCTTGATTGCTGGGCCAGGGCATGGGTGTCACATGTGGTTTGCAGTGGTTGGGATATCCACATCACGTATTAAGTAGTTGGCAAATACTAACTGGCTTGTAGTGGTGTGGGTAGAGTGAATCCTGTAGCTTATGTGCAATGATCTTTGAAAGTGTTTTGTACTCTAAATCAGCCATGCAGTGAATACTCAGAGTTCAGATCACAATTGTTTTATTTATTTTGTTAGCTTAGTTAGTCAGGGTGAGTAGGCAGCATGTCAGCAGAGGAGTATGGGAAGCTTACAAGGAGCCAGCTGGTGGAGATATGCCAGACTAGGGGAATGGTGCATAGAAACCTGACTAAGGCAGAACAGATTGCAGCCTTGCTTTCAGATGCATTAGAAAATAGCATCCAGGAGGACAATCAGACTGGCAGTGGAGATACAATATCCTCGGAGAATGGACAGCTCAACCTTTCTGCAGTGGACTTAAAAATCCAGCTGGAGCTAAAAAGACTTGAGTTGGATGCCAGGCATTTGGAGATAGAGGCCGAAGAACAGGAGCATCAGAGGAGGCATGAGAGGGAAATGCTGACTCTGCCATAGTCATGGAGTTAATGGGGAAGGGAGTAACTGGTCCACAGAAGCACAACAGGTCAGTAAATTTCTTCTGTAATTTAAAGAGAGGGGTAATTTTGATAGTTTCATTTATATGTTTGAGAGGGTATGCAAAAAGTATAGTGTTGACCAAAAGCTCTGTGTACAGTTCCTGACCCCCTTACTCCATGGTAAAGCTGGAAATGCATTGGCTAAAATGTCTGACATTGCATGTTTTGATTATACTGCTATAAAAAAATGTCTTTTAGAATGTTGTAAGCTAACACCTGAAATGTATAGGAAAAAGTTTCCTGAGCATAGACGCAAGGCAGTTGAAAGTGTGCGTGAATATGTTGCTGAACTGAGCACTTATTTTCATAGCTAGGTGAGGGGATGTCAGGTCACCACTTCTGAAGGGCTGGCAGACCTTTTGGTGAGGGAACAAGCTCTTAGCACTTTGCCTGAGGACATGAGGATCTGGTTAGCTGATAGACAATGTGCTTCTTCAGATGAGTTGGAGAAGAAGGGAGACATATACCTGGCCAGCAGGGCAGCCCTGCACAGGAAGGGGACCCCCAGTACTGCTCATGGGTCTAAAGGAACTCATGGTGGGCAGCACAGACTGCCACAACAGAATCTGCCAGTAGCAGGGGAAGCCACTAGTCCAGGTAGACGTCCAGGAGTTAGGGTTAAATGTTTTGAATGCAACCAGTGGGGCCATGTGGCATACAGGTGTCCATGGAGGCAAGGTGGGGAACCCAAAGGTGAGGGAACCAGTAAGTGGTAAAGACAAAATGCCAATAGTAGGTTGTCTTGAGACAACAGGGGTACTAAACTACCATCCTGCAGATGTCCTGCGAGGGAAGGATTTGGATGAGGCAGTACCATGTACTTATGCAGTTACACATGGTCAGGCTAAGAGACAAGCATGTGGGTCTGATAGCCTGGGGGAGACCCAGACATACTGCATACTTGCAGCCAGGACTGGTGAGGTGGTTACTTCAGGGAGTGACCTACACTGTAGCAGTGAAACTGAAGGTGAGCCACAGCTGCTTGTGGGTACTGATGTTCCCTTGGACAGGGTAACTGCAAAGGTAGAGGTGAGTAGTAGCACCCAGGCTGACAGTGAGCACCACTGTCTGAGGATGCCAGACTTCCTGTGGAGGGGGAGCTGGGAAGGATTGCAAGAAGACAGTTGAGATAGGCTCAGCTCTCAGACCCTACATTGCAAGGCCTGAGGCAGGTAGCTAGGGAGGCACCTGATTCTCAAGGAAAGGAGAAATCTGTATACTGGAACAAAGGGTTACTATACAGAGAGTGACCCCTGAGGGAGAGCTAGAAGGTGAGAAAGTACAGCAGTTGGTAGTTCCTAGTGCCTACCATCTGGTACTTCTAGCCATAGCCCATGTTATTCCCTTTGCAGGTCAAATGGGCATAAAATGTACAAAGAGGCGTATTATGCAGAACTTCTATTGGCCTGGAATTTCCAGAGATGTAACAGGGTACTGCAGGACCTGTGAGCAATGCCGAAAGATAGGCAAGGCAGGAGACAGGGTGAGAGCTCCTTTGATGTCTTTGCCTGTGATTGAGGAGCCATTTCAGAGGATAGCTATGGATACTGTGGGTCCTCTGAGTACCCCAAGTTCCACAGGGAAAAAGTATATCCTAGTGGTAGTGGATTATGCTACACGATACCCTGAGGCAGTGACTTTGTCCTTCATTGAGGCAGAGAACCTGGCAAATGCTTTGTTAGAGATTTTCAGCAGGGTAGGTTTCCCAAAAGAAATACTAACTGACTGAGGTGCCAGTTTCATGTCAGACCTGCTAGCTTGTCTGTGGAAGTCCTGTGGGGTGAAGCACATGAAGATCACCCCCTACCATCCCCAGACTAATGGTCTTGTTGAGAGGTTAAACTCTACAATCAAGTCCATGCTACGGGCATTTGCAGATCAGTTTAAGAGGGAGTGGGACAAATATTTGCCCCATCTGTTGTTTGCTTACAGAGAGGTTCCCCAGGAATCCACAGGTTTTTCACCGTCTGAGTTGCTATATAGTCATAGGGTGAGGGGACCTCTAAATCTAATTCGGGATGAGTGGGAAGGTAAGTGTGAGTCTCACAAGGACTCTGTTGTGGCATATATCCTAAACCTCAGGACAAGGCTCAGAATACTCATGGGCCTTAACCCAGGAGAACCTGGCAGAAGCCCAACAACAGAAAAAGATGTGGTATGACAGGAATGATCAAGCTAGAGAATATGCTGTGGAGCAGCAGGTAATGGTTCTCATTCTTGTCAGACACAACAAACTGCAAGGAGCTTGGGAGCAATCCTACAAGGTGGTAAGAAAGGTAAGTGATGTTAACTACATGGTGGAACTGCTAGGCAGAAGTCAGGGGCACAAACTGTACCATGTTAACATGATGAAACCTTGTCATGATAGGGAGACCCTTGTGCTGAGCATTTGCAGTGGATTGCAAGAGGAGTCTGAGGGAGATCTGGTGACTGATCTCCTCAGTGAGGCTCAGGCTGACACCTCAGTGGAAGGGGTAGCAATATCTCAGCAGCTATCTCCTACCCAGGTTCAAGAAACCTGAGCAGTGGCTGAAGGTTGCCAGCCTAGTCAAACAGAATTTGATACATAATTCTGGCATTTGTAAATATAAATGTGAAAAACAGGCTTGTTTCTTAAAATTAAAGAAAAATACTGTAAAATGTTGAACTTCAAGATTTTGGCAACATTGTCATCTGCTGTAAGGAAAACTAAGTCAAGCATTTCAAATCTTTCTTTTGAAGTTAATATTATTTAATATATGTCCTTTGATCTAGATAGTGGTGCCGAAGAGGCTAGCTGAACACATTCTTTCTATTGTTTTAACTTAAGGAATAATTACTAGAGTTTACATGTGGAATGTCCTTTATTGCTCTAAGTGTAAAATAATGTAAATGCAGTTTCTGTGTGGCCTGGGAACCAGGAAGGTGTAAAAGATGATGTATTGTTTAGCAGAACTGCAGTTTCAATTTAAACAGTGAGAACCAGAGATTATTAAGCATTTTCATCTTGGTCATCTAACTCAGCACTGCCTGTTGTCTTAAAAGTGTCTTTTCTTGTAGAAATAGCTAGGACTATAAAGATTAGACTAAGTGTTTTTCTGTTATGTCAGAACTGTACTACTGAATTATTTTAAGTTTCTGTCTGATCTCTGAACTCTTGAATGGCACTATGGTGTAGTAGTATTGTCTTGTGTTTTTACTATTTATTATTAAATATTTTTAAACCTTTTTCATCTGTGGCTGGTTTATGTAGAGATAATTTAAGCTCTAGAGTGCATTCCATATTTATAGAGTTTATTGTCTTAGCCCTTCCAAATAAGCCTTAAGACTGTTCTGTTTAATCACACTTACTACTGGATAATAATATTGCACAATAATAATTGGACACCCTTTTAAGGGCCTTTGGGTAGCTGATAATTATTAGCTGGTGGTGGCAGGAATTACTACCGTATAGTCTGGGAATAGGGGCACAGCTGGAGAATCTGTGTCAGACTTTCCCAGGAGTCTCTGTGAAGTTGTATAAATACTTATCTCAAAGTGTGTGTGTGTGTGTGTGTGTGTGTGTGTGTGTGTGTGTGTGTGTGTGTGTGTGTGTGTGTGTGTGTGTGTGTGTGTGTGTGTGTGTGTGTGTGTGTGTGTGTGTGTGTGTGTGTGTGTGTGTGTGTGTGTGTGTCAGCTACTTGGGTAGAGACATGAAGCACTGGTTGGACAGAGAGGGTACTGGAGGTTAGCTTGCCAGCTAGGCTGAGATCTGGACCCTATAGCTGTGCCAGTGGGGAGTCTTATTGGGGACCCAGAGAGTAACGGAGCAACTAGCCCCAGACTGACCGTGATCTCTGTGTGCTCTTAAGGGAAATTGCACTTTACTGTGTGTATTTATTATCCTTTCCTCTCATATGAGATGCCCTCTCTGGTGTTAGTGGTGAGGATTGAGGCTCCTTGATTGCTGGGCCAGGGCACGGGCATCACACTAGTAACCAGCTCATTATGTGTTCTCCGTATTTGGCATTGCTGTAGGTCGCAGTTCAATGGATGAGTATAATGCAGGACTGTTACTTTGGCACCCCAGCTACTCTTACTATATTTACTCTACTGCTATAAAGTGCATCATTCTTCAGTAGTTATTTTAATTGTTTTGCCCTTAGAGCCCTGCTTCAATTTCTGACTGGTTCCCTGCTTTAGTATAGCAGGGAAAAGATTAGGACTCTGTTCATGTTTCTCTTTCCCTTTCCTTGAGTACGAGATTCACCAATCTCTTACTCAGTTTCTGCATCTCCTTTCCTTAGTTGCATTCATAACCGTGGGTTCTTGTCAGTCAGTTTCCATGCCCACCTCTTTTATTGCTATAACTACCAGAGTATTTTGGCAAGATTTATGTATCTAAACCTTTCAACCAAAGCCAAATATGAGTTCATTCTGTGTCTTGTCCTACACATTTTCTTTACTAACTCTATGCATTTCTGACAATTTATCTGACTGAACTTTTTCATCATCACATCTTCCATAGTTATTTTAACAGATTTATAGGTAGGTTCATAGGTAAGTACTAGGCTAGCAGCCTTTGTGGGCCATTTTAAGCCTACACAGTTTCCATTTTTGTGCTTGAAATAACATATGCCATTTGGTTATAGAGTGGCTTTATCTATCCCATGGTCAATTATTATATAGCACCCCTAATGAGAATAACTGGGATCATACATTAGATAATTTGAGGGAATCCATGCATGGGATAAAGCATTTAGGAGCTGCTTCTGTCCATTAGTAGTACAGGGGTGTAGTCCTGGGGTAAACTTTCTGTTTCCCATACCCACATCTAAGTTATACTTGAATATGGACATGGATGAACTCACTTTATGTGGATGGGGAGTCTGATCCAGAGCAGTGGTATGCTCTGCAAGATATATCTGTTCCTCTAAACCATTCTGTTCATGTTGCAGAAGAGGTTTAGATTCTCAGACCAAATATTTTTGATGCTATTTAACTTGCTGATGTGCAGTAAATGCATCAGTAATGGGTCAGAGGATGCATCGTATGCCAGGCACAGTTCAGTCTGTAGGATATCGACTACAGTGATGGCTTTCAGTTGGACTATGCAACACATGTTGTTTAGGTATATCTTTTTAGTAAGGTATCTCTGTGGGCATTCTAGTTGTTGCATGTGTCTTGAAAGATTGTAGAAGGACTTTAATTATCATGTCATTGCTATATTAGGTACTAGGGTTACTGGATGCAACATATTGTTTAACAGGGTTTGTATTTCTGTCTGTGTTATGGGCTAATTATTTTTTCTCCATATACACAGATTAATTCATTTTTCTGTTTACTCGTTATTTTATGCTTATAAACACATTGTGTCCTACCTATTCTAATAATGTTCCTTCCTAAGTAAACACATTGTGTCCTAACTATTCTAATAATGTTCCTTCCTAAGTAAACTCATTGTGTCCTTACTATTCTAATCATATTCCTTCCTAAGTCCAGCAATCCCTGAGATTTTTTCCATTCACTATAAATAGCATATTTAACAAGTTTAAAATCAGTGGCAAAAAAGAGGATTCTATACATACGCTCAGCATTATCACATTCCATATGCATGCTTTCAGGTACAGCTTGTCAGCTATATTAATAGTTCTTATAGGCATACTTTTGCAATACTAACTATGCAGTGTTTTGCTAAATGCCATTCCTAGAACATCTAACACAAACCAATTCATATGATAACATTTTTTCTTATTTGCAAGCAAAGACATATTTAAGTAAAGGATTATTAACAACCATCATTGCATGCAAATCTAACTTAGCATTTGCAATTTCAGTTAGTAATAGACATTCTACTGATACAAATAGCTGATATATATATATATATATATATATATATATATATATATATATATATATATATATGGTTTCACTTCATAATCTCGAATTGCTGAAATCTCGAATTTCAGCATTTCATAGGTTCATAGGTTCATAGGTTCATAGGTTCATACTAGGCTATCTGCCCAAGGGCATTTATAAGCCTAGCCCATAGTTATGTGGCTTTCGCCACCCCTTTAGTTTGAATAAAAACTATGCCTATCATTTTGCTGTGCCTCTGTCAAGCAGTGACGCTGAAGTAATCCCTGGGGTATATCTGCAATCTCCCATCCATTGGTCAAGATTCCTCTTGAACAAGACCAGAGAGGTGCTCTGCCTCACATGTACCGGGATTTTGTTCCACAGCATAGGGAGTCTCTGGGTGATGAATCTGTCCCTCCAGCACGTTCTATTTATAACCGTGTCAAGGTTTAAGTCTCCGCCCTTGTGGTTCTGAGGGATCTAGATTTTTGAGGTGAAGCATATTCATCAAATCTGGGTTTGACATGGCCTTATATGTCAGGCACAGGTCACCTCTGAGCAAGCGGTATGAGACTGAATAGAGCTGGAGTTCTTTCAGTCGGGCAGCATAAGACATATTTTTGAGACCCTTTATCCTTTTGGTGAGGAACTTTTGGGGCCTTTCAAGCTGCAGCAGGTGTCTGGTCAGATACATTCGAGCGGGGCATTGTACTCAATCATAGGTCTAATAAGTGATGAGTACAGGGGACGATGACCTCCCTT